>NC_140243.1:24183445-24193445 GCF_949987555.1 Borostomias antarcticus
AGAAAAGACTGTGTCTGATTGCTTGTGTGTGTGTGTGTGTGTGTGTGTGTGTGTGTGTGTGTGTGTGTGTGTGTGTAAAGAAAAGAAAAGATTGAGTATGGTCATCATTTTTGTCATCATCTAGGGTGTGTGAACCACGTAGGACTCTCACTATACTAAATATGGAACCTTTTCTAGAGGCGGAGCCAGGGTGGAAGAGACCTGACCAAACATCAACATCCTGGTACTACCCCAGGTGATGTAAGAGCTCCTAAAAGCTGTGGTGTTGCCTGTGAGTCATAGCGGAGCTAGGAGACAGCACACCTGGCTGTGTAGGTTTGTGTATGTGTGAGTGTGTGTGTGGGTGTGTGAGTGTGTGTGTGCGTGCGCGCGTGAAGGGCAGTGGAGGGAGGATGTGTGTGTAATTAAATTCCACATGGCAAATTCAGAGCAGGCTGTTGTCCTGGATACGGCAGTCTGTGTGTGTGTGTGTGTGTGTGTGTGTGTGTGTGTGTGTGTGTGTGTGTGTGTGTGTGTGTGTGTGTGTGAGGTATACATGCATGGGGGCCAGATGAATAAGGACAGGTCAGTTAATTCCATTAGCACTCAGGTGGAAGAGTCTGGCTGTGGCTGAGGGCTAATTAGGAGAGAGGAGAGGGACAGCCAGCCATGAATCAATAGGGGCCCGCAGCATGGGTGAGACACATTAATAAACACACACACACACACACACACACACACACACACACACACACACACACACACACACACACACACACACACACACACACACAAAACAGGCTCCAAAAAGAAAGTTGTTCAGCTAACACAGACCCGTATTAGTCAACATTCTCGATCTGTATAATAAAAAGGCTCCACTGTTCGTATCACTATTTTTCTCTCCCTCAGGCTCAACGGCAACAGAAATCCTGACTCAAACTCAACAACAACAACAACAGCAGCAGCAGCGAGTCCGGGGCCTGTCTCCCAGGTGACAGCTGTGTGGCTGATTCTGCATCTTCCTAACGACCCGGGCTAATTAGCGTCGACGTTAAGACGATCACACCGCTGAAAGTGAGAACAGAAAGAGGGAGGGGCCAGAGCTCAGATATCCAATCTGAATGACGAGCTGGAAACAGAGGGATGAAAGGCTGGGGGTACCCGCTGGGCACCAGCCAAAAGCACAACATTAAGACCTGTTCACGTTCCCCGTAAACAGGCTTTCAAAAACAGAGTTACCGCCACGGTGCTATTCTCATTAAGCACCATCTTTTGAGCCGGGACAAGCTTATTAAATTCTCTGATGCGCGTCTTGTTTTTAAAGTCTGTCGTGGTTTTGGCCCCGCGTCCACTTAGTGAGTTTATTAAAGAAAATACTCAAAGTGTGCCGTGCCGTTACATATGTGCGCTGGTAAAACGTACAACACATGCAAACGCAGCCCTAGAGGAATGGCTTGTTTTCAATCAGTTGTGTGAGCAGGAACCGTAACGCAACTTCTATGTAAAACTTTGTGCTGTTTAACACTTTGCGTTCTTTTCTGTTTGGTTAATGCTTCGAGCATGTTTACCTGCCTGCATGTTTGCCTGCCTGCATGTTTGCCTGCCTGCATGTTTGCCTGCCTGCATGTTTGCCTGCCTGCATGTTTGTCTGCCTGCATGTTTGCCTGCCTGCATTTGTCAGGTGTCCCTCATGTCTGTCAGCCTGATTGGATCTAGTCTATTGTTGTGTTGACTTGCTTGTACGTCTTACATGTTTTTGTTGTCTTTTAGATAATGGTTAGTTAGTTAGTGAGTTAGTGAGTTAAGTTAGTTAAGTTAGTTAGTTAGTTAGTTAGTTAGTTAGTTAAGTTAGTTAAGTTAGTTAGTAAGTTAGTTAGTTAGTTAGTTAGTAGTTATGTTAGTTAGTTAGTTGGGAAGTTAGTTAATAGTAGTCTATTGCTATATCATTGTCACTGTTATGCTTGTACATAATGTTTTTGTTTTTTTAGTAATAACCTTTGACAGTTGTAAATTAGCCATTAGGCTAATAAACCCTGGCATGTTTACCCTGTGGTTGATTAATGTGTTTTATCCCTGATCAATAAATACATGAAATGGAGGAGGAGAGCTGAGGGGATAGAGGACCACACAAACCCAGCAGTGACCTACAGTACCAGTCGAATCCCAGTAGTACCAGTCCAAACCCAGCAGTGACCTACAGTACCAGTCGAATCCCAGTAGTACCAGTCCAAACCCAGCAGTGACCTACAGTACCAGTCGAATCCCAGTAGTACCAGTCCAAACCCAGCAGTGACCTACAGTACCAGAGACTCATTAGCGCCAGCTGAAACAAAGCCAGGTTGTAGTCAGTCGGTGGTTCTGTACAGTTGGAGCGTGAGGCAGCATATTTTATTCACTGAGGCAGAACCACTGAGCTCATTAGGAAAGCAGAGAAACTGAAGATGGAGGAGGAGGAGGAGGAGGAGGAGAAAGAGGAGGAGGAGAGAGGAGGAGAAAACCTGCATCTGTCTAAACAAGTGTCCAGGGTGCCTGGCCTGTTAATACTTAATAACCCTTCATTGAGAGAGGAGAGCAGGGCAGACGCAGCAAGACGTGTGATGAGGAATTAGCCTTGGGCCTCCTCTACAATATTAACGCCAGGTAGCCCACATTCGAGGCAGCAGGGCAGGGCCAGGAGCCGGGCCCAGGCACGATCTGGACTCGGCTAGAGAACACACACACACACAAACGTGCGCACGCACATGCACACACACCACAACCAGTCAAGGACTAGCTAGCTAGCCGGCAGGTCTGGTAACCTTCACTTCAGCACTGCAGGTGTAAAATGCATTTTTATCGTGTTGTTTTTGTTCCGTTTCGCTGCGGTTTAATGCGCTCGTCTCCTCATCGTCCTCCGCAGATGACGTTCACTAGAGGAGAATCTATCAGTGTGAGCCATCGTCTGTGTGAAATTCGGTTTTCATCACGACGCCCTGACGCTTCAAGGACAACCCCCCCCATCCACCACCACCACCACCAACACAAACACAACCCCGAAGGTGTTAGCAGCCATTTAATTGTCTGCTACAAATTAAGACGGATCAATATTGCGACCGCGGCATTTCCATTCAGCCCACGCGCTGGCATTTCAGCCTGAGCTGGGCGGCGGTGGCCTGACGGCGTGAACGGTCTCGGAGACGCGCCCTGCGGTCGAGAGACGGTTTGGAGCGCCGGCGTGTTTAGCCCACGGCTCTGTGGAGAGCGTCCAGCGGCCCGGTCGCTCACTACGTCAAACCAATCGCACCTGAACGGCGACGATCGACGCGCGGCTGTGGTGGAGAGAGGTTTCAGCGCAGCGTGATGACCCTGGGTGTAAACCGTGGCCGAACGGGTGAGCGTCATGTGGGGGTCTCAGGGGGGACGAGGGCTACGGCTGAGTGACGCGCAGCTCCGGTGTTGTCATGGGAGGTCACCTGACCTACCTCTGCTGTGAGGACAGAGAGGAGTGGGAGAGTGGGAGTGAGGGAGAGAGAGGGAGAGAGAGAGAAGGTAGAGGTAGAATGAGCCCTGAGGAATCTTCTAGAAGCCAACAGGACATCAGAGAGAGAGAGAGAGAGAGAGATGGGGGGGGGGTCCAAGGTCAGTTCCCCTGCGATTCATTTGAAATTCTAATCCATGAGTTGGGGGAAAAAAACTTTTGAAATGAAATTGCTTTTATTTTTCTCAGTCAATTGAAGATCACCAGAAGCGAAGCCTCTTTCCAACTGAGCGGTGCTATTTCCCGGAGGCGGAGCGTGATGGCCAGCAGCTACCCCGAGCCCCCAGGACCCCTGCTGCTCCTCTCCGGGCCTGACGGAGCCTGAGGCTGTGTGCAGCAGGCTGCTCTGTCTGCTGGCCTCAGGGTTGATTGGTCTGGTTGTTTTTTGGGGGAGTGGTTCACATTGGTTGGAGTGGTTCACTTTGGTTTATAATTAAGCATTATAAGCCATGTTATAAGGTTATTTACGATCATATACAACGGGCGATGTCAAAGTTTCGTCAAACGGTGAACTCTCGAGATGTAGCCCGTTGCCGCTAAGGTCGCCAATGGATCCATAGGTGCGTAGACAAAATCCCTCAAAAACACCATAAACTCTTGTTTTCAAAGACAGGAAACTCACTGAGTGGTCACTGTTGTCGGTTGATGTATGTAAGTATGCTTCCGATCAGGTTTTATTGATCATATTACAGTAGACTTATATCCATTGATTTGTATTGACAACAAAGCCAGAGATGTTTAGATTCATCCGCGTCCCGTATTTGTTTTGATCAACAAACACTTATACCAAACACTATCAATGAAACACCAGCTGCAAAGCCATCCTAGGCTTCTCCACTTGTTGTTGTTGTTGTAGTTGTTGTTGTGTTGTGACCCGGAAGCAGCTCTTCTTCTTCTATGGCAGCCTCCAAACTCAGTCAAGACCTCCTAAAGTTCAAGCGAAGTTTACAAACATATATACTGCGAGTTAAAATAGTTTTATGCTAAATGATAAATAAACCTTGATCGGTAGAATACATTGTTGTGATTTTTTTTGTCAGAACATCAACGGACACCAGTGACCACTTATGGTGTTTTTGAGGGATTTTGTCTACGCACCTATGGATCCATTGAGTGTGAGCAGCGACGGGCTATATCTCGAGAGTTCACCATTTGACGAAACTTTGATATCGGCTGTTGTATTTGATCGTAAATAACTTTATAACATGGCTTATAATGCTACATTTCGAACCTGTCCTTAAAGTATTTGTTAATAGTTGATTCACCGAAATGTTCTCTATCAAAAGTATCCAGACTGATCTGAGAGTAACAACGTGACATCAGGATGGTCTCACAAGGCTATGATGAAGGCCTGATGGGGGCAACTGTAAGTGGACCAACTATTAACAAAAACTTTACAAGAGTAGTTTACTAATTGCTTATTCATGATCTATTAACTATTTATAAGTCATATTTTTAAATCATTAAACAACTATTACCAAAAATTTAATAAGTCATTAATAACTCATTAACTAACAGTTTGTGGATGATCTATTAACTATTTATAAGGGATAGTTATTCTTAAGTGTTACCAGCTACTTCAGTCCTCATCCATTCACCTGCCTGTCCTCTGTCCAGCTGCATGCTACTCTGCCTCGAATACAATCCACTAAAGCACACACACACGCGCGCACGCATACACACACGCACGCACGCACGCACACACACACACACACACATGCATAAATACACACACACACACACACACACACACACACACACACACACACACACACACACACACACACACACACACACACACACACTCTCTCTCCCATACGCACACACAGGTATAAGTCTGATCTCTGTCTCACACACACACACTTCAAACAATGGTTAGGAGTTGCCAAGGCAACAGCCTAATATCACTGAAGTAGCTCTGTTGCCTGCGGCTCCTTTGAAAATCTCATATTTCCAGACTTAATTGTTTTTTATACCGCAATCAAAACACGACACTCTCCTCTCGCTCCTGATACCCCGTGTGTTTGATGGGCGGCTCAGCGTCTGACGCACGTTTCACCAGGCTGAACCTCCTACTGAACACACCCCTCTCCTCCACACACCTGAACCTTCTACTGAACACACCCCTCTCCTCCACACACCTGAACCTCCTACTGAACACACCCCTCTCCTCCACACCACTGAACCTCCTACTGAACACACCCCTCTCCTCCACACCACTGAACCTCCTACTGAACACACCCCTCTCCTCCACACACCTGAACCTCCTACTGAACACACCCCTCTCCTCCACACACCTGAACCTCCTACTGAACACACCCCTCTCCTCCACACACCTGAACCTCCTACTGAACACATCCCTCTCCTCCACACACCTGAACCTCCTACTGAACACACCCCTCTCCTCCACACACCTGAACCTCCTACTGAACACACCCCTCTCCTCCACACACCTGAACCTCCTACTGAACACACCCCTCTCCTCCACACACCTGAACCTCCTACTGAACACACCCCTCTCCTCTGCACACCTGAACCTCCTACTGAACACATCACTCTCCTCCATACACCTGAACCTCCTACTGAACACACCCCTCTCCTCCACACACCTGAACCTCCTACTGAACACACCCCTCTCCTCCACACACCTGAACCTCCTACTGAACACACCCCTCTCCTCCACACCACTGAACCTCCTACTGAACACACCCCTCTCCTCCACACACCTGAACCTCCTACTGAACACACCCCTCTCCTCCACACACCACTGAACCTCCTACTGAACACATCACTCTCCTCCACACACCTGAACCTCCTACTGAACACACCCCTCTCCTCCACACACCTGAACCTCCTACTGAACACACCCCTCTCCTCCACACACCACACACTGAACACACCCCTCTCCTCCACACCTGAACCTCCTACTGAACACACCCCTCTCCTCCACACACCACTGAACCTCCTACTGAACACATCACTCTCCTCCACACCAATGAACCTCCTACTGAACACATCACTCTCCTCCACACCAATGAACCTCCTACTGAACACATCACTCTCCTCCACACATCACACACTGAACACACCCCTCTCCTCCACACACCACACACTGAACACACCACTCTCCTCCACACACTGTAGATACAGATCAATTCATTACCCAGTGGTAACCTGGGCCTGATCAGACCAGACCATATAGGGGTTTATATCTATTAAACATGGGAAAAGCCTGTGCAACGCAGGTAATCAGAAGGTGCAAAAATGTAATCGTATCAAACAAAGGGGGGTCACATGTGCTGTGTCTACATACCGCACACTCATACCGCACACTCATACCGCACACTCACACCGCACACTCATACCGCACACTCATACCGCACACTCATACCACACACTCATACCGCACATTCACACCGCACACTCATACCGCACACTCATACCACACAATCATACCGCACATTCACACCGCACACTCATACCGCACACTCATACCGCACACTCATACCGCACTCATACCGCACTCATACCGCACACTCATACCGCACCGCACACTCATACCGCACACTCGTACCGCACACTCATACCGCGCACTCATACCGCACACTCATACCGCACACTCATACCGCACACTCACACCGTACACTCACACCGCACACTCATACCGCACACTCATACCGCACACTCATACCGCACTCATACCGCACACTCATACCGCACACTCATACCGCACACTCATACCGCACACTCATACCGCTGTGACGGCCCCGCCTACTCCATTTGCCTGTCTGGGTGTGTTGCGTGTGTGTGTGTGTGTGTTCACAGTCTGTTCAGTGTATCTGTCCTAGCAGGTTCCTGAGGTGGGCGTGGCCGTCATCAGCAGCTACCCTGGCACACCTGGGCCCGGTGTGTCAGGGCTCTACCAGAAGAGCTGGGAGCTCAGTTGCTGCCTCTCCTCCTCCCGGGGACACCGGTTGCTTTGTTTTGCTTTGTAGTTTGAACCTGGTTTTGCACTACTCAACACTGCACCCATACACCCTTCACTACTCAACACTGCACCCATACACCCTTCACTACTCAACACTGCACCCATACACTCTTCACTACTCAACACTGCACCCATACACTCTTCACTACTCAACACTGCACCCATACACCCTTCACTACTCAACACTGCACCCATACACCCTTCACTACTCAACACTGCACCCATACACTCTTCACTACTCAACACTGCACCCATACACCCTTCACTACTCAACACTGCACCCATACACTCTTCACTACTCAACACTGCACCCATACACCCTTCACTACTCAACACTGCACCCATACACCCTTCACTACTCAACACTGCACCCATACACTCTTCACTACTCAACACTGCACCCATACACTCTTCACTACTCAACACTGCACCCATACACTCTTCACTACTCAACACTGCACCCATACACCCTTCACTAACTCAACACTGCACCCATACACTCTTCACTACTCAACACTGCACCCATACACCCTTCACTCACTCAACACTGCACCCATACACTCTTCACTACTCAACACTGCACTCATACACCCTTCACTACTCAACACTGCACTCATACACCCTTCACTACTCAACACTGCACCCATACACCCTTCACTACTCAACACTGCACTCATACACTCTTCACTACTCAACACTGCACCCATACACTCTTCACTACTCAACACTGCACTCATACACCCTTCACTACTCAACACTGCACTCATACACCCTTCACTACTCAACACTGCACCCATACACCCTTCACTACTCAACACTGCACCCATACACCCTTCACTACTCAACACTGCACCCATACACCCTTCACTACTCAACACTGCACCCATACACCCTTCACTACTCAACACTGCACCCATACACCCTTCACTACTCAACACTGCACCCATACACCCTTCACTACTCAACACTGCACTCATACACTCTTCACTACTCAACACTGCACCCATACACTCTTCACTACTCAACACTGCACCCATACACCCTTCACTACTCAACACTGCACCCATACACTCTTCACTACTCAACACTGCACCCATACACCCTTCACTACTCAACACTGCACCCATACAACCTTCACTACTCAACACTGCACTCATACACTCTTCACTACTCAACACTGCACCCATACACTCTTCACTACTCAACACTGCACCCATACACTCTTCACTACTCAACACTGCACCCATACACCCTTCACTACTCAACACTGCACCCATACACTCTTCACTACTCAACACTGCACCCATACACCCTTCACTACTCAACACTGCACCCATACACCCTTCACTACTCAACACTGCACCCATACACCCTTCACTACTCAACACTGCACCCATACACCCTTCACTACTCAACACTGCACCCATACACCCTTCACTACTCAACACTGCACCCATACACCCTTCACTACTCAACACTGCACCCATACACTCTTCACTACTCAACACTGCACCCATACACTCTTCACTACTCAACACTGCACCCATACACCCTTCACTACTCAACACTGCACCCATACACCCTTCACTACTCAACACTGCACCCATACACTCTTCACTACTCAACACTGCACCCATACACTCTTCACTACTCAACAGTGCACCCATACACCCTTCACTACTCAACACTGCACCCATACACCCTTCACTACTCAACACTGCACTCATACACTCTTCACTACTCAACACTGCACCCATACACTCTTCACTACTCAACACTGCACCCATACACTCTTCACTACTCAACACTGCACCCATACACCCTTCACTACTCAACACTGCACCCATACACTCTTCACTACTCAACACTGCACCCATACACCCTTCACTACTCAACACTGCACCCATACACCCTTCACTACTCAACACTGCACCCATACACCCTTCACTACTCAACACTGCACCCATACACCCTTCACTACTCAACACTGCACCCATACACCCTTCACTACTCAACACTGCACCCATACACCCTTCACTACTCAACACTGCACCCATACACCCTTCACTACTCAACACTGCACCCATACACTCTTCACTACTCAACACTGCACCCATACACTCTTCACTACTCAACACTGCACCCATACACCCTTCACTACTCAACACTGCACCCATACACCCTTCACTACTCAACACTGCACCCATACACCCTTCACTACTCAACACTGCACCCATACACCCTTCACTACTCAACACTGCACCCATACACCCTTCACTACTCAACACTGCACCCATACACTCTCCACTACTCAACACTGCACCCATACACCCTTCACTACTCAACACTGCACCCATACACTCTTCACTACTCAACACTGCACCCATACACCCTTCACTACTCAACACTGCACCCATACACTCTTCACTACTCAACACTGCACCCATACACCCTTCACTACTCAACACTGCACCCATACACCCTTCACTCACTCATGCACTCACTTACACCACTGA
>NC_140243.1:24203445-24205945 GCF_949987555.1 Borostomias antarcticus
TCGATGGCCCTGACGGGTGGGACAGCCGGCCCTGACCCTTTCCCCCGGCACGGTGACCTGTCGGCCGGTCAAGAGCCCGTAGAGCGCGTCCACGCTGTGGTTGTAGCCCATATGTGAGCTATTAGGCCACACCCCTGTGGGCGACGCATAAGCTGTAGCGTTACCTGCGAGGCCGGCCCACAGACACCCCGCGGAGACTCGGTTAGATGCTCGGTAGACGTTCAGTAGACGTTGGGTAGATGTTCAGCAGACGTTCAGTAGCTCACCTGCAGGGCCAGGCGCACCACGGCCGAGGTTCTCCTCAGGAGGTTGTGGAGGAGCTCCAGCAGAGACAGCAGGACCGCCTGGACGTTCTTCCTCCCGGGACGCTCCTCCCCCTCCAGGTACTGCGGCGCCGCCTCCGACAAGACGCCCACCAGCACCTCCACCAGGCCTGAGCAGCGGAGCACAGAGAGAGGCCGTCATCATCGAAAAATATCATATTAGAGACTACAGGGATAGCTAACACATAATGGCCTACCATGTAGGCAACTTCTCTGTAACTATTTGTGCACTCTCCTGTTAGTCATGTCTCTCTTATGAAGTATTTAGCCCATGAGCCCTCATGAGGGGGCGGCGGTATAGCTCAGGAGGTAGAGCGGGTCGTTCAGTGATCGTAGGGTCGGTGGTTCGAATCCCGGCTCCTCCTGACTACCTGTCGAAGTGTCCTTGAGCAAGACACTGAACCACAAATTGCTCCGAATGAGCAGGCAAGCGCCTTGCATGGCAGCTGCCGCCATTGGTGTGTGAATGGCGCTCCGGGCCAGTGTAACAACTGGATAGGGAGCGCGTTACAAATGCAGTACCTATACCTATACCTACCTATGTTTACTGCTCTGTATATGTTCTTAGCCAACAGACAAACATTTCCCAGGAGCTTGCTCGATCGTCTCGTTGAGAGAGGTCAGGGAAGAATTTTTACAGGTCACTTTTCTGGCCCCCGGGTGAAACTGTTTTTTTTGCTTCCCTCTGGAATATGTAGGGATGGGATCTATGCCCCCCCTCCCATTGCTCTCTGTAAAGCACATTGTGTTGCCTCTGTGTATGAAATGCGCTATACGAATAAAGTTTGATGTGATTTGATTATCAAGGCACACCCACACCACCGCCACCACCATCTCCTCCTCCGCCATCAGACTCGGACAATAGAGACACAGATGGATCACCCGGTCAGGGCTGACCAACAGAGGACAGATAGACCGCCGTCAGACCTAGCCAGCGGAGCAAAGAGACACCACCGTCATCAACACGCTCTCCGCCTCCACAACCACCGGACCTGAACGACAGAGCGCAGACACATGAGAACTGGGGGGAAAGGACTTTCAAACAGAAAAAGACACGCTTTCGAGACCTCCGGTATCGTATGAAGTGGCAGCCGCAATAAATGCCCACCGAGGCACGAACAATACGTTTTAATAATAATAAGTTCCACGCTGTTCTATGAGGCAGGGCTAGTCTGGTCATAAATACATAGAACCCATGGAGCCATGACATGGCTCCCTAAGGGCAAACTCATGTTTTACAAGGCGTCAATAGAGCCATCTCTGCTCAACACGACAAGGCACTTTCTCTATACAAAAAACATGAACCGACACAAGACCAGAGTAAAGGCACTTCTACAATCCATGGCTCTTCACAACCTGCGTGTGTCGGGACTATACAAACATAGATGGCCCACGTCCTTGGCTCTAAACAGGCAAGAGGCCCAGAATGAGAACAATTGCAGGATGATTGAGAATAATACAATACAAAGTGTGAGGCTTCTCAGAGGTGGCCACCCTGCACGTTCTTCTCCTATAATATGGTTGAGATACAGATCACACCTCTCCTCCGCTCCAATTACCGAGAGAGAGAGAGAGAGAGAGACGGGATCTCTTTCAGCCGACACAAAACCTCTGCCTCACTCTCTCTCCTTCCTTTGTTCCCCGGCGTTGAAATATTCAGAGTTATGAATTTAATCAGACGCCTTTTTACCGGAGAGGTGCGTTTGAGTCGGAGCGCCGGTCTTCAGTCTCTCTGACCTGTCACCTCTGATCAGGGGAGCTAGTTGAACCCTGGCCCCCCTGCTGTCTGAAAGCCTTCCCTCTTCACACTGAAGATCCCAGGCTCAATTCTCCGTCAGCCAGCCAGCTCTGTCCGTAGGCAGCCGTCAGCGGGTCTGTGGGCAGCGTTACTGTGCGTGTGTTTAGTGCCTGATGAAAGGTATGGAGCGCTAACATGCACCCTGGTATTATCCAATAAATCAATTAACTCAACTTAAGAGAACCCTGCTGCCCTGTAGAGGCACCATCAACAGTAAACACTCTTATCAATAACAAACACACAACAACAACAACAACAACAACAACAACAACTGTCATGGACACAGCATTTAGCCTACAGTCTAACAGTCGTATACTCTTATAAAGAGGACTGATGCACAATAGGCTCCATGCACAACTCCAGTACTTCCTGAAATTGC
>NC_140243.1:24208445-24218445 GCF_949987555.1 Borostomias antarcticus
TGGGAGCAATCTGACACACACACACACACACACACACACACACACACCCACCTATAATTCATGGAGGGCGCGTGGAGGCATGATGCAACATGAAGACAGAATACAGCTACTGACACAAACAGACAGACAGGGTTTACTCCCTCAGAGCTTCGACGGAATCTGCACTCTCTCTCTGTGTCTCTCACCCTCTCTCTCTCTCTCTCTCTCTGTCTCTCACCCTCTCTCTCTCTCTCTCTCTCTCTCTCTCTCACTCTCTCTCTCCTGCCGTCAGTCCATTTCCATAACAGTGTTAAGACTGTGCCTCCACGGCTTAGGAGCTGCTGCTATGTGTCATGCCTTAACAACCTGACTAACAAACTACTGTAGACACTTTTCCCAATACGTTTTGTGTATTTTCCTCTGCCTAACTTAATAATAGAACATTAGTGTGTATACACCCTCACACAAACAGCTCAACACATACACACGCACGCACACACACACCCCCACACACACCCACACACACACACACCCACGCTCAGACACACAATATGGTCTAGCTAGCTGATAGAGCAGCAGGCCGTCTGGAGGCAGGGAGAAGCTGTCTATGAAATGTTTCCCTGGGAACATGTAGAATGTCGAGCCTGTTTGAGAAGCTGTGAGTCACCCTGGAATCACACACACACACACACACACCAGGAGAGGACATGACAGGACAGGAGAGGACAGGAGGGGAGAGGAGAGGAGAGGAGAGGACAGGAGAGGAGGGGAGAGGACAGGACAGGAGAGGAGTGGAGAGGAGGGGATAGGAGAGGAGGGGAGGGGAGGGGAGGGGAGGGGAGGGGAGGGGAGGGGAGGGGAGAGGAGATGAGGTTGGTATGACGTAAGGTAAGTAGGGACATAGGCAGGCATGTAGATACAGTAGTAGGTACAGTAATGTACGTAGTGTAGGTAGGTACAGCATACACTGTGTCATTATGTAGGCAGGCAGGCATGCAGGCAGAGGAGGCACGTAGGTCGGTATGTAGGTAGGCCAGGTAGGCAGGTAGGTCAGGGCTCTAAGGTGCGACCATTTTACTCGCATTTGTGACTAAAAATAGTTTTGTGCGATCAGAAAAAATAATTTAGGAGCACACTGTGCGAGTACTGTTTTACTGGCATTTTGTGTCTAAAATAAATCCATGCAAATTGGATCAAACTAGAGTCAAAGTTCCGCGCACCTGTATACAAAACTACAAGTCCCACAACTTTTTAATTTAATTTTTTTATTACAAGTCCCACGACTGCAACGCGCAGAACTCTCGTGATGACGCGCGATGACAGCTCAGCTGCCCTCAGTCAAACGACTGTGCAGACGCCGAATGTCCCTGTCAGTAACGTTAACAAAAAGAAAATGAAGCCCATTCAATCGTATTTTGCCTGGCAAAGTGGAACCAAGGAGGGAGAGGAATTCGGTGAGGCCCAGGGGGAGTCGAGTCACTCAAAAATGGTTGTTTACACAAAGTTCTATTGATTAGATTAGATTCAACATTGCACCATAGCCTACCAGTAACGTACTGGATGAATGAAATGCCGTTGACATCGTAAAAAGCGATTTTTTTCTGAAATGCATGTCATAACGATCCAATGACATGTTCCTTTGCATTTACATTAAACTAATCTTTTCCACGTATTTAATACTTTTTTAATGATTATTTGCTTAGATATTGGGCTTTCTTCCCACGTTTTTTCACGGCACCGGCAGCTATGTTTCATATGACTGCCTCGGTTCACAAAGCATTGTGTGAGTTTTCATCTACCCCTCGGTTTCAAGTCGGCATCTGAAAACCCTCGTTTTGGAGGACTGTTTGAACGTCCACTAGCCCTCGATATGCTCCCTAGTCCTAGAAGCAAAATGTAGGGGTGGGGCTAAGGGCTAGGGCTAAGGGGGGGTATTGGGATTGGGCCATAGTCTTCATTAGGACCAATGCACATGATCAAGTGTGTGAGAATGGTATAGTCTTCATTAGGACCAATGCACCTGATGAAGTGTGTGGGAATAGTATAGTATTCATTAGGACCGATGCACATGATGAAGTGTGTGGGAATAGTAGGCTATAGTCTTCATTAGGACCGATGCACCTGATGAAGTGTGTGGGAATAGTATAGTAGGAGAGGATGAGAGCTCTTATGGTGAGCAGGTTATTATTGTTTATTGTTGTTGGCAGTAGGCCTAATGTGTGTGTTGCTAATAAAAATGTGTTATTTCAAAATTTTCATTGCGCTCCTAAATTTCTTTCTGTGCCTAAATTTTTTCATTTAGGAGCACATGTGCTCCTAGTGAAAAATGTTAGCTTAGAGCCGTGTAGGTACGTAGGTGGTAGTTAGGTTAGTAGATAGGCAGACATGTAGACAGAGTAGACATGTAGGTAGGTATGTAGATAAGTACAGTATGTACACAGGTATGTATGCTTTTATTAATTTTATTGTGTTTAATGTATTGCTTTTTAATTTTATATTTTTGTGTAAACTCGGCTACATTGAAAATCTCAGAGAACTAAATAAAGGTTATGAATGAATGAATGAATGAATGCATGCATGTGGGTACAGTCCAGTAGGCAGGTGTGTAGGCAGGTCAGTAGGCAGGTGTGTAGGCAGGTCAGTAGGCAGGTCAGTAGGCAGGTGTGTAGGCAGGTCAGTAGGCAGGTCAGTAGGCAGGTCAGTAGGCAGGTCAGTAGGCAGGTCAGTAGGCAGGTGTGTAGGCAGGTCAGTAGGCAGGTCAGTAGGCAGGTCAGTAGGCAGGTCAGAAGGCAGGTCAGTAGGCAGGTCAGTAGGCAGGTGTGTAGGCAGGTCAGTAGGCAGGTCAGTAGGCAGGTCAGTAGGCAGGTCAGTAGGCAGGTGTGTAGGCAGGTCAGTAGGCAGGTCAGTAGGCAGGTCAGTAGGCAGGTCAGTAGGCAGGTGTGTAGGCAGGTGTGTAGGCAGGTCAGTAGGCAGGTCAGTAGGCAGGTCAGTAGGCAGGTGTGTAGGCAGGTCAGTAGGCAGGTCAGTAGGCAGGTCAGTAGGCAGGTCAGTAGGCAGGTCAGTAGGCAGGTGTGTAGGCAGGTCAGTAGGCAGGTGTGTAGGCAGGTCAGTAGGCAGGTCAGTAGGCAGGTCAGTAGGCAGGTCAGTAGGCAGGTAGGTGGTAGTCGGTCAGTCTGTTGCGTACCCAGCTGGTATAGAGGCTGGAGGTCAGCGTCCGTCTCCTCGGTCAGGTTGGAGAGCAGAGCCATGGCGTTCTGCATGGTCCCGCCCAGGAGGTTGTCCTGGTGCTCCTGGATAAACACAAACAACAACAACATGCAGTCAACAAGACAAACACAAGAACGCAGTAAACAATCACATAGAGAAAGGTGAGGGTCGGTGTGTGTGTGGCCCTGAGCGTGAGGCTGCTGACTCTTAACCCGTGTGTCCGGTACGGACCCTCGGCGAGGGTGTGTGTGCTGTTCTGATGCCCCGGTGCGCCCAGCCTGTCCAATTACATTAAGACGACGCAGTGCAAACGAGGGGGGGTGGGGGGGTGGGGGGGTGGGGGGGGGGCGTGTGACGATGAAGGACGGGGGAAGAAAGGCGGAGTTAAAGGTCCATCTGGAAGATCTCCCTCTCTCTCCCTCCCTCAGAGCCCTCCGATATTGACCGCCCGAGGGCAGGATTCAGTCCGAGCTGCCTTGGCAACACTGCTGCTGTAGCCTCGTGTATACACACACACGCACGCACGCACACACACACACGCACACACACACACGCACGCACGCGCCTGTGATTCTCTACTTACTGGAAGTACCCGGAGCTACCTCTCTCCTGCCGCGGACAAGTAAGTTATAACAGTAATTCAACACACTACTACACCATAAATACTGCAAAACAGGCTAGATTGAGGGTGGCTGTCCCCGTCCCCACCCCCCCACCCCACCCCCCATACGAAACTACCTCGCCGTCCCAGAGTTTAGTGCCCGCGCTCCCCTGAGCGCCACATACATTACTGCCACGGCTGTTTACCGCGCTGGAAAACACTGCCAAGCTGTGATGAATCACGGTGTGATGTACGGAGCTGGGAGGGGAACACCTTTACACACACTCAGCTGGTGAGGGGGGTGGGGGGTGGGGGGGGGGGGGGAAGAGGAAGGGAGGGAGGACGGAGGACGAGAGGGCGAGAGCGATGGTGGAGGAGGAGGGAAGGAGGAAGGTTACTTTGGGACAAGGGGGGCTGATGATCCTTGGCTTCCTGTCTGTGAAGGCTGCATAATTAGCCGGCGAGCGGCGCGGGGAGTGTGTGTGTGTTTGTGTGTGTGTGTTTGTGTGTGTGTGCGTGTGAAAGAGAGAGAGAGAGAGAGAGAGACAAAGAGAGAGAGAACAGGCCAGGGAGAGTCACGGGGTGGTACGGATATGATAATAAATACAGTGAGTGAAGGCTTGTGCTGGAGTGAGGTTACACACAGGAGCACCCCCCCCCCCACACACACACACACACACACCGAAAATCAATAAGGGCCATAATCAGGGGCTGGGATAAGGGGCTGGTTAAGGGGTTTTAACAGCGAGGGAGGCGGGCGGAGAGATGAGGGAGCCTCTCCCCTGGGAGGGACAGGGGAGCAGAGAGGAGTCTCAAGGCCCAGAGACGGAGCTCCTATCTGGGCTAGGCCACCGGAGAGAGGCGGGGTTCATGGCCATGCATACATTACAACTCCTTAATGAATTCATACATGGGAAAGCAACTTTGCTTATTATGGACTGCGGCAGCCCGGCGGGTGTGAACGGGTTGTTAACGGTTTGTTAACGGGCTGTGAACGGGTTGCGAACCGGTTGTTAACGGGTTTTGAACGGGTTGTTAACAGGTTGTGAACGGGTTGTTAACTGGGTGTTAACGGGGTGTTAACGGGTTGTTAACAGGTTGTGAATGGGTTGTGAACGGGTTGTTAACAGGTTGTGAACGGGTTGTGAACGGGTTGTGAACGGGTTGTTAACTGGGTGTTAACGGGGTGTTAACGGGTTGTTAACAGGTTGTGAACGGGTTGTGAACGGGTTGTTAACTGGGTGTTAACGGGGTGTTAACGGGTTGTTAACAGGTTGTGAACGGGTTGTGAACGGGCTGTGAACGGGTTGTGAACAGGTTGTTAACAGGTTGTGAACAGGTTGTGAACGGGCCGGATTGCAGGAGGACCGGAGGCTCCGGTTCTGACGTTCAGAAACGTGACGTGGAAGAGAGCGTTTAATTCTGACACACGGCGCAGATTAAACACTTGAGACGGGAGACGTCTTCGGAAAAATATGATACGGACAGAGAGAAAGAGAGAGAGAGAGAGAGAGAGAGAGAGAGAGAGAGACAGAGAGAGAGAGAGAGAGAGAGACAGAGAGAGAGAGAGAGAGAGAGAGAGAGACAGAGAGAGAGAGAGAGAGAGAGAGAGAGAGACAGAGAGAGACTCTTCACCCCTCCCCCTCTTGCTCCCTCTCAGCCTGCGGTTCCCCAGGTTCTCTATCTGCTCTATCTGGGTAATGGGATTGCGGAGCCCGGAGTGCCGCGGTTGCGTTCTGCTCTCTCTCTGCTGCGGTTCCTCCCAGAACGCGGCGGAGTGGGGAGCCGGCGCCGGACGGTCGGCGCCAGAGGCCCAGCGCGGTGCCGTCCCGGCCAGAGTGGCCTCTGCTCTCGGACCCCCGGACCCCTCGCTGCTCCTCCACCGGACTCTGGGGAACCAGCGGCGTCGAGCGGAGCCGGGAAACATTTTTAGCTTGTTGATCGGCGAATCGCTGGACGGCAAAGGACGTGGAGGCTGGCGCGATGCCCCCTCCCACACACACACACACACTCTCTCTCTCTCACACACACACACTCACACACACACACACACACACACATTACCGGAACGCTGCAGTGCTACAATCATAACGTCCCCACTAAACGCAGATTGGGCTAGCAGCTAATTAGATACATTAATGCCCATTAATGCCACAAACCTTGTCAACATCCTGCACCTGTGGCTAGACCTATACCCCCCAAAAGACCTATACCCCCCAAAAGACCTATACCCCCCAAAAGACCTATACCCCCCAAACGACCTTTAAGCACCAAAACGTCCTCTTCCACTTGTGCACTTGTGAACTTGGCGTGGGCAGCATAAGAATCGCAGGTGCAAGACTAGTCATAGAATTTCCCCCTGCTTTTCCCAGCCCTACAACCAAACTCCACTCACTGATTGCTACTCTACCGCACTGCTTTCCCGAACCTCTCCTCGCTGACCCCTGGCCTGTCCCGGTATCTCTATCCTGAGCACGTCTGATAGAACTAACGAAGCCACATCCAATACCTCGAATGTCCCGGGGGTCCCTGAGGAGAGGTTTGAGAACCCCTGCTCTACGGTACGGCTTGTAGTCCTCTTTACCTAAAAGCAGTCCCTACCACCCCGCAGCTGGGCTGTCTGCCTGTAGAGTGTGAGCAAGCCCACGCATAGCGTGGGCTACGAGAGGCTGTTGTGCAATGCAACAATGGAGGTTTAAACGGGCCTTTGGACTCTCCCGGGGGTAATTTGGTCCCGAGATCAATATTTGTCGCACTGCAGCCTTTTGTTTTCAGGCTGTTGGTAATGAGCGCGGGGGGGAGAGGAGAAGAGTCTGCCTGATAGCAGCCCTGCTGCAGTACGGTAGGCCTCACAGGAGAGGAGAGAGGAGGGGAGAGAGGAGAGGAGAGAGGAGGGGAGAGGAGGGGAGAGAGGAGGGGAGAGAGGAGGGGAGAGGAGGGGAGAGAGGAGAGGAGAGAGGAGAGGAGAGAGGAGGGGAGAGGAGGGGAGAGAGGAGGGGAGAGAGGAGAGGAGAGAGGAGGGGAGAGGAGGGGAGAGAGGAGGGGAGAGAGGAGAGAGGAGGGGAGAGAGGAGGGGAGAGAGGAGAGGAGAGAGGAGAGGAGAGAGGAGAGGAGAGGAGAGAGGAGGGGAGAGAGGAGAGGAGAGAGGAGGGGAGAGAGGAGGGGAGAGAGGAGGGGAGAGGAGAGGAGAGAGGAGAGGAGAGAGGAGAGAGGAGGGGAGAGAGGAGGGGAGAGGAGAGGAGAGAGGAGAGGAGAGAGGAGGGGAGAGAGGAGAGGAGAGAGGAGGGGAGAGAGGAGAGAGGAGGGGAGAGAGGAGGGGATAGAGGAGAGGAGAGGAGAGAGGAGGGGAGAGAGGAGGGGATAGAGGAGGGGAGAGAGGAGAGGAGAGGAGGGGAGAGAGGAGGAGAGAGGAGGGGAGAGAGGAGGGGAGAGGAGAGGAGAGAGGAGAGGAGAGAGGAGGGGAGAGAGGAGAGGAGAGAGGAGGGGAGAGAGGAGAGAGGATGGGGAGAGGAGGAGGGGATGAGAGGAGAGAGGAGAGAGGAGAGGGGAGAGTGGAGGGTGGAGAGGAGGGGAGAGAGGAGGGGAGAGAGGGGAGAGAGGAGAGGAGGAGGAGAGAGGAGGAGAGAGGGAGGGGAGTGAGGAGGGGAGAGAGGAGGGAGAGGAGGGAGGGAGGAGAGAGAGGAGGAGAGAGGAGGGGAGAGAGGAGGAGAGAGGAGGGGAGAGAGGAGGGGAGAGAGGAGAGGAGAGAGGAGGGGAGAGGAGAGAGGAGGGGAGAGGAGAAGAGTCTGCCTGATAGCAGCCCTGCTGCAGCACGGTAGGCCTCACAGGAGAGGAGAGGAGAGAGGAGGGGAGAGAGGAGGGGAGAGGAGGGGAGAGAGGAGGGGAGAGGAGGGGAGAGAGGAGAGGAGAGAGGAGAGGAGAGGAGAGGAGAGAGGAGAGAGGAGAGAGGAGGGGAGAGAGGAGAGGAGAGAGGAGAGGAGAGGAGAGAGGAGGGGAGAGGAGAAGACTGCCTGATAGCAGCCCTGGGTCTGAGGAGCTGGGGGCTTTGCTCCTTCTCTCAAACTCCGCCGCGCACTACAAACAAACCCCCCACGCCCCGGCCACCCCTCGGCCACAGGCAACACGGCTCACCTCCCCGTTGGGTTCAGACTAGCACACGACATCATATTCACTATTTTAGGGAATATGATGTAATTGATGAAAAAAAAAAAAAAATCTGGAGGCTTTTCTCCAGAATACAGTCTAAGCAAAACGAGTGTTGAATCCGAGAGCGAGGGCAAGACCATTGGTCACTTGGACCATTAACCAATGAGAAACTGCTCTTAGTTGTCCTACATATATAAATAAAGGTTAATACACAATGAAACCATTAGGGCAACCTTGTGGTGTTACAGCTCCACTTTAAAGGAGCAGTTTGGTATTTTGACGAATTGTGCAGTGTTGAGATATTATTGCAGCAATGTTTATACTGTATGGACCGTTGAATATGCTCCTAAATAACCTTATAACCGGGCTTATGACACTAAATACCAGACTACTCCTTTAAGGCTTCCTCGTTATGACTGAGGGGATCGATGTCATTGGACGATGTGCTTCGTTGTTTACCTACTCGCCAAGTGCCGCCATTAGCCTTCGAACCATCACCGCCACGGTCTCAGGCCGACAGTTAAAGCGGTTGACGGTTCAAGCCTCTCTCCTCAATAGTCATTACCAGTAAAGCACCGACCACTCACTACCGCTCAGCTAGTCGGGCAGACTTGCTGACAGACCGACTCTTAGGGAGAGAGACAGAAATACGGGCAGAGACGTTCAAACAGGCACGGAGAGACAGACGGACGGGCAGACAGGCAGAGCTGAGTATTGACTGTGGCAGGGCGAGCGGTGAAGCCAGGGTTCTGTGGTAAGAGCAGTAACGCTCCCCTGGCTCTTCTTTAAGTATCAGACTGCTGATGTGGCCAGCCTTAATCAATGTCCCTGCCAATCACATCGGCTTCTCCTCACTGCACCCATTACTGGTCTCCATTAGGACCTCTGCTCTCTCTCTCTCTCTCTTCTCTCTCTCTCTCTCTCCTTCCTTCACAACTCTGGGGCTGAATCAATGTCACTGTGTCTGGGAAAGAGCTGAAGAGGACTTTAGAGCAGGAGAGCAGAGAATGGTTCCATGAGGCTGTGGTTCAACAAAACACAACCAAATACAACCACTATCTAATACAGTACAACCACTACCCAATACAACCACTATCTAATACAACCACTACCCAATACAACCACTACCCAATACAACCACTACCCAATACAACCACTATCCAATACAACCACTATCTAATACAACCACTATCCAATACAACCACTATCTAATACAACCACTACCCAATACAACCACTATCCAATACAACCACTATCTAATACAACCACTATCTAATACAACCACTATCTAATACAACCACTACCCAATACAACCACTATCTAATACAACCACTATCTAATACAACCACTATCCAATACAACCACTATCTAATACAACCACTATCTAATACAACCACTATCTAATACAACCACTATCTAATACAACCACTATCTAATACAACCACTATCTAATACAACCACTATCTAATACAACCACTACCCAATACAACCACTATCCAATACAGTACAACCACTACCCAATACAACCACTATCTAATACAACCACTATCTAATACAACCACTATCTAATACAACCACTATCCAATACAACCACTATCCAATACAACCACTATCCAATACAACCACTATCTAATACAACCACTATCTAATACAACCACTATCTAATACAACCACTATCCAATACAACCACTATCCAATACAACCACTACCCAATACAACCACTATCTAATACAACCACTATCTAATACAACCACTATCTAATACAACCACTATCCAATACAACCACTATCTAATACAACCACTATCCAATACAACCACTACCCAATACAACCACTATCCAATACAGTACAACCACTACCCAATACAACCACTACCCAATACAACCACTATCTAATACAACCACTATCTAATACAACCACTATCCAATACAACCACTATCTAATACAACCACTATCTAATACAACCACTATCTAATACAACCACTATCTAATACAACCACTACCCAATACAACCACTATCCAATACAGTACAACCACTACCCAATACAACCACTATCTAATACAACCA
>NC_140243.1:24223445-24225945 GCF_949987555.1 Borostomias antarcticus
ACAAAGACTTAACAGGAAAACTTGTTATCAATGCAGGATATTTCCCCTTTTTCGCCTTATCCTGCACTCTTTTGCAAGTTACAAATGACTTTGTCCTATCAATCGAAACATTTGGAATAGTCCTATTATTTACATTCGTTTTTCAAACATCTTCGGTTGCTTTCATGCGCACTTATTTTTAAATCTGATTAAAGTCAAACCGACTGATTGATTTGTTTACATGGAACAGCTGTGTGAAACACACGGAGGCAGGAGGTAGTGAGTTACTATGGTTACAATACGAACACAAGTGGTCAGACACATTTGGAGACGCATGATACACAGGTGTTAACGGCGATGTGTCTTGCTGTCCACTTGTGATCTGATCATCCAAAACGCATTCTAAAACCAGTCTTAACAGGGTCAGTGACATTACACTACACCACTACATCATAGTGTGTTACTGTGGGACTAGACTACACCACCACATCATAGTGTGTTACCGTGGGACTAGACTACACCACTACATCATAGTGTGTTACAGTGGGACAAGACTACACCACTACATCATAGTGTGTTACCGTGGGACTAGACTACACCACTACATCATAGTGTGTTACAGTGGGACTAGACTACACCACTACATCATAGTGTGTTACCGTGGGACAAGACTACACCACTACATCATAGTGTGTTACAGTGGGACTAGACTACACCACTACATCATAGTGTGTTACAGTGGGACTAGACTACACCACTACATCATAGTGTGTTACCGTGGGACAAGACTACACCACTACATCATAGTGTGTTACCGTGGGACTAGACTACACCACTACATCATAGTGTGTTACAGTGGGACTAGACTACACCACTACATCATAGTGTGTTACCGTGGGACAAGACTACACCACTACATCATAGTGTGTTACCGTGGGACTAGACTACACCACTACATCATAGTGTGTTACCGTGGGACTAGACTATACCACTACATCATAGTGTGTTACAGTGGGACTAGACTACACCACTACATCATAGTGTGTTAGAGTGGGACTAGACTACACCACTACATCATAGTGTGTTACAGTGGGACTAGACTACACCACTACATCATAGTGTGTTACCGTGGGACTAGACTATACCACTACATCATAGTGTGTTACAGTGGGACTAGACTACACCACTACATCATAGTGTGTTACCGTGGGACTAGACTATACCACTACATCATAGTGTGTTACCGTGGGACTAGACTACACCACTACATCATAGTGTGTTACCGTGGGACTAGACTACACCACTACATCATAGTGTGTTACCGTGGGACTAGACTATACCACTACATCATAGTGTGTTACCGTGGGACTAGACTACACCACTACATCATAGTGTGTTACAGTGGGACTAGACTATACCACTACATCATAGTGTGTTAGAGTGGGACTAGACTACACCACTACATCATAGTGTGTTAGAGTGGGACTAGACTACACCACTACATCATAGTGTGTTACAGTGGGACTAGACTACACCACTACATCATAGTGTGTTAGAGTGGCATTAGTACACTACTCCACACACTGACCAAGTGAGTCCTCTTAGACACTGATGGGTGGATATGTTCACACCTCTCCATACTGGTGTATGTGGCTGAACTTCAAGCCGATACGCATTTAGACTTTTATTCAATGAGCTGTAAAAACAGTTCAAGATTCTTCCTCTCTTACGTGTGCAGTGTGCTCAACGCTTCTCAGGCTTGAATCTGCGGTCTGATCTTCGACATATCAAGAAAATGTGGGCCGACGTTTCCATGGCGAGGCGCGCCAGGGGTGAGGGGCTGAGGGGGCGGGGGGGGGGGAGTGAAGAAGTGGCATTTTCAAAGCCAAATGTCAGCCTGGAGATGCTGCCCATTTATAATGGGAGACGTCGCGCTCCCCGCCGCGGCCGGCGGCCCTTTGATTCGGCGTCCTGTCACGTGTGTGCGAGAGCCGGGGGAGACGCAGGCAGATGCCCATGGTTACCCGGCCTTAATGACACACTCAGCCCTGCTGACATTTAACTGGCTAGCTGGCGCTCGCTCTCGAGACTGCGGCGGCATTCTAGCTATATTAATAAAGCCCTTCCCCCCTCTCTCGCTCACATCCGCCCCCACAAACGCGAAGCCTGATGAACACCGGCACGCCGGTCCGATTTTGGACGGGAACACCGACCGCCATGTCCCGTATTCACAAGGCTTCCCTGATCAGGAGGGTACAGGCTCCCCTGTACCCTGTGTCCGGTCCGCGTTAACTTATTCAGGTGAGCTGAAATGCCAAACCTGGACCCAGGATTAGTTTTGAAAAGCTGTGGCGAATCCCGTGACAGCGTATGCGCTCGCTCCGTCTTCATGGCTCCGGGCGTCCCCCCCCCGCCTGTCAGAGTCGGGTCAGGCCCGGTCAGCCCTCTCACACGTTGACCGGTGACAGCGCGGAGCGGCGCTCGCTTGCACTCTCTGGCTGCACAGGTATACGCCAGCTGT
>NC_140243.1:24230945-24235945 GCF_949987555.1 Borostomias antarcticus
CTCTGAGTAATGGCGGTTCACTGACTACTACACTCTGACTCTGGCTGACAGACTGGCTGATCACAGAGATACTGAACGCCATTAGGCTCATCTCTCCACAACAAGCCAGTGTAATTAACTGCAGTTGCAGAAGAACACGCACGCACGCACACACACACACACACGCACACACACACATGCACACACACACACACACACACACACACACACACACAGCTTCCCCTCTGACTAGAGTTGTACTGTAGATGCCGGGGACATGTTCTATTCTATAATAAATCTAAATCAAGGCTTTTTCCTCTGTGAACTAGGGATGAGGAGTCTGGAGCAGCCAAGACTAGTGAGGAGCAGAGGGAGAGGGATGGAGAGAGCAGAGACGGGGGGGGTGAAGAGGAGGTTAGGAGGAGAGGGGAGAGACACGAGGGGAGGTGGGAGGGGAGAGCGGAACGAGGAAACGGGCAGAGGGAGAGAGAGAGAGAGAGAGAGAGAGAGAGGGGAGGGAACGGAGAGAGGACGAGGGGGGGACTCACTGTGGAAGGAGGGCGTCGGCGACGAGAGCCAGCAGCCTGCCGGTTGAGGAGCCGCTCTCTCTCTCCCCCTCTGCCTCTCTCCTCCTCTCCTCCGCCTCCTCCCCCGCTCCTTTCCCCACGGCCTCTTGGCTCAGCAGCAGAAGAGCGATCTCTGACAGCACGCGCAGGCTGAAGATACGCCACTCCACTGCAAAGCAGAGATGAGACCCGCACGCACGCACGCACGCACACACACACGCACACACACGCGCACACACACAGGGAGGGAAGCCGATGGTTGACACAGATTGAAAGTCCAGAGCATCCTCTGCAGTGTAGACCGGCGTAGCTGAAGCTCTGAGCGGGAGTTTAGCTACGGCGGCGTGGCGGAGGGCTCTGATCTGGCGGCCTGGCGTCGGGAGGGGGGGGGGGGGGGAACCCAACACGGCCGCACCTGTCGCCCGCAGGCCCAGACACGTCTGAGACAGAGGCGTGGAGGTGATCTAGCGGAGCCTCCTACGGCTGGATAAAGCAGCGTGGATATATTCCACATAAACAACACGCTAGGGCTAATAGGGCTTCCGTTCTAGTGTAGGGGATGAGTGGAGCAGAGCGGATGAGTGGAGAGGTGGAGGTCGTCCGTACCGTTCTGACTGAAGGCGAGCGCCGTGAGGGGGTGAAGGAGGACATCAACCACCTGAAGGAGATGGAGACAGACAGGCATGCATAAACATGACGTCTCACACACACACACACACACACACACACCTCTCTATTTATCCGTCCTCATTCACTGGCTAAAGTGCCGAGCCGTTTATGTCTCGCATGCAAATTCGAAACAAGGGGTGTCTTTCTTTCTGAGACGGAAAAGTCGAATCCGTGAAAAGCTAGGAGCAATGAGACGGACGAGCGCTCGTCGTGAGAGGTCCCATTTCTATGTAAATACAGTGTTATCCCGGGTCCTTTGATCACCTAAACACACACACACACACACACACCTATACATACACACCCACACACACACGTGCGCGGTCAGAAGAAAAGACCTGATGCACTCCCTTTTATACATAATTACAATGGACCTGAATTAGCATGGCTATTTCCATAGAAACAGCAAATTAACGTTGCGCTCAGGTACTGTGTCTCACTGAGGGCAGATTCTAAACAGGACACGCATCATTTGAATGTAGTCTGAAGTGGAGAAAGGGAGCGAGCGAGAGAGAGAGAGAGAGAGAGAGAGAGAGAGAGAGAGAGAGAGAGACAGAGAGAGAGAGAGACAGAGAGAGAGACACAGAGAGAGAGAGAGAGAGAGAGAGAGAGAGAGAGCATCTTGGCTCTTTATGAATATCCATTGAAAGAGAAGGGCCAGCCTTTGTGGGCTTTGAGCATTGGGTGTTGTTGTCCCCTGTTTACCATTCTATTCACTGGTGCATTATACAAGTTACTGGTGTATCTTCACTCCCTCTGTTGTGAAAACTGCTTTATAAGTGGCAGTAAATAAGCCCAGACAAGTGTATTCTGTGAGTGAGTGAGTAAGTGAGTGAGTGAGTGAGTGAGTGAGTGAGTGAGTGAGTGAGTGAGTGAGTAAGTGAGTGAGTGAGTGAGTGAGTGTGTGTGTGTGTGTGTGTAGCCTTTGTAAACTCTAATCATAGTTGCCAGCGGGGTAATTAAAGTGCCTTCCTGTGTTACTGTCTACTGAAGGTCTGGCTTCTACAGCCCTACATCCTGACTGACCCTCCTCTCCCTCCTCTTTCCTGTCTCTCTCCCGCTGCTCTCTCTTTCCCCCTCTCTCTCTCTCTCTCTCTCTCTCTCTCTCTCTCTCTCTGTCTCTCTCTCGCTGGTCAATATTCATTACTGAGACACGCCTCTGCAGCAAGCCTGTGTATTCTCTCTCTCTCTCTCTCTCTCTCAAGCAGACAGACAGACTTGATAATGTGGGTGTGGGCAAGACTCAGCACTGGGGGGGGGGGGGGGGGGGGGAGAGAGAGAGGGGGGGGGGGAGAGAGAGGGGGGGGGGGGTAGACAGACTTGCAGTGTTGTGATGGGAGCAGGGGGAGTCAGAGAGAGAGAGAGACAGAGGGAGAGAGACAGACTCAATGTTGTGGTGGGAGGAAGGAGAGAAAGAGAGGAAGAGAGAGTGAGACAGAGAGAGAGACAGATGCACAGTGTTGTGGAGGGAGGAGGGAGATACAAACATGAGCGAGAGAGAGAAAGAAAGAGAGAGAGAGAGAGACAGACAGACAGACCGTCAGACAGACAGACAGACAGACAGACCGTCAGACAGACAGACAGACAGACAGACAGACAGACAGACAGACAGACAGACATACAGACAGCAGACCGTCAGACAGACAGACAGACAGACAGACCGTCAGACAAGACAGACAGACAGACAGACAGACAGACAGACAGACAGACAGACAGACAGACAGACCGTCAGACAAGACAGACAGACAGACAGACAGACAGCAGACAGACAGACAGACCGTCAGACAGACCGTCAGACAAGACAGACAGACAGACAGACAGACAGACAGCAGACAGACAGACAGACAGACAGACCGTCAGACAGACAGACAGACAGACAGACAGACAGACAGACAGACAGACAGACAGACAGACAGACAGACAGACAGACCGTCAGACAGACAGACAGACAGACAGACAGACCGTCAGACAGACAGACAGACTCACAGTGTTGTGGTGGGGGGTGAGCAGGGCGGGGTGCTGGCTGACCGCCTCCACAGCTGACAGCGTGGTCCTGATCAGCTCCTCTGAGGCCGCCGCTCCTGTTGGGAGACGGTCACATGGTTCTGTCCGCTGCGTCTCTCCTGGTCCCACACACTTCCTATTGTGAACTTAGGATCTGGCCTGGCGCTAGAACAGGCCGGGGGGGGAGGAGCCTCCACTCACCTACAGCGCTGCCCAGGCTGGTCTCACTGGCATCGATGGACGTGATGTGATTCTGGACACGGCAGAGAGACGGACATGGAGATAGCAGAGAAGTCGGAGAACGGCGCCGGATACTGTACAGCCCTAGGCTGTGTGTATGGTGTTCTACAGTATCTTGTGTATGTGTGTGTGTGTGTGTATGATGTGTGTAGTGTTATGTCTTACAGTACATGTGTGTGTTATGTGTATAGTGTGCTTGTGTGTTTGTATGTGTGTGTATTAAGTGTGTAGTGTTATGTCTTGTGTGTGTGTGTATTAAGTGTGTAGTGTTATGTCTTGTGTGTGTGTGTGTGTGTGTGTGTTATTTGTATAGTGTTATGTCTTGTGTGTGTGTGTGTGTATTAAGTGTGTAGTGTTATGTCTTGTGTGTGTGTGTGTGTGTGTGTGTGTGTGTGTGTGTTATTTGTATAGTGTGTACTATAATGCCTGGAGGAATTACCAGCAGGTTTCCTAACTTGGAGAGGAAGTCCTCGGTCACCACCTGTGGCCTGAAGATCTGGAGAAGAGAGAGAGAGACGGGAGCAGGGGGGCAGAGAGAGGGAGGGAGGAACAGGGAGGCAGAGAGAGGGAGGGAGGGAGGGAGGAGCAGGGGGGCAGAGAGAGGGAGGGAGGAGCAGGGAGGCAGAGAGAGGGAGGGAGGAGCAGGGAGGGAGGGAGGGAGGAGCAGGGAGGCAGAGAGAGGGAGGGAGGAGCAGGGAGGCAGAGAGAGGGAGGGAGGAGCAGGGAGGGAGGGAGGAGCAGGGAGGCAGAGAGAGGGAGGGAGGGAGGGAGGAGCAGGGGGGCAGAGAAAGGGAGGGAGGAGCAGGGAGGGAGGGCGGAGGAGCAGAGAGAAGGAGGGAGGGAGACGAGTGAGGGGGGTCTACTTCCCTTGACCTGTGTATGACCTCAACCACCCTGTCCAACTCTAAACAGGTGCCTCTCACACTCACACACACACACACACACACACACACACACACACACACACACACACCTGAATACACACTCCCCCAAAATGACCAGGCTGCTCTTTGAGTATGTCCTGGGAGGCAGACTGACCGCTGGCTCGGGGGCAGCGCCGCCCCGGGCCTCAGTACCAGCTCATTACACCACTCAATGTTACCCCATCAAATGAGCTCCAGGCAGAGGATCTAGCTGATCACAGTGACAAATAATGACTTTGAAAATTAGACGGCTCAATCTCGCCTGGGCAGTGATTTGTGTGTTTAGCTGATGTGAGGGACGGCCCGGCGAATAGGAGAGCAGCGTTTAATCAGGGACTCCGCCCTCCCGCTGCTTAGTGCCAAGTATCCCTGACGGTTGATGCCCATTAATCATCTCTGCTCTACCCACAATGCCTCTCTCTCTCTCCCTGTCTGTCGGCCTGTGCTTGGCTGTCTATTCCGTCTGCCTGTCTGTCTATAGTCACTCTGCCTGTCTGGCCATAAACTGGCTGCCAGACTGAAGCATGGCAAATCACATTTGCAGAAAATAAATAACAACCCCTAATGCAATTAGCCGACATTAATGTGACAACTCATTTTCAATCACAGCTTTGGGAGA
>NC_140243.1:24238445-24255945 GCF_949987555.1 Borostomias antarcticus
GGTGAGAGGAGAGAGGGGAGAGGAGAAGAGAGAAGAGGAGGTGAGAGGAGAGAGGGGAGAGGAGAAGAGAGAAGAGGAGGTGAGAGGAGAGAGGGGAGAGGAGAAGAGAGAAGAGGAGGTGAGAGGAGAGAGGGGAGAGGAGAAGAGAGAAGAGGAGGTGAGAGGAGAGAGGGGAGAGGAGAAGAGAGAAGAGGAGGTGAGAGGAGAGAGGGGAGAGGAGAAGAGAGAAGAGGAGGTGAGAGGGGAGAGGAGAAGAGGGGTGAGTGAGACAGACCAGGCCCTCAGGTGAAGCCCTCAGGTGAGTCCTCCCTCCAGGCCCCGCCCCCAAGTCTCCTCTCCTGCGGGTGGCGGGGGAGCGGCCGCCCTGCCGTGGCGAGGAGGCGTGTGCTGTGTAGCAGCACTGATGCACCAATCAGGGGGCAGGAACTGGTCAATACCCGGCTCATCCCTCCGGGATCCAATCAGAAAGGTAATTAAAAGAGGCCAATCAAACAGCCATCGATGCCCCGCACACACACGCGTTCTCTCTCGTTTCCTGTATGCGAGTTGTGTGTTGCATGCGTGCCCGTGTGTGTTTGTGTGTGTGTGTGTGTGTGTGCTGATTGATTTACCCAGGATGTGGGGCAGCTCCTGCAGCAGGTGACGGATGAGCAGTTCCAGGCATCTGGACAGGTATTCGTTGCTGCTCTGCGTTTCCCGGCCGGGCGCGGTCTTCCTGACGTCTCTCTCGGTGTACATCACCAGCCTGCCGAGCCGGAGACGGAGATGGGCCAGACCAGAACGTCATCACTCACCGGCCCGGCGCCGCACGCAACGCCCCGACCCCCGGATCGATAGCGCCCGATCAAACCCCAATCAGGCAGACGCATTACAGCCAATGAATTATATTCATTCTTAACAATTAGGCTGGAAGAAGAAAGGGTAATGGATTCACGGATCGATGCGCGGGGGGGGGGGGGGGGGGGGGATCAGAACTGACACTCTGACACCGCGCCGGACGGACGTGCCGCCCTTGGTCACAGACGCGCGCATAATAGAGGGGCCCCCCGCGGGATGTGCCCGTTCGACCGCCGGCGGAGAGGCGTGTCGAGGGGAGCGGACGGGGGACACGGGCGCCGTCTGCCGTGCCGCTGGGGACGGCGTTGGGAGGTTAACGTCTTCGGCGGCGGCTAGAGGGATGGGTCCCAGGCCGGCGGCGGCGGAGGACGAAATGTGATTATGAAACGTCCGGGGCCATTCAGATGATTTAATTAAGCCCTTTACAGCTGTAAAGGGACAGCCTGCACATTATTACCCTTGCACCTTGGAGGGGGGGGGGGGGGGCGGAGCTTAAAGTCGCACTGAAATGAAAAAAGCATTCTGTCCCATTTTGGTTCACATAATTGGTCATAGTGTTCACCTATTCAACGATGTATGCCCAAAAAATTACAAAATTCTACTTTTGTTGTAATCTTATATCAAAGTATATAATTTCTTACTTCCTGGAAAATGGTAGGTCACGTGCAATGACGACAACAGGTACCTTAGATTTTAGGCCAATAATCTCACGACATCCACCCGTCAATGAACGCTATCCTTCTATCGAATCTGTTCTTTGAAAGATTCTTAAAGTTCTTAAAACCCGTCCACTTGTCAATGTTCCAATCAAATTCCTCTAAACATATGTCCCACCCTCATACAGTAGCTTGTTTGCGTCGGAAATATGTCAAACTACGGAAGTTAGATGATCTCAAATGTTTCAGTGCAAATTAATGTACAGTATATTAGGGATATGCGTGACTAGTCATTTAAATGACTAAACGGCGCAGCTTTTGCTAGTCGTTTAAGAAATAATAGTCGATTAAACGAAATATAATAGAATTAGATAAAAATAAAAATATTTCTAAAAAGACTTAAATAATGAGTCACCTCATAGGCTATTTTTTGCACGGTAGGCTATTATTTCTTTCACTTTATTATTTGCATCATTCTTTGTGGACCAATGTTTGAATAAATTTGCTTTCGAACGTTATTGCCCTCTCTGACATCCGCTGTCTTTATGTGAAATCTAGTTTTAGCCTACTGAAACATTACAGGCTATAGGCTAGCCTACTCTTCTTCAATTAAACAAAATAAATCACATTGATATCTTTGTTAAGTAATAAGCTGTAAGGACAGGCTGAACTACTGTTTTGCTCTGGCAAACTGTGTGTGACAGCCCTGCGCAACGCGTGCAAATTGGCTGCCGCTGAGTGGTTAGGAAACAAAGAATAGTCATGCATCTAAGCTTGCATAGTTTGAGAAACATCCTACATTTTTCTAACTAGCACTTGTTGTAGAAACTTGGGAATCCTGTTTTTAGACTAGTCGTGTAATCGGTTACAAAACCACCGTCTAGTCGTCAGTGAAAATAGTCGCTGCGCACATCCCTACAGTATATACAGAGAGAGCTAGGGCATGAGAGAGAGAGAGAGGAGCTGAGTGAGAGAGAAGGAAAGAAAGAGAGAGAAATAAAGGAGCAGGGAGTAAGAGAAGGAGAGATAGAGAGAGAGAGAGAGGGGAGATAGAGAGAGAGAGAAATAAAGGAGCAGGGAGTGAGAGAAGGAGAGATAGAGAGAGAGAGAGGGTAGATAGAGATAGAGAGAGAGAGAGAGAGAGAGAGAGAGGAGAGAGAGAGAGAGAGAGAGAGAGAGGGGAGATAGAGAGAGAAAGAGAGAGAGAGGGGGGAGATAGATAGATAGAGAGAGAGAGAGAGAGAGAGAGAGAGAGAGAGAGAGAGAGAGGGAGGCGATAGAGAGAGGTGAGGTGTGACATTCACAGTAAAGAACCAGGCCTCCTGGGCGTGTCGGGGTTGGGAGGGCCAGACAGCTCACATCCAGCGCTGTGATTGGAACACCAAAGGTCCGGGGCCAAAGTCACAATGACTGGAGACAGATTGGCAAGGCAGGGTGACATTCTGGAGGGGTGTGTATGTGTGTGTGTGTGTGAGAGAGAGAGAGAGAGAGAGAGAGAGAGAGAGAGAACGTGTGTGTTCTGCTGATGACAGAATCTGGCCACTAGCTCTCCAATCATCTCCACTGTTCATTTAACTGCTAATCACACTCTAATATCTCTCTCTCTCTCTCTCTCTCTCTCTCTCTCTCCCCCCCCCCTCCCTCCCTCCCCCCCCTCCCTCTCCCTCTCCCTCTCCCTCTCCCTCTCTCTCCATCTTCCCTTGCAGTCATGGACAGATTAACACTGAGCCTAGCAATAACAGCCAATCTCCCTCAGTCCCACTCACAGCTCAGGGTAATATCCCAATCATGGCTGTGTGTGTGTGTGTGTGTGTGTGTGTGTGTGTGTGTGTGTGTGTGTGTGTGTGCGCGTGCGTGTTTGTGTGTGCGTGTGTGTACGTAGTTCCATAATCAGGCCTTTCTCTGCACTGTGCTATTATCTGAATCAGTATATATCCCTCCCTCTCATTATGTCCTAGAGGAACCCGGGCAGCAATCAGCAGACAGCCCAGCAGGCCCTCCAATCAGCACACAGCCCAGCAGGCCCTCCAATCAGCACACAGCCTAGCAGGCCCTCCAATCAGCACACAGCCCAGCAGGCCCTCCAATCAGCAGACAGCCCGGCAGGCCCTCCAATCAGCAGACAGCCCGGCAGGCCCTCCAATCAGCAGACAGCCCGGCAGGCCACTTCTGCTCCTTTCAAACTTTCAAAGCTCCATTTGGTATCATTTTTACCTGGGATAGTTTCTGTCTAGTGCATTCGGTATAGTGAATGTAGTGCTGGGTTTTGGGTGAGGGTCTGGGTTAGGGAAAATAAACAAATCGTATAAATAAATTGTTTAATATTATGATAAATATGAGTCAGAGCTTGACAGCGATAAACATCAGTTGGTGGTTGCATAATGCAACGCTCACCTCAAACTCGCGGATCCCAAACTGGGTCTAGACCTTACTTCCAAGAACTTTTTTTTAAACGCTTTCCGGGGCGAGCTCGAGCTATAAAAAGGTTTTCGGATAACTTTTCTTCAGTGCGTTTCTCTCTCTCCCTCCCCCTCCCTCCCCCTCTCTCTCTCTGAAGGAAGAGAAGCTGTCAGTGAGTGTTCAGTGAGTGTTCAGCCGGGGCTGGGCTAAGTATCTCCGCGCGTCTTCCTCCCCCATTGAAGCCTTCCACACAAAGCAGCGGGCTTGACGTTTTCCGCGGCGCCTTATCACAGGGGCGGCGGCGAGCGCGGCGGAGCTAATTAGACGGGCGCTCGGGTGCGCGGCGCGCTCGCCGGGAGATGGAGACGAGGGTCAGCGCTGACAGGGTGCATCCTGGGAACACTTGTACGAGCCCGAGCGCCCGATGAGAGCCGACCGCCAGCCAGTCAGCTGACTGAGGAGGGGCGGGCCCGCTTGTTACATCGACAAACGCACGCGCACACACACGCAAACGCACACAATCTTACACACACGTGCATGCAGGACACAAGAGTTCACGATAAGGCTAGCATTCGCTCTGTTTGATCAGGAACTAGGCCAGGCATGTTCCATTTCCATACAGGATAATGGAACCATAAACAGACAGCGGAGGAAATGAGAATCGGCACCTCAGGCCAGTCACAACTCTGATTGGGCTGCTTGCTCTGGGCGAAGTAACGAACGAGCTCCCTGGTTTGTACTGCGCGACAAAGCCGCCCCTACTTCCTACCGAACAATGACGTGGAGACAGAGAGCAAAACAAGCGCCCCCGTAATTCTTCTCAGATCACCGTCATCATCTCGCTCCCTCCGCCTCCTGTGAGCTCCGCCCTGACCGCCCTGGCTCGCCATCACCGCCTTGACCGCCCTGGCTCGTCATCACCGCCCTGACCGCCCTGGCTCGCCATCACCGCCCTGACCGCCCTGGCTCGTCATCACCGCCCTGACCGCCCTGGCTCGCCATCACCGCCCTGACCGCCCTGGCTCGTCATCACCGCCCTGACCGCCCTGACCGCCTTGGCTCGCCATCACCGCCTTGACCACCCTGACCGCCCTGGCTCGCCATCACCGCCCTGACCGCCCTGGCTCGCCATCACCGCCCTGACCGCCCTGGCTCGCCATCACCGCCCTGACCGCCCTGGCTCGTCATCACCGCCTCACATCCACGCCCCACAGAAGAGGCCTCCTCACGCAAGATGTCTACTTCGGCAAACACGGGCTTCGTGAGGGGAAACCGTTTCACCCGGTCAGAGCTCATCTCCCTCCTTTTCACGCAGCGTTGCGTTTTGATATTGGTTCTGGACCTGTCCTGGCCCCTCTTCAGATCTCGGAGGGAGACAGGGAGACAGACAGACAGACGGACGGACGCTGTGTTGGAATTAGCTTTGGAAGTTCACGCCTGTCTGTCTGAAAATACGTGTCGGACACAACAGCAGGTCGCCTCCTAAAAATACCAACATGGACCTGTAGAGGAAGAGAGATGCATCCTGGACGCGAGATTACTTTTCGCAGTTTAGCAAGAACACCATAGAGTTTAGGGTTAAGGTTAGGGTGAGGGTCAGGTGTAGGGTTAGGGTAAGGGTTAGGGTTAGGTTTAAGGTTAGGGTTAGGGTTAGGGGTTAGGGTCTTCCTTAACCCTAAACTCAATGGTGTTATCGCTAAACTGGGTTGCGAAACGCGTAGACGCATCCTGGACAGGTGTGTGAGTGTCGTGGCCACTGTTGTCAGCCTGCTGTGATGTGTGTTCTGTGTACAAGTTGTTGTGACACTGTCAGAAACGTATGTACAGTAGAGCGCTGCTGAGTACCTGGTGTGTTTACAGATTTCAATGTAAGAGTAGCTGTTGCTATAGCAACAGCTAATGGGGATCTTAATGACATGAGAAAGATAGGAATAAGAATGACGTTGATTGTAAGTTGCTACGACGTTGCTGAGTGCCTTGGGTCATGTCATAGTGGGTACGTTGTAGGGATGTTGTGTGAACGTGTGATGTGCTGACTGGATACGTTGTAGGGATGTTGTGTGAACGTGTGATGTGCTGACTGGATACGTTGTAGGGATGTTGTGTGAACGTGTGATTTGCTGACTGGGTACGTTGTAGGGATGTTGTGTGAACGTGTGATGTGCTGACTGGATACGTTGTAGGGATGTTGTGTGAACGTGTGATGTGCTGACTGGGTACGTTGTAGGGATGTTGTGTGAACGTGTGATGTGCTGACTGGATACGTTGTAGGGATGTTGTGTGAACGTGTGATGTGCTGACTGGATACGTTGTAGGGATGTTGTGTGAACGTGTGATGTGCTGACTGGATACGTTGTAGGGATGTTGTGTGAACGTGTGATGTGCTGACTGTACCTGGAGTTGCAGCAGAGCAGCAGCATCTCTCGGTTGTTGAGCAGAACCAGCAGTAGAACCAGGAAGGACTTGGCCCTGATGGCTGGAGAAGGGCTCTCCAGAGACCGCATCACCTTCAGCACAAACTCCTACAGCACCACGCATGCACACACACATGCACACATGCACAGAACAAACACACACACACACACAGACACACACACACGCACACACACACACACAGAACACACACTCATGCACAGAACAAACACACAGACACGCACAGAACAAACACACACACGCACACACACATGCACACACGCACACATGCACAGAACAAACACACACACACACACACGCACACACACACGCACACATGCACAGAACAAACACACACACACACACGCACACACACACACACACACACCATAAACCTGAGGTTAATAGACTAATTGGCTCAACAGAATTTACTGGGCAGCAAATTAGGCAGAATTGATTAACTTTCACTATCAGTGAAAATTGGAAACGATGGTAAAAAAAAACAAAAAACAGCCCTCAACACTGATTAAATGCAGGGCTGGTGAATGTGTGTGTGTTTTCCTGCAACTTAATTAATTTCAAAAGCATTGAGTCTTTGCATAAATTGTAATTACATCAACAGTATTCCAAGCTGCACGTCAAGATTGTTTCAGCTCTTTAGCCCAATTAGCAAAGTTGCTCAGATTCATTGAAATTAAAATTCTATTCCAGACAATGCATGAATAAACAGCAGACTTTCTGGACGCCCATTTGTCAAGGGAATTAAGGAGAAAAATGTATAGCATTTTATAACTGGTGCAGAGATGATGCAGTAAGTTTTACGCTCAAAGGCTTGTTTTCCCGAGTTAAATTGGAAATTTACATGTAAATGAATTCAGGTCAAACTAAATTACCAATGGTAATCGCACAGAACCTTGAAGGGAGCATACAGTACCTCCTTAAATCAATTTCCAACACTCATTTTCCAATTGATTACCACTTCAGATAATGTGAGATGCTCCGCATTATTAAAGAGCAACGTCTCACTCCTGAAAAATTGGTTATCCTTCATTTCATTACCGAGTAGAATAAATTCACACAACAAGGCCAGATTGGGAATTAGCAATCAGTTATCAGAAAAACAATACAGAGCCCTCTGCGCTACACGTTGAGAGCAACATGAATATTCATACCATCATTATTCACAGGCATGTTTGCAAAGTCAAGTTTAAGAAAGAGAAGTGCCAAAAGCCCTGTGAGCAAACAAGATGAGAGCACTCTAACTAAGCACTCTAACTAAGCACTCTAACCTGGAATTTATAGGAATTCATGGGAATTAACGGGAATTAACTGGACCAGAATATATTCCCTTTAATTCCCATAAATATCCAGTTTATTCCCGTTGGGAAATTTGGGAAGTTTGTGAATATATTCCCGGAATTTTGCAACCCTATTCCTAGCATAGATTATTAAGGCTAGCCTAGGACTAACCGGCCATTTCATGAGGAATCTCCACTGACATGTTTTTAGTGTGGGTTTTTAGATTACTAGCTGTAATCTGTGCCTATGAGGAGGACAGCAGAGCTAAACTAAGCTGAGCAGGGGGGGGGGGGGGGGGGAGGGTCATGGCGGGTGCTGTGCTGGGCTGTGCTGGGGGCGTGTCATGCTTGTAAGACACAATCCTCAGCAGGGCGGAGCCTCGCGGAGACGCACGACCTCTGGGGCGCACTTGGTTTCACTCGCCAAGGAACGCAATTCAAGTTGCGCATTGGAAGATAATAATGGAAATTGGAAGTTATGATCATCATATCCCCCACAGTATGTAACAAGGACTACTAAGGACTGTGTTCTTTACCTACAATAAAGATCGCCCCTCTCAAGTGGGGGCGGAGCTATCTGATGAAGATGGAACCTTCAACTTGAAGGCAACATCAGATGATTTTGATGTGTCTGTATGAGGTAGGCCTATTTCTCATAATGGCCTACTATAGTTTCAACTGTGCTTTACGCACGTCCATAATCGCTGCACGTTTGGACACTTTAGGAGTCAAATCTCATTGGAAACCAGTGCGCACGGCTCCATCTGAGATCAACGTGGAAGTTTTCACTTTTCTTCTTAATCCGGTTATCGGCACGCCCCTGGAGGGCGTGCGCTCCCGTGAGGCTCCGCCCCGCCGAGGACGGCGCCCTACGAGCGCGGGCGTGGCCGTACCTTCTCCTGCACCAGCCTGTGCGTGTGGGCGCCCGACGCCAGCATGGCGGCAAACATGGTGAGGAGGTGCTGCTGCACGCGGCTGATGCCCGAACCCAGGCTGTCCAGCACGGCCGCCAGGCCCACCTTGTCGATCACGCTGGCGAAGGCCCCGGCGGAGTGGCGAGTGATCCTGCACAGCGCCTGGAGGGGAAGAGGGGGGGTGGGAGGATATATGAGGAGGTCTGGGGGGGGGGGGGGGGAGAGGTCTGGGGGGGGGGGGGAGATATGAGGAGGTCTGGGGGGGAGGAGATATGAGGAGGTCTGGGGGGGGAGATATGAGGACGTCTTGGGGGGGAGGTCTGGGGGGGGGGGATATGAGGGGGTCTGGGGGGGGGGGAGATATGAGGAGGTCTGGGGGGGGAGGAGATATGAGGAGGTCTGGGGGGGGGAGGAGATATCAGGAGGTCTGGGGGGGGGTATGAGGAGGTCTGGGGGGGGGTATGAGGAGGAGATATCAGGAGGTCTGGGGGGGGGTATGAGGAGGTCTGGGGGGGGAGGAGATATGAGGAGGTCTGGGGGGGAGGAGATATGAGGAGGTCTGGGGGGGGGGGAGATATGAGGAGGTCTGGGGGGGAGGAGATATGAGGAGGTCTGGGGGGGGAGATGTGAGGACGTCTTGGGGGGGAGGTCTGGGGGGGGGGAGATATGAGGGGGTCTGGGGGGGGAGGAGATATGAGGAGGTCTGGGGGGGGAGGAGATATCAGGAGGTCTGGGGGGGAGGAGATATCAGGAGGTCTGGGGGGGGGTATGAGGAGGTCTGGGGGGGGAGATATGAGGGGGTCTGGGGGGGGAGGAGATATGAGGAGGTCTGGGGGGGGAGGAGATATGAGGAGGTCTGGGGGGGGAGATATGAGGAGGTCTGGGGGGGAGGAGATATGAGGAGGTCTGGGGGGGGGGGATATGAGGAGGTCTGGGGGGGGAGATATGAGGAGGTCTGGGGGGGAGATATGAGGAGGTCTGGGGGGGAGGAGATATCAGGAGGTCTGGGGGGGAGGAGATATGAGGAGGTCTGGGGGGGGGAGGAGATATGAGGAGGTCTGGGGGGGGGAGATATGAAGAGGTCTGGGGGGGAGATATGAGGAGGTCTGGGGGGGGAGATATGAGGAGGTCTGGGGGGGGAGGAGATATGAGGAGGTCTGGGGGGGGAGGAGATATGAGGAGGTCTGGGGGGGAGGAGATATGAGGAGGTCTGGGGGGGAGGAGATATGAGGAGGTCTGGGGGGGGAGGAGATATGAGCAGGTCTGGAGGGGAGGAGATATCAGGAGGTCTGGGGGGAGGAGATATGAGGAGGTCTGGGGGGGGGAGATATGAGGAGGTCTGGGGGGGGAGATATGAGGAGGTCTGGGGGGGAGGAGATATGAGGAGGTCTGGGGGGGAGGAGATATGAGGAGGTCGGGGGGGGGAGATATGAGGAAGTCTGGGGGGGGAGATATGAGGAGGTCTGGGGGGGAGGACATATGAGGAGGTCTGGGGGGGAGATATGAGGAGGTCTGGGGGGGAGGAGATATGAGGAGGTCTGGGGGGGGAGATATGAGGAGGTCTGGGGGGGGAGATATGAGGAGGTCTGGGGGGGAGGAGATATGAGGTCTGGGGGGGAGATATGAGGAGGTCTGGGGGGGGAGGAGATATGAGCAGGTCTGGGGGGGGAGGAGATATGAGCAGGTCTGGGGGGGGAGGAGATATGAGGAGGTCTGGGGGGGGGAGGAGATATGAGCAGGTCTGGGGGGGGGAGGAGATATGAGCAGGTCTGGGGGGGGAGGAGATATGAGGAGGTCTGGGGGGGGAGGAGATATGAGGAGGTCTGGGGGGGGAGGAGATATGAGCAGGTCTGGGGGGGGAGGAGATATGAGGAGGTCTGGGGGGGGAGGAGATATGAGCAGGTCTGGGGGGGGAGGAGATATGAGGAGGTCTGGGGGGGGGAGGAGATATGAGCAGGTCTGGGGGGGGAGGAGATATGAGGAGGTCTGGGGGGGGAGGAGATATGAGCAGGTCTGGGGGGGAGGAGATATGAGGAGGTCTGGGGGGGGGGGGAGGAGATATGAGGAGGTCTGGAGGGGGGAGGAGATATGAGGAGGTCTTGGGGGAGGAGTTATGAGCAGGTCTGGGGGGGCAGGAGATATGAGGAGGTCTGGGGGGGAGATATGAGGAGGTCTGGGGGGGAGGAGATATGAGGAGGTCTGGGGGGGAGATATGAGGAGGTCTGGGGGGGAGATATGAGGAGGTCTGGGGGGGGAGATATGAGGAGGTCTGGGGGGGGAGATATGAGGGGGTCTGGGGGGGAGGAGATATGAGCAGGTCTGGGGGGGGAGGAGATATGAGGAGGTCTGGGGGGGGAGATATGAGGAGGTCTGGGGGGGAGATATGAGGAGGTCTGGGGGGGGAGATATGAGGAGGTCTGGGGGGGGAGATATGAGGGGGTCTGGGGGGGAGGAGATATGAGCAGGTCTGGGGGGAGAGGAGATATGAGGAGGTCTGGGGGGGGAGATATGAGGAGGTCTGGGGGGGGAGGAGATATGAGGAGGTCTGGGGGGGGGAGGAGATATGAGGTCTGGGGGGGGAGGAGATATGAGGTCTGGGGGGGGAGGAGATATGAGCAGGTCTGGGGGGGCAGGAGATATGAGGAGGTCTGGGGGGGGAGGAGATATGAGGTCTGGGGGGGGAGGAGATATGAGGTCTGGGGGGGGAGGAGATATGAGCAGGTCTGGGGGGGCAGGAGATATGAGGAGGTCTGGGGGGGGAGGAGATATGAGGAGGTCTGGGGGGGGAGGAGATATGAGCAGGTCTGGGGGGGGGGGGATATGAGGTCTGGGGGGGGAGGAGATATGAGCAGGTCTGGGGGGGCAGGAGATATGAGGAGGTCTGGGGGGGGGGGGGAGATATGAGGAGGTCTGGGGTGGGGGGGGATATGAGGAGGTCTGGGGGGGGAGATATGAGGAGGTCTGGGGGGGGGAGGAGATATGAGCAGGTCTGGGGGGGAGGAGATATGAGCAGGTCTGGGGGGGGAGGAGATATGAGGAGGTCTGGGGGGGGAGGAGATATGAGGAGGTCTGGGGGGGGGGAGATATGAGGAGGTCTGGGGGGGGAGGAGATATGAGCAGGTCTGGGGGGGAGGAGATATGAGCAGGTCTGGGGGGGGAGGAGATATGAGGAGGTCTGGGGGGGGAGGAGATATGAGGAGGTCTGGGGGGGGGAGATATGAGGAGGTCTGGGGGGGAGGAGATATGAGGAGGTCTGGGGGGGAGATATGAGGAGGTCTGGGGGAGGAGATATGAGGAGGTCTGGGGGGGAGATATGAGGAGGTCTGGGGGGGAGGAGATATGAGCAGGTCTGGGGGGGAGGAGATATGAGGAGGTCTGGGGGAGGAGATATGAGGAGGTCTGTCTACAGACATCAGGACCGATGCGAGAGATCAAACTGTGAGATGGGTTAGTTTTTTTTTTGTGTCAGCTACTCTTGCCGGGGTCCAGATAAGACAAAATATTGATGACATCTGATACAGTGCTATACAGTGGCACTAGATACAGCTACTGAATATCACAGAGAGCTGTGGCTGTCTTATGTCCAGGTGTTGCGAGGTGTGTGTGTGTGTGTGTGTGTGTGTGTGCGCGCTTACAGAGATGGCGCTGACTCGCAGGGCGTCCACGGTGGAGTGTGTGTGCGTGTGTGTGTGTGTGCGTGTGTGTGTGTGTGTGTACTCACAGAGATGGCGCTGACCCGCAGGGCGTCCACGGTGGAGTGTGTGTGCGTGTGTGTGCGTGTGCGTGTGTGTGTGTGTGTGTACTCACAGAGATGGCGCTGACCCGCAGGGCGTCCACGGTGGAGTGTGTGAACAGATACCAGAGCGTGGGGCCGATCTCCATGGTGAGGAAGCCCTGGGCGGAGTGGGACACTGTGGTGCACACGTTCTCCACAGCCTTGGCTGCCATGTGGTTCACCACCAGCTCCTCCTGGGGAAGCACACACACACACACACACACACACACACACACACACACACTCACAACAAGTACAAGCCTAAATGAAAACTACTCCGTCATATAGACCAAAAGAATCTAATTCCTATAACTCTGAGTTGCTTGATAAACTCTGTACACACAAGTAACACACAAAACAAGTAGAAGTCCAAATGAAAACTATCCCCTCATATAGACCAAAACAATCTAATTCCTATAACTCTGAGAGGTGCTTGATTAGACCTGGTCCAGGACCAGGACCAGGACCAGTACTAGGACCAGAGCTAGGACCAGGTCTAGGACCAGGACCAGGACCAGGTCTAGGACCAGAGCTAGGACCAGGACCAGGACCAGGTCTAGGACCAGGACCAGGACCAGGACCAGGACCAGGACCAGGACCAGGACCAGGACCAGGACCAGGTCTAGGACCAGAGCTAGGACCAGGACCAGGACCAGGACCAGGACCAGGACCAGGTCTAGGACCAGAGCTAGGACCAGGTCTAGGACCAGGTCTAGTGCTTGATAAACTCTGTACCGTCGACTTTCCAAGCTGTGTTAGTCAACCAGAAGCAGAACCAGAAGCGTGGTTCGTGAAGCTGAACTCGCACCACATGCCGAAGGTCACGTCTGACTGAAGAAAGCAAACAAGTCGTTTGATGCAATTTGATATGCAGAAATGATTTCAGTGGGTATGAAAAGTGAAGGGTTGGGCTGCCCACGTCCTGTGTCTGTGAATGAGGAACTGTGTTTGCTCGACTGGAACCAGGACACATTATGAAATATTCAGAACGGTAGAAATTCGTTTTCAATGCATTCGTTATGAAAGGAACGTAGGGAGAACAACTCGAGCACAAATCGCTCATGGCCAGATCGCTCTTGAAAAAGAGATTTTAATCTCAACGATGCCTATCTGGTTAAATAAAGGATTTGATTGATTGATTGCAAGCACAAAGGGCCTCCACCCTGTTATGCAGATTTCTCTGTGCTATGTCACTCACTCGGAGTGTGTCTGAGCGTCTGAATCAGGTTCAGTTCCAGGGTTAATGATTTAGGCGGAGAAAATTCCATCACTAATACAGCCATAGTAGAAACAAAGAAATTAAAAAGCAACGGCAATAGATGAACTAGATCTCTATCAATACAACAGCAAACCACAGTTCATTACAAGGACAGTCAGTCTGTCTGTCTGTAGGTACAGGTATGTAGGTAGGAAGGTATTTAGGTAGGTAGGTCTGTCTGTCTGTCTGTCTGTCTGTCTGTCTGTCTGTCTGTATTATATATTGTACACATGCTGTATGTATTATGTACTGTATTCCTTGTTCTATTCGCTACTATGTATATTCTGCATTACCAACCTTTGTTGTAATTTCTCACTGCTGAAACGCCCACATTTCCTCCTACGGGGATCATTAAAGCTCATACAGTATCTATCTATCTACAGACAGGCGAAGGTTTGTCCTTAACTCTACATAAGTGTCATGTTCTGTAGCATAATGTGGGTGTAGCATTGTATAGTGTAGCAGTGTAGTGAAGCATGATGTAGTGAAGCATTGTATAGTGTAGCATAGTGTAGTGAAGCATTGTATAGCGTAGCATTGTTGTATAGTGTAGCATTTTATAGTGTAGCATTGTTGTATAGTGTAGCATTTTATAGTGTAGCATTGTTGTATAGTGACATTTATTGTGTGGTATAGTGTACAGTAGCACTGTATAGTGTAGCATAGTGTATTGCTGTATAACTGATGATAGATAAATAAACAAACGACTTCCTCGAGTAGTGTCCACCAGGGCCGCGCCTGCTTTGCTAGCTGAGTGGGAGGACACAGCTGGTGATTGACGCAGAGCTGGAGGGCGAGTCAGGGCCGGCCAGCGTTTCGGAGAGACCAAATTCCAGTCAGAGAGAACAAAAGTCAACTAAAGTCAAACTCCACACAGCAGCCTCAAGGTTGCTCCTCTCTGCGCCAAAACCTCCAAAGCAGAGAGAAGAGCCAGGCGTTTTAAACACACACTTATCTGTGGTACAGTAGTACAGTAACTGTAGTAACAAAGCAACCCCAAGTTCTCCCACACAACTTCCCTTCTCCGTTCCATGCTCTGGCTCCCTGTAGCGGCTCGCATCCAGTTTAAAGCTGTGGTACTAGCCTACAGGGCAATGAAAGGAACAGCTCCCTCCTACCTCCAGGCCATGGTCAAACCCTACACCCCCTCCCGACCACTACGCTCCACTACCTCGCTCACTCCGAGGCCCCTGCGGTTGAACAATGCGGTCACGGCTCTTCTCTGTCCTGCTCCCGGCCCACTGACGTCAGGACAGCAGAGTCGCTGCCCATCTTTCGCCGCAGGCTCAAAACTCACCTCTTCAAGAAGTACTACCACGATCCTCCCTCTTAAGCACCTATTGTATTTTTAGATTGCTATTCTTGCACTTTGCCTTCAGCACTAGACTATGCTCTCAGTCATTTGTTTTATAAAGGAGATGCACTTATGAGTAAGTAAAGTAGTAGTACACTGACTTCTTTAAATGTAATTATTAAAAACATCAACTACATGACTGTAATGTAATGTAATATAACTTCCGTCCTGAGGGTAGGAACTTTTAAACACATTTAAAAACTTATAACAACAACTACTACTACTACTACTACTACTACACAACAACAACAACAACAACAACAACGACAACAACGACGACGACGAGAACCATGCACCCCCCAACGAAAAAACCCTTGAGTCAAGAGGTTGATCCCTGGCCAGCCCAGGCTGGGTGTTTTGTCGAGCTGCCTTTGCTAATGCTAAGATGAGGCTACACTACGTCTCCTGCCTTAGGATGGATAATTCCAACTCTATTCATGTGAGTTGATTCCATGGATCAGACTGTACTGTAAATAGGATCAAACAGGAGCAATAATTCCAGATGAAAAGCAGTGAAAGCCTGTTGTGAATCATGACTCGGCGGTAGCGCTTGTAGTCGGAGCGCCCGAGGGCAGGGAGGGAACGGGACACTACCAGAGGACCGCTACATCACAGCCCTGCGAGATTAGTGTGTTGACTAGTTAAAGCATGCAAGCGTGTGCGTTTAAGTGTGCGTGTGTATGTATGAATGTGTGTGTGAGTGTGTGTGTGTGTGTGGGTGGGTGTGAGTGTGTGAGTGTGTGTGTGTGTGAGTGAGTGAGTGTGTGTGTGGGTGTGTGTGTACAGTATGTGTGTGTACAGTATGAGTGTGTATGTGTGTGTGTGTGTACAGTATGAGTGTGTCTGTGTCGGTGTGTGTGTGTGAGTGAGTGAGTGAGTGAGTGAGTGAGTGAGTGAGTGAGTGAGTGAGTGTTTGTGTGTGTGTGTGAGTGAGTGTGAGTGAGTGAGTGAGTGAGTGAGTGTGTGTGTGTGTGTGTGTATGTGAGTGAGTGAGTGAGTGAGTGAGTGAGTGAGTGAGTGAGTGAGTGAGTGAGTGAGTGCGTGTGTGAGTGTGTGTGTGTGTGTGTGTGTGTGTGTGTGTGTGTGTGTGTGTGTGTGTGTGTGTGTGTGGTTAAGTGTGTGTGTGCAGACAGTGCAGGGCCCGGCTGTGTGTGTGTGTGTGGTTAAGTGTGTGTGTGTGTGTGGTTAAGTGTGTGTGTGTGCAGACAGTGCAGGGCCCGGCTGTGTGTGTGTGTGTGGTTAAGTGTGTGTGTGTGAGTGTGTGTGTGTGGTTAAGTGTGTGTGTGTGTAGACAGTGCAGGGCCAGGCTGTGTGTGTGTGTGGTTAAGTGTGTGTGTGTGTGTGTGTGTGTGTGTGTGTGTGTGTGTGTGTGTGCGTGTGGTTAAGTGTGTGTGTGTGTGTGGTTAAGTGTGTGTGTGTGTGTAGACAGTGCAGGGCCAGGCTGTGTGTGTTGTGGTTCCCCTGCAGCGGAGACAGGAGCCAGACTGTAATTAAGGTCCTTCAGAAGCAGCAGCACCTGGACCAGAAGAAAGCTCTGCAGGACATAAACTAGTCCAGGACTGACACACAGGCCTCTCCCCAGAGCCAGCTGTGGTGTGTGTGTGTGTGTGTGTGTGTGTGCGTGTGTGTATGTATGTGCGTGCGTGCATGTATGTGTGCACATGCTTATGTGTTTCTGTGTTCATTAGTAAATCAGCATAGGGGAATGCATTATATAAGGTTTACTATGGTAGCACATATACAGTAGAACTGTATATTAATGAATGTTTTTGGAATGCATAGATCAGACCGTATTGAATATACATACTGTAATGCTGTGAAGGTGTGATGTACAGAGGTTGGTTATTCATCTCCAACAGCCCGAGGTCACACAAGACGATTAGGTTGAGCCTGTTCCTCCCTGTGTTCCGCTGTGTGTGTGTGTGTGTGTGTGTGTGTGTGTGTGTGTGTGTGTGTGTGTGTGCGCACTGATAAATGTTTAATAGGCCTGGAGAACCAACCAGCAAATGTGTGAATGTTGAGTGTGTGTGTGTGTGTGTGTATGATGACAGTGGTGTGTGTGTGTGTGTGTGTGTATGTGTGTGTGTGTGTGTGTGTGTGTGTGTGTGTGTGTGTGTGTGTGTGTGTGTGTGTGTGAAGGCACAGTGCCCAGGGGGTGGGGGGTTGTGTCCCCTTGGTTCTTCTCGCTGCCTGGCACACATACTGTAGTATACACACTCACACACAGACACACAAACACAAACACTCTCTCTCTCTATCTCTCTCTCTCTCTCTCTCTCTCTCTCACCCACACACACACACACACACACACACACGGCACCACCATCTCTGTTTCCCACACACACCTTTCATCACGGGCAGCGCCAACGTGTTCTTCATGCTCATAAATAATTTCCTGAAGCTCAATTCTGGCCTGGAAACCTCTCTGTCCATCTCTGCCCTCTCTCTTTCACACACACACTCTCTCTCTCCCTCACCCCTCTTCCTCGCTCTCTCAACTCCTCTGTTTTTCAACTCTCTCTCTTTCTCCACTCTCAACTTCTCTCACTCTATTTATCTCATATAACACACACACACACACACACACATCTCTACA
>NC_140243.1:24258445-24295945 GCF_949987555.1 Borostomias antarcticus
AGGAGGGGGAGTGAGGGAGGGGGATAGGGAGAGAGAGAGAGAGAGAGAGAGAGGGGGGGGGGGGGGTTAGGAAAGGGGCTGTCAGTGATGGGGACCTCTGTTCAGCACTGGCTCATTGGGGGAACAATTAGAGCTAAACAAAGCAACAGTGATCATAATTAGGCTAAATAAACACAACGTTGTTCTCCCAGAACGTCCACCACGGGCCTCCCCAGGGCTCGGCCAGGGAACACAGCTCACTGAGAGATGAAAGACCTAGGGCTGCCATGATAGCATGTGTTTATCATACTTATGAAAACAAGTCAGGACAGACGGATTAAAAACAACTTCAAAAAACCCTGTCTATTCGTACTGTTTTTTATTTTTAACTTTGGCTGTGACGCCTCTATAAGCTCTTTATTTTTATTACATTGTAGATAGGTACTACTATGCTCAATGATGACAGGGTTGTTTAGATTCTTACTTGCCAGAGGACCACAATGGAAATAAACCATTAGGTTTTTTTGTGTTTATATTCTGGGCAGAAGTGTTTTAATAATCATGTACTGCGGCCCCATGTGGTTTGAGATTGAAACTGTTGTTTTAACGCTCGGTTCAATAAAGTCCATCAATCAATCAATCTTAAATGCGTAGTTATTCAACGCCTAAACCTCATACCCAATTATTTATTTAGCATTTATCGTTAATACTTCTTTATGTCAGTGTGTTCACATCACCTACCGTCCAGTAACGATTTGGCGGACGACCAAAGAGTAATGTTATTATTCTGTCAAGGCCTCTGTATGTGTTGATCGATTCACACAGTGAACCTACTCATAAATAATACGAGGGGAGTTGTTAATGTGATAATAAAGTATTGATCTGGGAGTGATCATGACGGTGTAGCTGTTTACTCGTTCTTTCTCCAAGACTGTACAGTACCTGCTTGTACTACGCACATGTCTGTGTTTGCCTGAAACCTAACCGTCAACACAACTAAACTAATATTTAATCGATGTCGTACGTTTCACACTTGTACTTTAACTTGCTTGTCAGATTAGGGGTTAAAAAGGACAGCTGTAAAATCCTTGACTAGACATTCCGGTAGAATTCTACTTTAAATGGGACAGCACTATTGCTAATCATTAGACATTGATTTGTGCAGCGTTGCCATGTAGAGCAAAACAAAAGTCGTCCGGTCAATTAACCTGGTGAGTAAAGCTTAGTTTATACTGTATAAGACAAGCTATGGCTCATGGCTCACAGCTCTGGGCAATGCAGTCAAATGTATGTCTATATACACTCAAATGTGTCCATATGTGCGTGTGTCACCATCCATATGTGTGTGTGTGTGTGTGTGTGTGTGTGTGTGTGTGTGTGTGTGTGTGTGTGTGAATTTGTGCGGTGGTGTTAGTGTGTGAACGGACTTGTTTTGGTACTGTGGTGAATTTGAGCAATGACCTCCCTGGTCTGAGAGCATGTTTGTGAGCCAGGTGTGTGTGTGTGTGTGTGTGTGTGTGTGTGTTTGTGTGTGTGTGTGTGTGCGTGTGTGTGACGCTAGGTGACAAACTGCAGAGTTCAGAGGGGCAACGAGAATCCTCCTGACATAAAAAGATCTCGTTCCTAAACCGAGGACCTCTCTTCTCCATCTCCAGGACTTCCAGAATCATTAACGTTACTGAGGTACATTCATATACGGCACTCCGTACTCCGACGTACCTGAGCCTGTGACTAATTAGAAGTGACAGTTAAAACATAAGCAGTGAGTGAGTTTCCTCACCTGGCTGGCGATGAGGTAGAGCAGCTCCCCTAGTGGCGGCAGCAGGCACTGCTTCAGCTTGCTGTTTCTGAAGTTGTCTCTGATCAGCTCTGTGAACATGGCCACCGCCTGAAGAGGCACAGAGGACCAACACACATTCACTTACAAACAGACAGTTATTTATGAAAGAATTCTGATAGGTTTTGTAAATCGGATGGTTCTGACCAGAGTGGTACATAGTGCTGCATGGCCCTCTGCTAAGCTAGGCGGACCTGGCCGCCATCTTGTTTAAGCTGATCCTGATCCTGACAGATAAACCCTAAAGAGAGAGGTATCTAAGGGCTACGACCTTGTCACACTCCACGCAGCCGACACACTCTTCAGTAGCGTAACGCCGCTGGCGGAAGGGAACCTTGTATCTCCAAAATGGCAAGTTTTCAGATTATTGAAAAGAGCATTCCAATTTCTATGTTTGTTTTTTTAAGTCACATATGATGGGCTTTTTAGAATACATTTAATTGGCCCCAGTGCTGGGAGGTGTTCAGATGTAAAGGGTCGTCCCACCGACCGAGATACGAGGTTTCTTCCCGACAGCGATGAGGACATAAGGGTCTCTACTGTAGAGCTAGCATGAGGTTGTTGATATGAAGATTACAGCACAAGAATAAACCTCTAAGAATCCTCCTCCTTGAAACAAACATTCATTCACACACACACACACACACACACACACACACACACACACACACGGTCTCACACACACACACCCTGGCTCACAGACATGCTCTCAAACCAGGGAGGTTATGCTCAAACTCACCACAGCACCAAGACAAGGCCCCCGTGCACACAAACACCACCGCACCAATTCACACACACACACACACACACACACACACACACACACACACACACACACACACACACACACACACACACACAACACCCTGCTTGCCTACTGTATTTCCCAGAATTAGCATTTCCCTATGCAGTCCGCCTCCTCCTCCTCCTCCTCCTCTCCTGTGTATGTGTGTATGTGTGTATGTGTGTGTGTGTGTGTGTGTGTGTGTGTGTGTGTGTGTGTGCGTGTGTGCGAGATGTGGCGAGGATGTGACGGGCCGTTCCTGCAGCCGCTCCCTTTCCCAGCAGGGTGTCTATGTTAATCTGCTGCCTGCCTGCCTCTCTGCCTGCCTGCCTGCCTCTCTGCCTGCCTGCCTGTCTCCCTGCCTGCCTGTCTCTCTGCCTGCCTGTCTCTCTCCCTGCCTGCCTATCTCTCTGCCTGCCTGTCTCTCTGCCTGCCTGTCTCCCTGCCTGCCTGTCTCTCTGCCTGCCTCTCTCCCTGCCTCTCTGCTCTGCCTGCCTCTCTCCCTGCCTGCCTGTCTCTCTGCCTGCCTGTCTCTCTGCCTGCCTGTCTCTCTGCCTGCCTTCCTCTCTCCCTGCCTCTCTGCTCTGCCTGTCTCTCTCCCTGCCTGCCTCTCTGCCTGTCTCTCTCCCTGCCTGTCTCTCTGCCTGCCTCTCTCCCTGCCTCTCTGCTCTGCCTGCCTCTCTCCCTGCCTGCCTGTCTCTCTGCCTGCCTGTCTCTCTGCCTGCCTGTCTCTCTGCCTGCCTGTCTCTCTCCCTGCCTCTCTGCTCTGCCTGTCTCTCTGCCTGCCTGCCTCTCTCTCTGCCTGCCTGCCTCTCTCTCTGCCTTCCTCTCTCCCTGCCTCTCTGCTCTGCCTGTCTCTCTCCCTGCCTGTCTCTCTCCCTGCCTGCCTGTCTCTCTGCCTGCCTGTCTCTCTGCCTGCCTCTCTGCTCTGCCTGTCTCTCTGCCTGCCTGCCTCTCTCTCTGCCTGTCTCTCTGCCTGCCTCTCTCTCTGCCTGTCTCTCTGCCTGCCTGCCTGCCCGAGAGCCAGCCAGGCTGCCTGCGCCCGCTAAACAACATAAATGATGACTTTGCAGCGAGCAGATGTTTGCGGGTGCGTTTGATGCGAGGCTCGCTGCCTTGGCAGGAGAGGCTCTCCCTCTGCGCCGCTGAGTGGCGACGATCCGCTGTTCAAGAAAACAAACACGCCCAAAGTTGGAGCCACACCACACGGCCATTTCCCCAAACGCATCATTATCTCTCCCCGCGCCGTAGCATCCGCACACTCGCTCGCGCGCACGCACACGCGCCCGCGCACACACACACACACACCCCAGCCCTCCAGGAAGACAGGGCTTTAAACTACAGAGGCTGCGAGCTGTCGAAGGCCACACAACATTAACCGGCTCTGCGAGACTGAGAGGGAGCACGGGAGAGCGGTTAGTCGAGGCGATGTGAAATCAGTTTGGAACAAACCCGGGCCGAGGGACCCGTCCTGTCCAGCCAGCAGTGTTGTTATTGTTATTGTTGTTGTTGTTCTGCTGCAACAGCACAGCACACCTCTGACTAGAGCCGCACAGTGAAAACGCTGTGTGAAAACCGCAGCTCCGCACGCCGTTACTGAAGAACCGCCGGTCTGGGCCGCGCATTTAGATGGTCAATATCCAGAGTGTTTGGATTGGAGAAATATGTGCGGTCGGGTCGGGTGGTGCTGCAGGGTTATCGGAGCGCACGGAGACTTGGGTGTGAGATAGGACAGAGAGATGTCTTATTGACAGAGGGAGGGGCAGAGGGAGGGATGGAGGGGGGGATGGAGGGAGGGAGGGATGGAGGGGGGGATGGAGGGAGGGAGGGATGGAGGGAGGGATGGAGGGGGGGATGGAGGGAGGGAGGGATGGAGGGGGGGATGGAGGGAGGGATGGAGGGGGGAGGGATGGAGGGGGGGATGGAGGGAGGACGGGATGGAGGGAGGGATGGAGGCGGGTGGGAGGGATGGAGGGGCGGAGGGAGGGATGGAGGGAGGGAGGGATGGAGGGGGGGAGGGAGGGAGGGAGGGATGGAGGGGGGGATGGAGGGAGGGATGGAGGGAGGGATGGAGGGATGGAGGGGGGGACGGAGGGGGGGACGGAGGGAGGGAGGGATGGAGGGAGGGATGGATGGAGGGAGGGATGGAGGGGGGGATGGAGGGAGGGATGGAGGGAGGGATGGAGGGGGGGATGGAGGGAGGGAGGGGGGCTCATCCCAGATAGACATTGACGGGAGGTGACCTGCTGTGCTGAGGACAGCTGGGTCGATAGGCGGCCTGTGTCCAGAGAAGGGCCGCTGTTTGATGCAGGGGCCCCGGGACCAGAGCACACAGCTGACCCCAGGCCCCCATTACACACTGAGGCTGGGGGCCACACTCATAGATCACCAATGAACATGAAGCTGGATAGGACTGACATCAACTCTGCTTATGAGTGACGTGGATTTTTCTCATGATTAGATAGATAGATAGATAGATAGATAGATAGATAGACAGACAGACAGACAGACAGCTAGGGGGGGGGCGACCAGGACAGAGAGACAGCTAGGGGGGGAGGGGGGGGGCGACCAGGACAGAGAGACAGCTAGGGGGGGAGGGGGGGGGGGTGACCAGGACAGAGAGACAGCTAGGGGGGGGGGGGGGGGGGGGTGACCAGGACAGAGAGACAGCTAGGGGGGGAGGGGGGGGGACCAGGACAGAGAGACAGCTAGGGGGGGGGGGGGGGTGACCAGGACAGAGAGACAGCTGTGGGGGGGTGGTGACCAGGACAGAGACAGCGGGGGGGGGGGGGGGGGGGTGACCAGGACAAAGACAGCGGGGGGGGGGCGGCAAGGGTGGAGCCGACCCGGGGAGCATGCTGAGTTGGTCCGCTGCCACTGAGGGTGGGAGAGGACGAGTGAACGTGGATACGGGTGGCACCGCAAAACCCAGCCTCTGCCAGGGAAGATGGCGAGTTCTCCACGAGAGAGAGAGAGAGAGAGAGAGAGAGAGAGTGGGGGGGGGGGGGCAGAGGAGCCAGGGAGGAGGGGAGGAGGGGCGTAGGCGATACACCTCTCTCCGCTCGTCTGATCTCCGGCGGTAGAACGGCGCCAGGATCCGGAGCAGCGCCAGGATATCTCCAGGTTTTAACAGCGAACGCTTTCAAGATAAAACTAATTTCTGATCGCACGGCTCGATGTGAGGACCGAGTGTAAACACAGGAAATTAACACTGCAGTAATGTGTGAGTTCACGAGAGAGAGAAAGAGAGAGAGAGAGAGAGAGAGAGAGAGAGCTTGACTGTCATGGTGGACCAGTGAGGTGGATAGACAGTGCTGCAGACATATGGAGGTAGTGCGTCTCTCTCTCTCTTTCTCTCTCTCTCTCTTTCTCTGTCTCTCTCTCTCCATGTGAACAAAGCCCTGCCCTGGACCTCAAATCGCCATGACTGCAGCGGACCCTCAAAACACAGCACCCCTGTGGAGGGCTCAAAAAACACACACACACACACACACACACACACGCACACACACACACACACACATGCACACACAAAACACCAAATAGAAACACATACAAAACCACAAGCTGGTTCTACCCAGGGGGCTGGGGGGCAGGGAGAAGCACCCTACGCCAACCGTGGAAAAAGTCGCTACGCCATTAATACATTATCTCCTGCGGCACACACACACACACACACACTCTACAGCCACATACACACAGTCGCCGCTGTGCAATACACACACACACACTCTACAACACTCTCTACGCTGCCATGGTCGGCCATTTTGTGGCGCTCTCCGGTCTGGTCCTTCCTTCCCTGCGAGGTGTTTGGTGTTGAACAGAAAGGACACTGCGGAACCCGCCCTCGCAGGATCAAGGGGCCGAGGCGCCAGATTCCACATCAAATACAAACCTGGGTTTGAGATGATTACGCACGATGCCTTTGTGTGTGTACGTGTGTGTATTGGTGTATGTGTGTGTGTGTGTGTGTGTGTGTGTATGTGTGTCTTTGATCGTCTCCATAAGCCTGTTGGTGTGGTGCTGACTGGAACACTACCACTGGGCTACACTGACACCTGGTGGTGCTGACTGGTACTGCAGCCTGGTGAGTATGCCAAAACTATTTGAGAGTGTGTGTGTGTGTGTGTGTGTGTGTGTGTGTGTGTGTGTGTGTGTGTGTGTGTGTGTGTGTGTGTGTGTGTGTGTGTGCGGGTCTGGGTGTCTATGCTAGGCTGATGTGAGTGTTATACTAACCTCAGTGACAGGGGTCTCCTCTGACAGGTCAGTACAGTGGAGAGCCAGAAGCCCAATCACTCTCATCACCTTGGCTCTCCTGAAACAAACACACACACACACACAACACATTGTCACAAAAATGACATCAACTAAACTTTAAAAATTGTTTGGTATGGCACACAACACTACTGTATGGAGACACACACGCATGCACACACATCCATCATAAAATACTTCCTCAGTTGACACAAGCTGACACCACTTCACAGTAAAGGCCGATGCTCCATGCTAACATGCTAACGTTACACATTCCTTCCATGCGTTTGCCTGTGTGACGGACGTTCGTGACGCTGTCGGTTTGGTCGTTGACATTCCATGAGGAACCGTGAGTCTCCGGTGTCTTTCTTGTCACAACTACATAAATACAGTACGGCCCTGGTTGCGCACGGTGGTTAACGTGGATGTATACTGTACTCACACATCCCAGTTAGGAGCGAGCCTCAGCTGTTGGGTCAACACTGGGAACTGCAGCACAAGGAGAGAAGAGCACAAGACTTAGCCCAGATACCAGAGTGTGGCGGCATATAACCCACATCCACTACAGCATGCTGGCGCAGCTGTCCCCTCCAAACCCTGCACTTCACTGATGTCGCTCAGGGAAAAAAAGCCATTGACTTTGCTGCATGTCATTTGAGCAGTCGTAAGGAAACTCAGAAACTCACCATCCATTAGTCATTACTATGTATCATAGACTTCAGGTCATACTAGCCGGTTATTTCTATATACTCAAGTACAGTACACTCAAGTTGCCGTGGTGTGTAATGGTAATGATCACAGGATGTCTTTGTGTATCTTCTGAGGGCAGCTGTTTGTATTCCCACAAAAGATTTCACTCGCTACAGTAAGTCTCTTTTAAGTTGAAAACCCGGCTCAAATCCAATCCTCGAGGAATGAGTCAAAACATACATTAGAGAACCTAAGCAGAGTCGATCTACGCCTTAGTGAGAATGTTATCAGATAGTCTACACCTTAGTGAGATGGTTATCAGATAGTCTATGTCTTAGTGAGATGGTTATCAGATAGTCTATGTCTTAGTGAGCTGGTTATCAGATAGTCTATGTCTTAGTGAGCTGGTTATCAGATAGTCTATGCCTTAGTGAGATGGTTATCAGATAGTCTATGTCTTAGTGAGATGTTATCAGATAGTCTATGTCTTAGTGAGCTGGTTATCAGATAGTCTATGTCTTAGTGAGCTGGTTATCAGATAGTCTATGCCTTAGTGAGATGGTTATCAGATAGTCTATGTCTTAGTGAGCTGGTTATCAGATAGTCTACGCCTTAGTGAGATGGTTATCAGATAGTCTACGCCTTAGTGAGATGGTTATCAGATAGTCTACGCCTTAGTGAGCTGGTTATCAGATAGTCTACGTCTTAGTGAGCTGGTTATCAGATAGTCTACGTCTTAGTGAGCTGGTTATCAGATAGTCTACGCCTTAGTGAGCTGGTTATCAGATAGTCTATGTCTTAGTGAGATGGTTATCAGATAGTCTATGCCTTAGTGAGATGGTTATCAGATAGTCTATGTCTTAGTGAGATGGTTCAGATAGTCTATGCCTTAGTGAGATGGTTATCAGATAGTCTACGCCTTAGTGAGATGGTTCAGATAGTCTATGCCTTAGTGAGATGGTTCAGATAGTCTATGCCTCAGTGAGATGGTTATCAGATAGTCTATGCCTTAGTGAGATGGTTCAGATAGTCTATGCCTTAGTGAGATGGTTATCAGATAGTCTACGCCTTAGTGAGATGGTTATCAGATAGTCTATGCCTTAGTGAGATGGTTATCAGATAGTCTATGCCTTAGTGAGATGGTTCAGATAGCCTATGCCTTAGTGAGATGGTTATCAGATAGTCTATGTCTTAGTGAGATGGTTATCAGATAGGCTATGCCTTAGTGAGATGGTTATCAGATAGTCTACGCCTTAGTGAGATGGTTATCAGATAGTCTATGTCTTAGTGAGATGGTTATCAGATAGTCTACGACTTAGTGAGATGGTTATCAGATAGTCTATGTCTTAGTGAGATGGTTATCAGATAGTCTACGCCTTAGTGAGATGGTTATCAGATAGTCTACGTCTTAGTGAGATGGTTATCAGATAGTCTACGTCTTAGTGAGATGGTTATCAGATAGTCTATGCCTTAGTGAGATGGTTATCAGATAGTCTATGTCTTAGTGAGCTGGTTATCAGATAGTCTATGCCTTAGTGAGATGGTTATCAGATAGTCTATGTCTTAGTGAGATGGTTATCAGATAGTCTATGCCTTAGTGAGCTGGTTATCAGATAGTCTATGCCTTAGTGAGCTGGTTATCAGATAGTCTACGCCTTAGTGAGCTGGTTATCAGATAGTCTATGTCTTAGTGAGCTGGTTATCAGATAGTCTACGCCTTAGTGAGCTGGTTATCAGATAGTCTATGCCTTAGTGAGATGGTTATCAGATAGTCTATGTCTTAGTGAGATGGTTATCAGATAGTCTATGCCTTAGTGAGATGGTTATCAGATAGTCTATGCTGGCCAACCGGCTGACGTTCACTGGAGTTCCAGACTCCAGATGAAAGGTGGGATCTTCAACATTGATTTAATAAAAACGCCTTGATCTTGCACACAAGTAGCCTTCTTTTATGTGATAGGCCTATGATAGGATACCACAGCCTTGGAGTGAAGGTACCTCCAGACTAGGCTATCTAGGCCTCAAAGCAGCCGACCACAGACGACTACAATTTCAATCGTGCTTGACGAGGGAATCTTATCATCTTTGAGAGGGCTTGTTTGAAAGTTTCATCCGGCTTTCGAACTGATTTTCCCAAAACTTTTCAGAGGGTTTTGGGACATGGCAGATGTGACTGGGACTGCTTCGATGAAGAGGAACCATGTCGGAGCGAAGGTTCACAGTCTGTCGTCAGTCTATAGTCCTGTGACTCCTTTTTCTAGCGGGTTTGATCATCTACCACCGAGAGTAGACTGTGAGTAGTTTATCTGGTGTACTGTATCCAAAGCCCCTACTGGTGTGGTGTGGTATAGTGTGTGTGTGTGTGTGTGTGTGTGTGAGAGAGAGAGAGAGAGAGAGAGAGGTCTTGTGCCATACCTATAGCATATGTGCAATGGCCATGTGTATGTGTAGATACATAAGATCACAGCCCCCCTCCCGGGAGTGAGAATGCCAGGCATGCCAAGTATGTGGTCGGTCGGTCGGTCAGTCAGCCCGAGTGAGTCGGCCAGTTAGGTCTGTGAGACGTGGGTTGTAGGGCTGTCAACTGAGCGCAGAAATTATATTTGACTTTCTCTCTTAAATATTTTCTGAAAATCAAATATTGGTATTATATAATTTTGCATTGAAAATGATGCATACAATGGAACTGTTAGTACCAGTTCTAACCACAAGAGGGCGTTCATCGCCTATTGTTAAGAACAAGCACCAACGAAACTTTGGTGTTCGTTTCTGTGTTCACGGGATTCAAGTATTCAAGTAAAGTTACTACCCAGTCAACATGGGTGACATTTAGTGCAAATAGGATCCTTTTATTAGAGCTATAGCCTCGCAACAGAAAACAAAACAAGAAGAACAGCCTCTAAAAGTGTCGGCCCAATTGATCGGATAGAAACACTTAAGACTTAAGAAAGTAAATGAAGGTATTTCCTCTATCTAGATAGATAGATACTATAGATAAAGTCGTTTGGCTGTTTTTTGGCCATGTTGAAAATAATGAACGCTAAAGTAATGCGTTTCATTTGACAGCCCTAGTGGGTTGACCTCTGAACCTGAGCTCCTACCAGCTGGGAGTTGATGAGGCGGGTGGCCAGGTCCCTGTGGGCGGCGACGGAGCAGAGGTAGCAGAGCAGGTTGAGTCTGGAGCGCGTGGAGGAGGCCGGGGGCGGGGGGGCGGAGGGGGGCTTGTCGGCCTGCTGGGGGGCTTCCAGAGAGGAACACAGCTGCTGCACAAACAGCCCCCAGTCCTCTGGGCTCAGAGAGGCCAGCCTCTCAGCTGTGGGAGGGGGGGGGGGGGATCAGCCAGCAGAAAACACAGACACGTTCACACGCGCACACTCAGCTGTGTCAGGGAGAGGGCATGTGTTTGAGTGTGTGTGTGTGTGTGTGTGTGTGTGTGTGTGTGTGTGTGTGTGTGTGTGTGTGTGTGTGTGCGTGCGTGTGTGTGTGTGTGTGTGTGCGTGCGTGCGTGTGTGTATGTGTGAGTGTGTGAGGGGGGGGGTTCAGCTAACACTTGTCATCAGGAGCTCATCCTGAACAGGGATTGAAATGCCTACATTGAGAAAGGAGAACGTCGAGGCTGTTACCTAATGCGCTATACAAATAAAGTTTGATTTGATTTGATTACCTGAGTATGCTGGGACACACAGAGTCTTGGGGTCGTATCGCACCGCTGCACTCTTCAGAATCTGGGGAGATATTTCCTTCATTATGAGGAACACTGGACTCACAGGACGGACGGACGGACGGACGGACACACACACACACACACACACACACACACACACACACACACGCACACACGTGGAGACACCCGATAGAAGCCGCCAACCCTATATAGCCCCCTCCTCTCACCTTGGGGTTGTCCATGATAGGGGTCACGGTGAGGTCAGAGTCTGTGTAGACCAGCTCCTTTATACAGGAAGTGATGTCACTCACACCACTGACCACCAGACTGCCCTGGAGGAAACGTGACAGGGATGATGTTTTAAAACCAGCGGGAAATGATATCTATAACATCAGTATCAGTGATGTTCATGTTTATGTAATTATCATGTTTATGTAATTACTGACTAAAATAATTACATAAATATTCCAATAGGAAAACCCAATGTCACACAAAGTAACTTAAAACGTCAAAGTAAACTGAAGTTCCCTCTGGGAAAAATAATTATTATTCAGTAGCACTGGATTGTAGTAGCTAATCAAAACTGTAGAGGGGGCCAGAGGATCACAAAACAGCCGTGACCAGGAGTAACCTTATGGAAATCTGATGAACTCAGTGTTTCTGATTGATATGACTGTGTGTCTGATGTGTTTGACTGTGGGGACGGTCAGCTGTGTGTCGCTCACCTGAGGTAAGGGACTGGGTGTTTTGCTAGGCGTGTCTCTGGCAGTGCAACTCATTCTTGGTGTTGGACGAGAACTGTTGGGTTAAAAATATCACATTAAGCGCTTGAACTAGGACTGTGGCTTAGTTTGAAGGACACTGAGCAACATTTTAGAATGATGTTCCTCTGCCCGTAAGTCAGGTAATTGTATGAAATTCAGAAATAACATGATTGGATAACTTTTTTGAACTTTTGATAGCTCTTGGTAAATGACGTGAATCATTGTTCGTGACGTTTGAAAAGTAGGACATAAAGAGAGAAGGTACCTGAGGAGGAAGATGGATTCTCTGGCCTCCATGTCCAGCGCACTTTTCGGCCTGAGCTCTGACACATTGTCTAAGAGAGAGAGAGAGAGGACAACATCACCGTGTTGATACTTAGAAAGATTATTCAGTCAAATGTTCTCATTTTACAGCAAACCATACTGTACCAAGACGCACTGTAAGAATATTTCACATTGACCCAACATAAGAATTCACACACACGCACACACAGCACAGACAGGACGGACAGACAGCCTCACTCACTCACTCACTCACTCACTCACTCACTCACTCACTCACTCACTCACTCACTCACCCACCCACCCACCCCAGGAAGATCAGATGTACACTAGTGTGCTTCTGATGGGGATCCTTTAATAAACTAAAAAACCATCACTCACGACCAGGCCAGGTTACTGTACGTGGCAGGTCAAGTTACCTAATCTGAATGACTTGTTGGGGTGCATGACTACAGATTCCTTGACCCCAGCTGCTCCTGGTCCAGCCCGTTCCCCCCCTGACACCCCCCCCGGACCATGGGGGGTCACTGAGGCTGGTCTGACTGCTGACGATTGGCTGGCGGGGCAGACGCTGTCCCTCTCTCTCTCCACACTGGCAAAACACATGGTCACAGATCCGTTACTGAACCAGGCTTCAGTTACATACAGCATCAGCACATGACAGGAGGAAAAATCCCCAGAGAGGGAGCTGATGATGGCCTGAATTCAATTCCTTCATTCCAGATTTTTATTGTGATGTGATGTTGTATTGTGATATGTTTATTTGTCTGACTGAATCTAAATGAATTTCCCTTGTGGACAAATAAAGACATTTAAATCCCTGTAATCTTAACACGCAGTCCGGAAATGGTGACTGCCTCTCCTAGCCCGTGTCCAAATATAGAAGATCTAACATAATGTTGTGTGTTCAATGCTCTGGGAACTATAATGGGAGGAAATGGTGCATGCCAGCAGGAAGTGGAACTCAATAAGCTACAGTGGTCGCAATCTCCTCTCCGTCAAGTACAGTACATCAATCTCAAGAGACAAAGGCCAAGTGAACGCAACAAAAAGCAGTGATTGCTTTGCCTATCCAACTGCTTTCCATCCGTTCAAAGGAGAGGAGGAGGTAGAGGAAACCAGTTCAAACTATTGAGATGCATCCCTGGTGGCTTTTAAGAGCAACAGACCCACCTGGAGCAGACTGAGGCCTCTTCTTCCTCTTCCTCGCTGAATGCTCCCCTCCAAAAGGGATGGGCCAGAACCTGAGGCCAGTGCATTCTGGGAAGCACAGTCAACGAGTAAGATAAATCACAGTCCCAGGAGAACAGTAGGAATATGCACTTACTCTGCAATAATGTTCTTGGAATGACTAGATCAGGCATTACCAAACTGTGAGGTGCGCCTCCCCTGGGGGGCCCCAAAGAAATTCAGGGGAGGCGCGGAGGGATGGTTAGAAAAGAAAAAAAAGGAAAAACATGTTTTTTATTTTAGAATTTTCTATGGTTTTTATGAATGAAACGTGATTTTAAAGGTCAGGAAATCTAAATAAATAATGGGAGAGATGTATACTAAATTTGTGGATGGTGCAGAGAGAGCCTACCCCCGCAGGCATGAATGTATTGTGCGAAAACGTCATAACGTTAACTAGCAATAGGTGCCACCAAGCTAACTTAGCTGTGTAACGTTATGGGCTAGCTAACGCTGCCTTGCATAATGGACACATTTGGGGGGTTGGGGGGGGGGGTTGCGGGTGTGTCACTGTTTTCAGAGGGGAAGCCCACATTGATGGAGTTTGGGAACCCATGGACTAGATTCTGTTCATTGACTCAGCTAGTTTGGGTGTGGGGGGCTCACCTCTCCTGGGGGTCTTTCTGCAGCAGGCCCTGCAGCAGGCTTTGGAACTCTTCACTGGGCTGACGGGGCGAGGACCCTTTCAGAACACAAAAACAAGTATCTGGGATGTTACGGTGATAAACACAGAGTTCATTAAATCACAACATGGTGGTAGGAGTTATCACTCTACCCCGTTGCCTTGGAACCGGCGCGTCCTCGTGTAGAATCATCTCTACCAGCTCGGTGAAGCTCTCGGAGTAGAACGGTGGTTTCCCTGTGAAAATACAAAATATTACTAAACATATTGAAGCAGTAAGCAGCGGACTAGTAGTGTTATTCTGTCAGTGAAGTGAGTGAACGAGGTTTGTTGAATACCTGAGAACATGTGGTGGAGGATACAGCCCAGGGCCCACAGGTCACTGCTGATACTGGTATCACCTCCCTTCACTACCTCTGGAGCACAGTATACAGGAGAGCCTGCAGAACAGACGAGGTTCACTGGCCTCATACCTTATGTCACGGTCACACAACAGGATTTTTTAAAATCCTAACTGATTTCGAAGTCGGGTTGCATCACGGGCATAAGGAGAATCTTAACAGATGTTCTTCTCGCGAATCTCAAACAAGCACACACTACAAGATTTGAAAATAACGGCTCATCACACACTACAGAATATTATCGTACCCGAGGGAGCAACGAACCACTAGTCTCACTTGTAAAGTAGTGATGTAATAATCTAAATATCAAACATGTTTGATATCATCAGGGCTGCCCCGGTAGGTCTGTGAGCCATTTAGATCTGTACACCCCTCACATGACCAACGTTCCAGAACAGATTTCTCCTCCGATTGTCGGGAGGGGTGAATCGGGGAAAATCGTCCAAAAATCCTGTAGTGTGAGTCCTGCATTAAGACTGCTGTCTGGATCTGAGCTTTGCTCATGCAGGGAAGTCCCAATGAGAACAAGGTTTCTTACAGCAATGACAGCAAAGCGGGTTCTATAAGCTGTAAAGCCTATCCGGTTAAAACAATATTACAGTGTACAAGTTGATACCAGTTGGGTAAACACATACATTTGAATGAACATTACCTAACATTCTAAAAGTAGAGGAGATAACAGTGAGATGTAGGGCTGTAACGATTATTACATAATCGTCAAACTGCGATTATTTTTTCTGACCGCGATTGTTTTTTGTAACTGTGGTTATGAAAAAAATGTTTAAAAAATATATATATATTTTTTTTTTATAAAATAAAAATATGTTGCAGAGTTAATATGGTAGCAACCCTAGTTCAATGGAATTCTTCAACTTGTTGGCACTTGTCCTATACGTTCATAGCAAATAATGACAAGACACTGTATTAAAGAAGTAAAGAAGCACTATTGCATTGTCCACTTCATGTGCTATTTGTATACTCCAAATTTTCTTAATTTTAATTTTTCAATGCTTTTTTTATTGAGGAGGATATATGTTCTATGTAAATGTTAACATTCATGATATTAAAGAGGCGTGGTTTTAAACCACAGGTTTACTTCATAGGCTGAGTACTTGTGTTATTAGGCTAAAAATGAGTCAGAACCTGGAACCCACCCACCCACCCTCACTCACTCACTCACTCACTCACTCACTCACTCACTCACTCACTCACTCACTCACTCACTCACACTCACTCCCTCTGTGTCTGTCTGTCTTTCTCTTTCTCTCTCTCTCTCTCTCTCAAACACACACACTCTCACTCAAATTATGCGGACATGAGCATCAGTGCTAGGGCCGGCCCGTGGCATAGGCGAAGTAGGCAGCCGCCTAGGGTGCCAGATTGGCAAGGGGCCCTAGTGGTGTGATGCGAGTCCCCCACCCCCCGGTCAACAACTCTGACAATTATTGTAATAATCGCAATTATTTTTCTGACAATTAATCGTTAAGCAAAATTCATAATCGTTACAGCCCTAGTGAGATGTTATAGTTACTCCTCCTCACCTTGTATTCTGTTCTTGATGTTTCTCCTGGAAGTGTTCTCCTTCCCGTCGCCTCCTCCCGCCTCTTCTGAGGAGACCAGAGCAAAGAACTCCTCCAGGTCCTCCCCCTCTGCCTTGGACAGTCTGAAGTTGGACAGCTTCAACGTGCCTGGCCCATCCAGCAAGATCTGCAAGAGGGGGGATAGGCACAGTTCCATAGCCGAATGACATTGTAATCTTATTATTGTGATTCAGTACAACGATATACGGACAACTGTATATGAGGAAGGTTCATTTTGATCCGTCTTAAATGGCCTCCAGCCATCCATACAGCACCTTGGAGGGGTTGAGGTCAGAGAAGACGATGCCAGCATCATGGATGTGTCTGAGGCCTTTGACCAGATCAATGGCAAACTCCCACACCACCTCCTCGGACAGACACTCATCCTGGGTCATGACCAACTCCAGAGAGCCCCCTATGACACGGAGAGAGATGAGGAGAAATACGGTCTCTCCTATGCACCTGGCAGTCTCCAACTCAACCAGCCCAAGCGTCTAACACAAAGACCGAGAAGACAGCTGTGTGGTCCAAAGACACACCATGAGGTAACGATACTACTAGCTATCATGATCTATCCCTGTATCTCACCTGTGCACAACTCCACGACAAGCCACAGGTGGTTGCTGGTTTCATACCATTCATAGAAGGTCACCACATTCTCATGTTTGATATCATGGGTCAGTCGTACCTGAGGAGAGGCCATGAGTTCAGTGACAGTGGATTGGTCTTTTGCACAGCTGAGCTCACATGAGTCAGAGGTTAGAATGTGGGGAAATGTTGTGCTGGTTACTTACATGGTTGGTCATTTCAGGTCTTTTAGACTTGTCACTGCAGATGATGGCTACAAAGTTGATGCTGCCTTTCCTCCTCCCTTTGTACACCACTGACTTGCTGCCTGTACCAATCTCCTCGTACAAGATATAGTTCTCCATCTGTACAACAGAACACAGTAAAAGGTATTCGCCAACAGTCATGTAAGTTTCCTCTTTATGAGAAATATAGGCTACCTCTAGTTTGAGTGAGTGGTTGTTGGTTGGCTCAACTAAGATCAATAACTGCCAGTGTCAAACTATTAGGTACAAGTTGGCTAACGTGGAGTAGCCTATGTCTGCCAACTACCATGCCAAAAGTTACAGTTTGAGTTTGAGTTTGCCTTATGTGCGACTTATTCTATACTTCTATTATCCCTTCTATCCGTAACTGTGATGAAGTAGCTTCCACAGTGGGAGGCTAGGTCAAAGATAATCTACTGTCATGAATTAGGTCAATGCATTATAATAGCTAGCTTGCTATCAATATGAGTGAGTTGTAATGTTTATAAACCTAGTTTAATACATCCACATGAGTTGTATCGACAGCTAGCCGGGATGCCAGTCATACAATAACAGCTCAGTCGGTTACTTAGGCTATATGTGGATGTAAACGGGTTATCTTTATAACTATTAATCTCATGGTTGTACAGTAGATTCCAGCTCCACAGCAGCTATAAGGATTTACCCATATCAGGCAAGTTAGAACACAAATATGCTCACGTTAACTTAGATAGGTGTATTATTGTTTATGACTGATAGTCTGGCTACAGTACAGTAGCCAAACAGCTGACGTTATTCTTGCTAACGTTAGACTGAATGAATGACGTTCATTTACAGCTGAAAAAGTCGTGTTTAAATAAGCACATTGCTAGACTTTGACATAACATACGATTTTTAAAGAGTGTATTTAGTAATATTTCAGTTAGCATTTGCCAGTTGCCGACTGCAACGTTACCTTTCCAGCAGTGCTTCCGAAACTTTCAACCACATACGCGCGCGAGTCCTGTTACCGGAAACAACTTGGGATCATTCTATTCACAATATAGGGGGACAATATATGTACTAAAAACGTTTGAATCTCACATTAAATAATAGTGGTGTTGTTATGTTGGTATGCAACTACAAAATATCTTTATATGAACTAGCTATGTAATTAGAGGACATTTGTCAATAAAGTGAACACATTTGGTTTGATGAGTTTGTCAAAAATCCCTTTGATTGGGATATTCCTTGGTTGCTAGGATACGAGAGGAGACACAGCAGTGTTGGGTTTATCATCCTTGTCATGAAGCTGTGTCGTGGCTACTCAAAATATACCAGCAACAGCTTTGCAAATAATGAATAGGTCAAACTTGATGTTGATCAAGTTAGTGAACCTGTTGAGCTTATTGAACAATTTATTTGTAAACGGAGATAGGCCTACAAAACGCCCAGGCTTCCAGCTAAAATACCAAATATAATCTGGGGACCAGGCTAGCCTAGAAACTAAGCAAAATGATGTAGGCAGATAGAGGGCAGATGTTCTTGACTTTTGAGAGGTCAAAGGGTATTTTATTCGACGAGCATTCATTAACAATGCTCTCTCTCTCTCTCTCTCTCTCTCTCTCTCTCTCGGCCTCTCTCTCGGCGCCACATAGCATACACATGTGCATGATTGAGTCACATAAAACGTATTTAAAAAGTATTTCATATTCCATAATATAGTTGTCTTTATGACAGAGATGAATGAATGCAAGTAGCCTAAGCTCTTAAAAGTAGCCTAGCAGATGCTCTCCTCTCCTAGCAGAGAGGAATGGTGATGCAAGCTAGCCTATAGGAATAGTGTGTCCCTGTATAAATCACACATAATTACAAAGTAGCCTACTTTCGACAACTGCTGTAGAGAGAGAGAGATAGAGCATTGTTAATGAATGCTCGTCGAATAAAATACCCTTAGCTTTGACCGCTTTGACAGAGAGGAAACTTCCTCCCGAGCCCCCTTCACACGAGCACCCTCCAGCTGTGGGCTTGATGTCATCTGCAGACGCATTCAAGCGTGATACAATACAGAGGAGCGTGGTAGACTCGGACACACACGACTTGTAGGCTACCAATTAGACTGTATATTAGACTGTATAGCGGCAATTCTACAGGTTTTCTTTCTCCGAGATGTAGCCTACAATAATCTATCTGAGATCATCGGCATGTGTTTCTCTTCATGTGTCTCTACGACTGAATGCGCTGCAACAAGCCTGAAAGAATAGGAAACTCACTTGCGTCCGTGTTGTAGCCTACCTTTGCCCGTTGTTAATTTGGAAACATCGCAAAGTTTTTTTTTCCCCAAGCGAGACTGCTTCCGAGTGATATCTGGGAGGATTTGATTATGAAGGCTGTTTATTAGGCTGTGTTATTGTGCTTTTTCATTCAGCAAAAGACGGTCTGTTGAATGAATGAACTCCTACAAGCGGATGGTCGCAAAACGGAGAGATCTCTAGACCTAACTCTCATAAACGTAGGCTCAGAACCAGCTGTTTCTCTCTGAGTTTTACACCGCCACGATTGGATACATTTTGTCATTCGCGTGGTAAGTTGCATTCCATATGATCTGATTGAAAGAGTTGGATACTTTAATGCCGTTTTTCAAGCATGCGGGTATAGAATTGATCTCTGCACCACTCTCACTCTGACCGATGTTCTCTTGGGTGATGGAACATGCAAGGTTCCTTTTCCTGTTTGTTCTCGTTCCTTGTAACGTTTAATAGCCTAGCCATTTGCAGGCTGATTAAGCAGACCCTACATTAAATCTTCCTCTCCTCATTAACATGCACCAGAGTCAAAACTTGCTTTCCCCTACATGCGCTCAGTAATTGAGAGGTTAACCCTGGTTTATGGAAGGCTATAGAGTTGGCTAGGATCCTAGTGTGAGTTCCAGGGGAGGCGTGAGAAGCACATGACCTTGCTTGTAAAAATGTATATATATATTTGGCAGTCATGCTTTTCAACTGCATGATGGGTGTTTTGCATCAAATCAATGGAACAACTACTTGGTTACAGTATATGAACCATCAGACTACAATGGAGCATAATGCTGCATAATCGCTACCCTCTCTTTCCTTCCCTGTCTCAAGACAAGGGGTCGTGTTCAGTGTTGCAGAACTACAGACCCAGACCTTAATACTGTAGGTGGAACTAGTGAAGTGAATAGTGATATACTGAGTATACCGCCAGTGAGGCCAGAGCTCCCGTCCACCAGACATATGGTCAACACTCCAAGGCATGAAGAATGAATATGGCCTTATCAGCCTGTAAATCCGTCTTCATGATTAAGCACAGTGCGAGGTCTGTGATATTCCTAACGTTGTTTTTATTAGCCAGAGAGTTACTCAATTGTGTGTGGATTGGACTGTGTTTCAGGTTCACCAGGGTCACGCCAGCCTCCCCAGGCCATATGCGGGCGTCCTGTAGCTCTGTCCATCAGGACAGGTGTGTGTGGCGCTTTGGTGACCCCAACTATTTCTCTCAGCCCTCTGGTAGTGTTCTAATTCTGACACGTGCCAACAGACTGTTTTAGCCAGCAGAGGCAAAGCCTAGGGCTTTATACTGTACCCTCAGAGACTGCTTTAGGTCTCAGGTGAAGCTACTCACCACCACCACCACCACAGGAGTGGGGTTCCAAACCACCTCTCACACTCGACCATGTGAAACACGTATGCGACGTGTGATTCTGCTGGTTCTGTGTGAAGTGGGCCTTGTGTGAGAAACTGAAAGCAGCAGACCAGGAAGAGAGGACGCAGTAGCAGCATGCAAGATCAAATGAGGTCACTCGTATGCGTGGTATATAATCCACGTGTTCTAACTAACAGATTGCGTATCACCTTTATGATTTTGCCGTCCCAGTAGACAGGGCCAAAGGACATTATATAATATTATCATACAGCCGACCAGGAACAGCTGGGCGAGATATGATATTCTTGGCCTAAACTGTGATGCAGGATGAATTTGAGAAATCCCCTGGACTGGCTATGTTTGGGATGAGCATGTGGACCATGTATCTCTTTTCATTCAGATTAAAAGAAAATCCTAGTTGTTTCTTTGGATTCATCCCTCCTTCCTGCTGTTCAACAGCACGTGTGATGGTGCCTGTGCTTTGACAGCTTCCAGAGCTTATCTTCTCTCTCTCTCTCTCTCTCTCTCTCTCTCTCTCTTTCTCTCCCTCTCTCTCTCTCTTCCTCCCTCTCTCTCACCATCCCTCTCTCTTTCTGAAACTTGTGTTCTTTTGTCTTCCTTCTCTCATCCCATCCCCCTCTTGCAATCGGCTTCATCCGTGGCTGTGAGCCTCACTCTCTATAATTAGGTAGTTCATAATGTTGTGTCTGCTAATGCAATCCGATCCTGCTAATGCAACACGGGATGCATGTGGTAGATTAGTTTGGGCGGTCCTACTATCTAACCTGTATCAAACATGGCTTTGAAATGCGTTTCTGGTAAGGGGCTATACTGTAGGTACAGGGTTAAGCTTGGCAGAGTTCATGACACTAACCAGTCCCTACACAGATGCATGTCATATTTCATCTATGACTATGTATTTATACTTATCTGTTCTTGCACTTTTACTTTAGCACTAGGTTAAGCTCTTAGTCACTTGTTTAGAAAGAGATGCACTGGTGAGTAATAGTGGTACACTTGACCATATACTGTACATTAAATGCATTAATTGTAATTCAATTTGGATAAAAGCGTCTGCTAAATGTCTGTAATGTAATGCAATGTCATGTCATGACCAGTTAAGGCAGACCTTGATAATGTGTACTGTTCCAATTTTTCAATCAGCTTTCTTACACCCTTTAGAGGGAGGTGATTTCACCACTCATGTGAAAGAAAACATCTGTGGCGTGTTGCATCAGAATGACACTGAAGCTGTACAGTCCTCCGTACTGTAGGGCCAAGCTGAGAAGAGGTCATATGTGGCTTTGGCACAGAGATGAATCCCGTCCTAGTGGTGCTGCCTGGTTGAAGAACACTGTTGTGGGGAGGTTTCTTGTGTGGAACCATGATGGTGGCAGACCGGTGCTCCACTTCATTCAATTGCTTCCCTGTCTGCCTGCCGCGGCCTGCTTTCATGACTGCTTTCATGACTGCTTCCTGGCCTGACTGCCTGCCTGTCTCCCTGCCTGCCTCTTAGGAGTGTCCCTGCCTGTCTGCCTGTCTATCTGCCTGTGTCCCTGCCTGTCTGTCTGTCTGTCTGCCTGTCTATCTGCCTGTGTCCCTGCCTGTCTGTCTGTCTGTCTGCCTGTCTATCTGCCTGTGTCCCTGCCTGTCTGTCTGTCTGCCTGTCTATCTGCCTGCCTGCTTCCTTCCTCCTGCCTGCTTGTCTGCCTGCTCATCAGCTGGCCTCCCTCCCTCCCTCCCTGCCTGCCTGGCTTAACAATAGCCTGGGTTTCCTGCTGGCTGTAGAGGCTCTGAGCCCCATTCTTTGGCCTCTCTTTTGTAAAGCAGGGCTTTGTCCGTTGGCCTTCCCACTTTCAGCCTCTTACCCAATCAACACAGCAGAGACAGCAGCTTCAAATGTTGCCCAACAGCCGCATACCGGCCACTGATGTAGCGTCAGCTGACCCTTCTCTGTTCCGCTCTGCCGTTGGGAAATGTGGGCCCGTAGTGAGATAAACTTGAAACGGTTCGAAGCGAGTCTCTTGTGAACCCTGAACACATGAGAGAGTGTCTCTGCCCCCGGGGCGAGGCTGAGAGAGAGCAGCAGGTCTGAGGGTCGGGGCAGAAGGGGGGCTGGGAGTCTGTCCCATGAGTATTGACTAGTCTGTTAAGGGCTTTTATACAACCTTCCTGGATCTGGGTAGTCTGTGAGAGAGGGGGAGAGAGAGAGGGAGGGGGGGGGGGGGGGGGGGGAGGAGGAGAGAGAGAGAGAGGGAGAGAGAGGGAGAGAGAGGGAGAGAGAGGGAGAGAGAGAGAGAGAGAGAGAGAGGAATATAATGCGAGCGAGGCCACTTCCTGGAGTGAAGGACTACAGAGAGCATGGGGAAAACATGGTGCAGAGGAGCTACTTGATTTGACATTTGAGTTCAGCTATTATTAGTGTGGTCATAGTAAAACTGTAGCTGAATGCTTATGTTTTTGGTCAGATAAATGGAAGTGACCTCGGCTAGGCTTTACCGGGTTAGGTCAAAGGGTTAGGGTTAGGGTTAGAGCCTATCAGGTTCCTCCAATCATGTGTCCTGTCCTCTTAGTGCTAGTGGGACAGGGTATTGATTATTGATCATCTGAGTGTAGAGCATCTGGCACTCTAGAGCAGATGTGTGTGTGTGTGTGTGTGTGTGTGTGTCTGTGTGTGTGTGTGTGTGTGTGTGTGTGTGCGTGCGTGTGTGTGTGTGCGTGCGTCTGTGTGTGTGTGTGTGCCGCATGTTTGTGTGTGTGTGTGTGTGTGCCGCATGTTTGTGTGTGTGTGTGTGCGTGCGTGCGTGCGCGCGCGTGCGTGCGTGCATGTGTGTGTGCGAGACAGTCAGTAAGTATAAAGTGCATTATTCTGTTGACATGCAGGAGGAGACAGTGGATGGTTCCTGCTGACCTCAGGTCAGATGAATAGGAAGTTCTCTTGAGCAGCTGTAAGCCCACAAGAGTGCTTTATTGGCCTCTGAAATGCATAGCCTACTATCAATAGGTATGTATCAAACCTTTGAAAGAACAACATTGGTTCTGTTATGATGTTATCAATGTTTTGTCTTTAGGAACAAATATAGCTCATTAACCTTCTCCCAGCCCGTTGTCTGTCTATTGTACGAAGCTCCTATTGGTCCGTCCGAGGCTGGAGATCAAACCAGCCGTATCCACAGTGCCTAGTGAAGAGACAGCTTAATACTTAATGTGTCTTTGTTAATATGTGATCCTTCTTTTAATAAAACACCCAGTGCTCATGACCCTTGGGAAGCGTTCCCAAAACAGAGCAAACTGTTGGCAGTGTCCACACCTCTGCCCTGGAGATATCTGACACCAGAGTCACAGGCAGACAGGTGGTCTGAAAGTAGCCATGAATAACACTTCGTTTGTAGACCTACATTAACACAATGACTCGTCAGATTAAAACTGGGTTGAGTAAACGGTTGACAGGGTCTGTTTCCTATGTGGGACTAGGAAAAGGCCATCTGTGAAAAAGTGAATTATTGAGTCCAAACTATCATAATCATTAGCAGTCAAAGGTCGTGTTTCCTGGTATCCATATATGGGTCAGGGGCGGGGTTACCTCATCTTCCTCACCAGCAGCAGATGGGGCCTGGTGGCTGGTTATTACACAGACACACCCCCTGGTGTCAAAGCGTTTTTTTTACGAGCCTTTCAGCTCACGCCCCAGATGCATCTTAATTATGTTCACTGGGTTTTCTATTGTTAAATGACAAGATCAATAACTCATAGAGATGGCTCATGCTTCAACGCAAACACACACACTCATGCAACAAACACACACACATACACACAGATACACCTTCCACAATGTTCTTTCAAATGTAAGATGGGTAAGGTCAGCAAACTAAAGAACTAAGCTGATGGTGATTACAGTGGCCAAACACGGATAATCCTGCTTTGTTGACACTTTAATCACATTTATGGGACCTGGTTATTCTTGCTATCCAGACACAGCGGATCTTAGATATGACCCTTGACACTTGACCTGAGGCGACGTGTCATCCTGTCAGTGGACTGAATTCAGTCTTTAGGAGATGCGTCAGCGTATAGGGCCACTCTCTCTGAACAAAGAGCCACTTGGGAAGTAAGAGAGCCGGTATGAACAGTGACTGAATGCATGGAAGTGAGTTATTCTGGATTTACATCTTGGGTTCACTCCCACCAAGAGGCCTCAATGAGGACTTTAGTATCAGACCCTTCCTGGGACCCCCTCTTTAGTATCCGACCCTTCCTGGGACCCCCTCTTTAGTATCCGACCCTTCCTGGGACCCCCTGTCACCCCCTCTTTAGTATCAGACCCTTCCTGGGACCCCCTCTTTAGTATCAGACCCTTCCTGGGACCCCCTCTTTAGTATCAGACCCTTCCTGGGACCCCCTGTCACCCGCACTTTTTGATTTGTATTTACATTAGCATATTTTCAAATATTCATTTTCCCAGCTATAAGCTTCACATGGTGATTTTGATATGAGACTGAAGGCTACTGCTCTTTCTTTCAGCTATGAGCTAAAAATTGTGATTCTGAGACGTGAAACTGTGACTCTGATATGAGACCAAATCCTATGTGATTCACTGTCGGCTACTGTATGAGCGACCAACTGTGATTCCAGTGTAAACCTACGCTATGGTAACCTTTTATATACTATTGTGCTATAGGACTTGTGCTCTTGTTCATATAGAAGTGTTGGGTTCTCCAGTGTGATCATGGAAATTTTAGGTTCCTAGATGTAAATTCTAATATATAGAGAGGCGCCTCTAAGTTAGATCTAACCATTATACAGTAAGAATATGAAGGTCATTCAACCTGATGGTTTCTTATATTATGGTCTAAGGTCCAATATATTTATGGATTATGTGTATGGTATGTTTGTATTTCTTCTGAGTATATTTTTCTATATTTCGGTGTCTTCTATGATGACATGTAATCAATTGTCAATATGTCTCACCTGGGTCATCATGATCATGTGGCCAGGAAATGTTTGTATTTAAGACTCTGGCGCTACCTATTAATATGCATTTCTGAAGAAGAGCAGTGGCTCGAAACGTCACCAGAATATATTTAAGAGAAAGGAGCTACAGTATGCAGATCTTCTATTTTTCTGATATTTTAATGAATGCATGGCACACAGAATAACTATACACTGCGTGTGACATTTACAGCGGAGTGTATTTTTAGCAGGTTTGAAGAGGCTGGTGGTGAGGAGGCTGAATCACTCCTTAGTCATTCTGCCTCACGGGCTTTCATGAAGATGAGGAGATGGAACTTGTAGTAGAATAAGATGACAATTCCCATCTTCCCTCTCCATCTCTTGTTTGTTCTCTCAACACTGCATTGACCTGTGTGTGTGTGTGTGTGTGTGTGTGTGTGTGTGACCCCAGTGCCAGATTGTTGCCTGGAGCTACTCTGTATGGTCAATACAGTTTTATCTGGAAGCTCCATTCTGATTTTACTGCTAAGTGTTAATGTTCTGACCAGAGGAAACCAATGGAACTTCCACAAACTGGTATAATGTAGTGCACTTTGGTTGGTGACTGTGCATCTATGGTGTGTGTGTGTGTGTGTGTGTGTGTGTGTGTGTGTGTGTGTGTGCACGCGTGTGTGTATCATGCACATGCAGGGTCACCTCCATTTCCAGAGGCTCACGCTCAGAGCCTAGACACAGTGGTTTGCTAAACATGTCTATCCATGAACCGTCCCCTGCCGTGTGTGCGTGTGTGTGTGTGTGCGTGTGTGTGTGTGTGTGTGTGTGTGTGTGTGCGCGCGCGCATAAAGAGTAACCGTCCATGATGATAGGACAGTGGGCAGGGCAGGGCAGGGCAGGGCAGAGCAGGGGAGCGAGGGGCTCGGACACTCACAGTCCAGGCGGCCATAGAGGATTACCTAGAGTAGCCCTGCCTCAGTAGACATCAGCACTGTGTGTGTCAGCGTTGGTTTAGACGTTCATACATCTGTGAAGGAGCAGAAGGCCTTCTGAAGCGCTAGAATGCTCTCACGTGTGTGTGTGTGTGTGTGCGTGCGTGCGTGTGTGTTGGCAGCTGTAGCAGCAGACACGCATGGCCCTCTACCAGCCCAGTGCCCGCGTGCCCCCAGGTGTTGTTGATGTTGTCGGCGTGCGCTCGACTTCCTCCACGTGAAGAGGCCATGCCAGGCAGAGCAGGGCGGGGCGGAGGGCAGCGTGGGCAGTGCCCTCGGTGTAGGACCGGCAGATGAGGCCTCGCTGACCTCTGTGATGCCTGAATAAAAATAGACTTAATGGTAACGAGAAATCTAATCTGAGTGTGCAATATCGAACACTGTCCAGCAGGATTCAGAGATTAACGGTGTTGTTATCAGTAGCATGTGCACACTGTACCGCTGCGTGCTCGTCACTATGGGACGACATGCATTTGTGTGTGTGTGTGTGTGTGTGAGTGAGTGTTCAGTGTGTGTGGTTGTGAGTGAGGTGCAGAAGGGACAGGATCTCTCTCTCCTGGCACTGGGTCAGTTCCCCAGGTCAAGACCGGCCAGCAGAGTTAAAGTTTATAGTACTGTACTGTAGTCCTCTAGTCCACTTCACGAGACATCGGAAAGCTGGGGAATCAGGTTACTGTAACCTGAATCAGAGGGGCAATGAAAATGTACTGTCATTCTAAACAGTTATTCTAGTTATAAATAGTTTATTACTGTAATGTTATTCTGTCTAGAGTACATGACAGTATAGTTGTAGTTATATAATCATTCTGTGGTGTGCGTTTCCAAAGCCCTGAAGTTTTGAGCCCATTGTGTGCGATGACCCGGTTGTGGTACTACTAGTCGTCACGTGTTAAATGTGTGTCTTAGATGACGTGTTTTCTAGAGGTCACGTTACAGAGTCTACAGTCATCAGGGGCTCTTTTAACAGCCTGCTGTCTAGTTTCGCTGTGGGGCTGTGTGTGTGTGTGTGTGCCCATGTGCATACTGTACATGCATGCATTCATGCATCCATGCCTATACTGTATATATATAAATACATGTGCTTTTATGGGTGCTTTTATGGGGAAAAAAGCAAATTATATTAATAGTGTATGAATAAAAGAAAAATGCTAACACACCCATTTCAGTCAGCTAGACAAGGTTTCAATCATATGATAACAATTGGTCAGGAGGACTTAACCAATGCATTAACCCACAAGAAGCAGATAATGCATTTACAGTAAGTAGCCTTCTTGATAGTGCAGGTGACTGGAAACTCTTTGACCCAATTTTGCTTTCCCCAGAGAGCGAGACTTAAAGGGCAATGCTTGTTTTTGACAACCTGGACCTTATTTACGACATATTATAAGAAGTTTGACTCACCGAGATCACTTTTGTGTAGTTCGGAGGCCTGTAGAAGAAATTTAAAATCCAGCGCGAGCCAGTATATCCATGTAATGACGGTGATCGGGGCACCGAGAATGCAGTTTCTCAAAATCTATTTTCGGCCGCTAAACGGTTGTTTTCATCAATCAGATTGGATGAATCGACAGTTGAGATTCAGTTGTTCAGTTGACATTCTCTGCGCTACGATCGTTGTTGGTGCCGAGAATATTGTCGTCGTCATTCGTCAGCAACAATCCGATCGTAGCGCAGAGAATGTGAGCCGGAGAATAGCCAGTCTGCGCGCTGGCCTGTGCGCATGCGTGCTGGAGCAAGTGGGGAAAGGTGTGTAAAGATCATATTACAGAGGCTAAAGACCCCGTATTTGAAAACCACAACAATGCCTCGCGTTGAGGAATCTCAACTGTCGATTCATCCAATCTGATTGATGAAAACAACCGTTTAGCGGCCGAAAATAGATTTTGAGAAACTGCATTCTCGGTGCCCCGATCACCGTCATTACATGGATATACTGGCTCGCGCTGGATTTTAAATTTCTTCTACAGGCCTCCGAACTACACAAAAGTGATCTCGGTGAGTCAAACTTCTTATAATATGTCGTAAATAAGGTCCAGGTTGTCAAAAACTAGCATTGCCCTTTAACCTGGGCAGTGAGCACAGAACTGGGAGGAGAGTGGAGGACTGAGAGAGAAAGAGAAGACATGAGATTGAGAACCAGAGAGTCTGAGGAACTGTTTGTGTGTTATGGCGAAGTGGTTCACTATTTATAGCACCTGTCCCTCGTCACAGGTATACAGAAGAGTGGGATCTGTATTCACCCGGACTAATGTTATTCCCCTGGCTGGTCAGTCGCATCTCATTGTGTTGTGTTATTCTCTCTAACGTCTCTGAACTAGTCTAGTGTTAATGGTCGTGAACCAGAGGCTCACGGATTCTCCGTAACACCATTCCACACAGATGTGCCTCCATTCCTGGTACTCATGGTGGTTCTCTTCTGTCTTTCAGGTTCCCCCCACGGGAGCTGGTCTGCTGTGGTCTGGTCAAGCCTAAACTGGTCTGGTCTGATCTGGTTTGGTCTGGTTCTAACCTGATCTGGTTGAGCCTGATCTGTTCTGATCCTCCTGTGTGGGTCCAGGGTGTGTGAGGTGGGCGACCCTCAGAGAGCCACGCCTTCGGCCCCGCCCATGGCACCTGGTGCTCACCTGTGAACATTCGCCAAGCTGGCCGCCACAGCTTCCCAACGCCACGCCTTGTCCTCCGCCTCCATCCCGCCCCCTGGTCACCCCTCCAGTCACCAGCCTGAGCCCCCTGGTGTCCCCTGCCCCACAGCCAGTAAGGAGCAGTATGTGAGTGAAGCCACACCCCTGGACATCCTGGACGCCATCCTCTATCGAGATGCCGGGACCATCACTGGTATGTACAGTACCACACCTACTTATACTGTACAACACAAACTCCTGGCAAATGAGAACACATATACTATACAACACAAACTCCTGGCCAATGAGAACACTTATATTGTACAACACAAACTCCTGGCCAATGAGAACACTTATACTATACAACTAAGCATGTAATGGTAACCGCGGTATTACGGTAACCGCCAGTATTTTTTGGTCACACGGTAACCTTAGGCTAAACTCACTGTTCTGGACTGGTCAGATGCCTTAGTAATATCAAGCTAACTATTGGCATCGGTGTGCTTATCGGTGTCATATTTATTCAGTTCGAGTAATTTACTAACGAGCTAGCTAACCACCTTTAGCTCAATTGGCTCAGTTGCTGGTTGAGAGGCGGAGTCCCAGCCCAGCTGATAACCCTCCGTTGCGGGTTGGGGGGATGCAACGGTCGGCTAGGATCCTGCCTCTCATAGCTAACCAGCTGGTCACGTAGGGCGCATGTTCAATTGTGGTATCTTTAGTTCTTAACTTTTGGGCAAAAAGAAAGTACTTCAGGAGCAAAATGCGGTCAAATCAACAATTTATTGAGCACGCCTCACAGGTCAAATCTTCGGCAATACTAAGGTTCTTTTTACGAGGTAGCGAGCTTATATACTTGGCTTCAGGCCACGTATCACATGACAAACAAATTTACATACAAGGGAGGTAGGCCTACATTTAACACAGATCTGGTCAACTAGTCTTGTAATTGGTCAACAGGTCACTGAGCTCTGCCCCCCTCCGGACATGGGGGCAATCAAGGATTCTTCCTGTCCTGCTTAGATCACGTTTCAACTGTAGACGAGGTGTTATCTTTATTGACTGAGGGACAAAGGAATGTTTACTCAGGACAGGGCCTCTGTTGTCACTATCCTGTTATAATAACACAGTTCTACCTAAAGTGAATTTTATTCATTATTCTTAGTAAATTGATTACTACATGAGAGTAATATAAATGTATTGATGTAATACAGTATAAAAATATACTACACAATCCACACTAGTCACGTAGCTTTCCGTTGCCCTGGAGGTCCACCCGCCTGTGAGCGCAACAGAGGATGCCTGGGATAATTCACTGACCACTTTTGCCTTTTCCTGCTCATAAAGATTTGGCACGATCGTCTCAGCAAAGTGGGTGCGCGACGGGATCTCGTAACGTGGCTCAAGCACATCCAGCATATGTTTAAACCCCTCGTTTTGCACAACGGAATATGGCCTCATGTCTGCAGCTATAAACACCCCAATGATACCTTTTGTAATAGCTTTAGCCCGGTCGGATTCTTTAACTAAGGGCTGCTTAAATGCCGTGGTGATGAGCGGTTGTTGAGCAGGAGGTTTTTCAAGCTCTTCAGCTCCTCCGCTCGCCATGACTACCGCTGGCAGCGCCGGACTAGTGTGGATTGAACATGCGCCCTACGTGACCACGTCGCCTACATCCTTTTTTGTTTTATTATTTTTATAAACCTATCCGTGGAACACGTGCGTGCCGAACCGTAGAGAGATTTTCTGTAACTAGTTATCAGAACCATCTAGCCTAGATCTGCACCCCCCTCCTCTTGTCCTCCCATCGTTTCTTTCCATTCTATCCTTCCTCATCTCTTCTTTCTCTTCCTCTTCTGTCTGTCTTTCTTTTTTTTTTTTTTTTTTAGACCTGTCACTTCTTTCATCCAGTCTCCTGCCGTAGAAGCGCAGCATCAGAGATCAGACCTGGGCTCTCTGCTCAGCCTCTTTCCTGCTTCTCACTGCACAACACACCATCTATACCCACAGACCTTCTCTATCACTGCTCAACATACCATCTATACCCACAGACCTCCTCTATCACTGCTCAACACACCATCTATACCCACAGACCTTCTCTATCACTGCTCAACACACCATCTATACCCACAGACCTCCTCTATCACTGCTCAACACACCATCTATACCCACAGACCTCCTCTATCACTGCTCAACACACCATCTATACCCACAGACCTCCTCTATCACTATTCAACACACCGTCTATACCCACAGACCACCTCTATCACTGCTCAACACACCATCTATACCCACAGACCTCCTCTATCACTGCTCAACACACCATCTATACCCACAGACCTCCTCTATCACTGCTCAACACACCATCTATACCCACAGACCTCCTCTATCACTGCTCAACACACCATCTATACCCACAGACCTCCTCTATCACTACTCAACACACCATCTATACCCACAGACCTTCTCTATCACTGCTCAACACACCATCTATACCCACAGACCTCCTCTATCACTACTCAACACACCATCTATACCCACAGACCTTCTCTATCACTGCTCAACACACCATCTATACCCACAGACCTCCTCTATCACTGCTCAACACACCATCTATACCCACAGACCTCCTCTATCACTGCTCAACACACCATCTATACCCACAGACAATACAACACAAACTCCTGGCCAATGGGAACACTTATATTGTATAATGCAAGCACCTGGCCAATGGGAACACTTATGGTATACAACAGTACAAATGTCTTCATTATTCATAAAGAGAATATCCTCAACAGACTGGATATTGACTAAGCATTCTACCTCTATCTGTTGTGTGTGGAAATACGAGGCTGAGGTTAGCCGCTTAAACGAGGGCCATGTTTACCCCGTCTGGTTGATCACATTCCACAGCCCTACACGCAACCTCTACGGCAGCCCAAAAAGGCCAAAATACAAGAAGTTGGCCCATGAGGCCCAAACAGCAGAACACGCAGACTAGCGAGAGGCGTCCAGTGATCAACACCCCCCATCCCCACCCCGCCCCCCCCATCTCCCTGGTCTAGCCGGTGCCACAGGCGTGTTCAGGCCCTGGCAGACCGGGGCTGAGGCGCTGCTGGGATTAGGGGCGGAGCCTGGAGGGAAGGGGGCGGGGCACAGGGTGCAAGCACGGCGGCGCCTGACTACCAGGAACGCGCCCGCCTGACTCCTAATGCCCCAGCTGGACGGGGTGGGCGAGGAGGGGCGGGGACCCTGCGCCGAGATCCGCTGAGTCGGGACGCGGTAGGGCGCAGCCGGCGAGCGACCCGGCACGGAGGAGCCTGGACCGGACCAGAGCGCCGAGCCCTGACCTGCTCAGAGACTCTGATGGGAGGCGGCTTGGGTCTGGGTTTCTTGTCGGACCTCTGCTTCACGCCAGGCCGGTGTCTACTGTATGACGTACGCAGGGTCCGGCCGGCGATGAAGGGGGCTGTGCAGTCGGTGGGCGGGGTCTTGACCAGGGAAGCACGACCCGGCGTATGAGCTTTAGGGGGGAGAGCCCCGGTCGTGGGGTGGCTGGTCGCACGGTGGTGGAGAGGGGTCTGGGACAGCCCCGTCGGCCTGGAGGTGGTAGGATAAGGTTCGAATAACCTTTCCAGCCGGTAGGAGATGAACTCTGTGAATACACCGCTATCCTCTCTCTCATTCAACCGCTCACACACACACACACACACACACATACACACATACACACACACACACACACACTGCACTGCCCTGTTTCTCACCCTCTCCCCCAACCCCCGTCTCTCTCCATCACTTTCACACTGTCTCTCCTTCAAACCCCCCTCTCTCTCTCTCTCTCTCTCTCTCTCTCTCTCTCTCTCTCTCTCTCTCTCTCTCTCTCTCTTTCTCTCTCTCCTGTACCAGCCCTGTCCCCGGAGCGGGTTCCGCCAGACAGAACATCAGGTAGGGTGGTCAGGGGTCCATCAGAACCTGGTCAGTCAGTCCAGTTCTCCTGCGCTCCATCCTTCAACTCAAACCGCCGGAAGCCCCTGACCGTCTGATGGACTGAGCTCGACAGCATCTCTCTCTGTCATCGCCTGCGGGGCCAATCACACGTCAGTTCTGTTCTGTCTCCGTCTGAGATCACCTCCTGGTTCTTATTTTGAGGGACAGCCCTGGACTGTGAGGGTTGCTTGTTGTCGCTGTACGCTGCAGTGCTGCTGTTTCCTGTCCCTGATACTAATAGTTCCTGCTCAGGGAACCCCTCTCCTGGCCTGCAGGGGCCCATCCATCAGACCGTTAGCCTGTTGGTCCTTATTGGCCCGTCTCTGTTCCACTGGGAACCTTTTCCTGTTCTTCCTCCAGTGCTGTAGGAGGTAGGCTAACAGAGGAGCAGACAGCAGGGGAGGGGAGAAGGCTGTAGGGAGGGTGTGTGTTTGTGTGTGTGTGTGGGGGGGGGTGGGTGCGGTGAGAAACTGGCCTCAGGGTGGCCCGATGATGTCACATCCTGTCATGAGGCCGGCTAGGGGACCTCCCCGGCGTCCCGGTTGGTGGGCCAAGAGCTCCCAGGGGGTCAGGGGGAGGAGTCAAGCGCTCGGGACGCTTCCTCAAACATCCGACCGACGGGAGGGGCGCCTCTAGACTTCCTCACTCTGAGATTGAGACCCCGGGTGCCGAAGTGTTGATTGTACTTGTTTTGTCACTCCAGTGTGTCTTATCACTCCAGGCTCAGCTGATGATGACAGGACTGACACTTCTTGTCTAGTGTGATTTTTTCTTCTTGTTCGAGGACTCAACTGAAGGGCATTTAAACTTAAGGACTGGAGTTTGTGCCGTCCTGAGCAGCTGTGGGTCAGTGCTGCCCCCTAGTGGACTAGTGCCCATCCACGGTTCCCCATCAAAGAATCACAACTCCCTGACTGTGGAGGAGATAATTCACTTCATTATCTTCATCATCAGCATCATCATCATCATCATTATTATTATCATCATCATCATCATCATCATGGTGGTCCTTCATAAGCCAGTGCTCTCCTCTCTCCTTCAGTGTGTCATCCATGGTGTCACTGTTGAGGCCGGGTGTGGCCCCAGACTCAGCGTCTCAATGTCTCCTCTGATTGGTCGATCACACAAGATGAATGAACACAAAGAGCTTAATGGGGCTGCCCGCTGCCCATGTGCCGGTTGCCGTGGGAGACGGTAATTCACGGCGTGTCCCGGGGTGGTAATGTAAAGCCCCGGGTAACAGAGCGGCTTCATTACCATGTGTGATGTAACACCGCGCTGGACGCATGGTGAATGAACGTCTCCGCCTGATGAAGTCACTGTCTCTTTATTGATGAGCCCCAAGTATACAAGCCATCCCATACCCTGACTCTCTGGGTCAGCACTGGGGAATATGAGTTTGGACATCCGTTCCTGTCTAGTAAATAGTATTACAGGAGTATTAGTACTCACCCTGGGTGATACTGTTTTTTTTGCTTCCCTCTGGAATATGTAGGGGTGGGACCTATGCCCACCTCCCTTGTTCTCTGTAAAGCGCATTGTGTTGCCTCTGTGTATGAAATGCGCTATACAAATAAAGCTTTGATTGATTGATTGATTGATTGATTGATTGATTGATTGATTGATTGATTAGTAGTGTATTACAGGAGTATTAGTAGTATTACAGGAGTAATAATGACTGGACCTTGGAGGGGTGTTTATTCACCACATGGCAAAACACACAACAGCCAACACACCCATGCATTTATTTACAGTGGTCGCCGGTGGAATTTATCCTCTGCATTTCTCCCATCCAAGCCTCCAGGGGCAGCCAGGGGCAGCCAGGGGCAGCCAGGGGCAGCGGGCAGCCTCATCAGTGGCGCCCAGGGACTAAATCCAAGTTGGACAGGACTGAAGAGCATCTGTTCTCCTGCATGTTTTTCATATTGGGGTTCTATGCGGAGGGAACCCGCGTGACCACGGGGAGAACATGCAAACTCCACACAGAAAGGAGATCGAACCCAGGACCTTCTTGCTGTGAGGTGGCGGTGTAACGCCACCGTGCATGAGCATTTTGGGGTTCAGTGTCTTGCTCAACGAGACTTCGGCACGCTGCCGGGAGCTGGGATCGAACTGGGGATCATTCAATCCCCAGTCAGCTGCGCTACCTCCCAAGCTACGTGCCGGTAGTATTACAGGAGTATTACAGGAGTATTACAGGAGTATTAGTAGTAGTGGTGCTAGTGGGCTTCACATCATTTTTTACAAACTTGGACACTGTAAAAATCACATTCATGCTTTTCATGCTGTTTTTACAGCCGTTGAGATACAATAGTGTGTCAAAGTCATTAACACACAGTCCATGCAATGTTGCTGGGTAAGTACTTTAGTGTGATCAGCTCTCTCTGTTAAGGAGGGTAAATATTAACTCCTGGCGTGTGTTCTGAAGTCAATGTTTGTTCATGCGAGGGGTTGTGTGTTGACATCATCCCCGTCTCTGGACCTTTGTTTATTTGTTTATTTGCTCGTAGCGAGAGAGATGTGAGTCTGTGGTCTTTAGCCTCCCCTACCAGGTAAGACTTGAGTTGTCCATTTGCCGCCTGAATGAACAAGTCTCTCTCTCTCTCTCTCTCCCTCTCTCTCCCTCTCTCTCTCTCTCTCTCTCTCTCTCTCTCTCTGTGTCTTGGCATGCCATTGTGTTTGTTTTTGTTTGTACACTGGCGCGTTTATCAGTGTGTGTGTGTGTGTGTGTGTGTGTGTGTGTGTGTGTGTGTGTGTGTGTGTGCGTGTGTGTCTTGAACAAGCCCAAGAATGTCAAAGAGATTGGCAGGGACGGCAGAGATATTCAGATCCTCTAGTGTCGATGGTTCTCTCATGCAACAGGATTCTGTCTGCTCAGGATGGGCTCACCACACACACACACACATACACACACACACACCACAGACACACACACACACAGCCCACATGTTTCCATGGCAATGGTCTTGTTGGTGGATCAACACATTGTGAATGCATCCTAGTTGGTCTCGCTCTAGCCCAGCAAGCTCAAGTCAGCAGAGGACTGACTGACTCATCATTGGCTGGTCACCAGATTGTGTTCCTCCCCGGCTATGAAGAACCATTGACATACTGTATCTGCCACCACCCACAAAACCACCACCACCCCCTGGAGCTGTAACGTTACTCAGCAGTGCTGTGCAATAGCAGGTCCCTCATATTTCACCCCCCCTAACTAGACTTTGTATTCTCTTGTCTTGTTGTTGTAATTGGGGCGACTCGCTACAAAATCAATCTCCTAACCGGAGATGATAGAGTCCTACTGCCATAAGCTGCCTGCTCCACTGTAGCAAGCGCACAGTTTCCTCTGGAACTTTCCACTCCTCGCTGAGCCAGACCAACACAAACCAACACACAGCCCTGGTCTTTAGGCCCCCCCAGTTGCCATGGCGCCAGGAGGGCTGTCCAGCAGAATGCCAGCCCAGTATGATAGTGGACACGTGCCAGGCCCAGGCTCTTGGCACAGCAGTTACAGTCCATATGTAAAATAGAGGGCTTATATAACAGGCAGATGGCAGGGCAGACCATATCATGATCTGCTTCTGAAGGACCCATCAAAAAAAAAAAAAAAATAGACCCCAGAGCCCTGTATACCTGATCACCCCCCACTAGCCCTAACCCCCTTCTAATGTTGGGCTAGTGTGCAGCTCAACACCATCTAATGGGGGGGCGGGGGGGGGGGGCAGGTTGTAGGAGCCAGGGGACGTTTCTCGTGGTTGACCAGAGATTCAAGCGCGTCGTACCGTGTTTCCTAACCCTTCTAAACCCACAGGCCTGTCTTTCTAGACGACGCCGGTAGCTCTACAATCGGCATCACGTTTCATCACGACTCACAGCTGTCTCCCTGTATCGCAAATCATCCGATTGGCCGATGAGACGACCCGTAGCGATCCGGCGAATCAGATGACACGGCTGCCTCTCCCACCGCGGCCGGCGTCTGCTGTTGACGTGCGGGATAGCGTGTTTACATATCTGACGTGGCGGGGGGCCAACACAGCGGCTCCGTACAGGTGGTCCCTCACAGAGCACGGCCTTGTGGGACAGACACTCATGAGACTCTCTACAGGCTCATCTAAGAGCCTACAGGCGCTCACACCAGATCTGGTGATGGGAAATTCCTCAGCTGAGTTGAGGGGAAGAGGCAGTAGGCCGTTTGTTAGAGAGTTGTTGATATTTGGTTGCACGTTTGAATGATGTATATTGTCTGTAGTGTGTGTGTGTGTGCGTGTGTGTGTGCGTGCGTGCGTGTGTGTTGTCAGTTCAGCCCTGTGATGTCAGACGGCTTCTCTGCTCTCCTCCTTCACTTCAGCACGGTCGTGACATTTGACCTCAGTGACATGAACCCTCTGTGACATCAGCCATTCATTCGG
>NC_140243.1:24300945-24313445 GCF_949987555.1 Borostomias antarcticus
TGGCATGAGAGAGGGAGAGAATGAGACAGAGAGAGAGAGAGTTTAAGGGAGAGAGAGAATAGAGGAGAGAGAATGAGAGAGGGAGAGAATGAGAGAGAGAGAGAGAGAGGCCCTTCAGAAGGCCGAGAGCCTGTATGGGGTGTGAGTGAGACAGCTGGTTCTGGTTGCCACAGCAAACACCCGCTGGTCCTCGGCGCCAGGCGACACTCTGCCAGCCCGTCAGGCTGCTGGGTCGTATGGTGGCGCACACGCCTGTCTGGACGGCTGTGTCACACAGGCATCAGACTGGACACGAGCGTGCGTGTGTGTGTGCGTGCGTGCATGCGTGTGTGCGAGTATGTGTGATTGCGCACCTGTGTGTGTGTGTGTGTGTGTGTGTGTGTGTGTGTGTGTGTGTGCCAGCATCTCCCTGTGTAGTCTGGTCAGATCACACACTAAGCTGTCCTTGTATTTGACCTTTACAGTCAAAGCTGTTTCACCTTGTGTTTTAAATACAGTACAATACAGACCGTTAGTTAATAGGCTATAACATAGATAAAAATTTAATGTAAATGTTTCTAGTGTTTGTATGTATATTATTATATACTGTTGGCTGTTTTGAAGCTTATTCCCATCATGGCTTGTGTTGTAAAGGCAGTCCTCTGAGATGCATAGTATATCATTATAGTAATATAGTAATCTATAGTAATACATGCTACAGTGTGATGATGATCTAATCATGTTGTTCTACACTTCAATGACACGGCTCCTTCTGCCTCTCTCTTTTAAGAATGCTCCCAGCTGGCTATGAATTATTTCCACACAAATCACAGTCACATTGTTCCTGTCTTTGTGTTTAAATAATGCAAATATGTTCTTACTTTGATTATCATTATGTTTTAGAAAGTAAATGAAAATTTTACATTTTCATGGTCTTTCAGTAGACTGGACAGATTGAGCTGTCACTAGGGGATCTCTTTACTCCCATAGGTCATGATTAGTGTGATGTCATCAGAGCTGTGATCAAAACAAGGACGAGTGGTTTTGTGATTAGTGACCTGATTCTATTTCGGTCCTATATGACCTCACTGAGCGACAGTTGCAACCTTAAACACCCAATCTAATACAGTATGATGGTACATTATTCATCATATCATAACCCGACATTATTCCAGACGACAATGTCGAAATTAAGGATGTCAATTTAACACATTAATTAAATAAATTATGCAAAAATGAACATGTTAATTTAATCAACACAAAATAATCGACATTTTTTATTTTATTTTATTAATCGATTTTGCCCAGAGGGAAAATTGTACAGTAGGTTACAGAGAGCAGGCTAAGTCTACCTCAGACAAATTGACAAACTTGGTCGCAATGTGAATTTCTATGAACTGCAGGTCAATTGCTATGGTAGAAGACAAGGGCTTAATAGAAGCGTTGCAAACTACGTCCTCCTATGCAGCTACTATACAAGCCGCCATCAAGGGGCACAATAGTTTTGTAAATCCATGGACGTACTGGCGCAAGCTGAATATGTTGCTCGGATTGATTGATACTGTAGCCTTACACTTAACAATATATATTTTTTAGATAATAATTTAATAAAACACTATATTGACCTCTAAAGCCGTCTATTCAAAGTCTGCCACAATAATGTAATGTCTTTGAAATATCTTCACTTGGGGGCTTTTCCCAGCAAAACATTTATATGTTATTAATTAATTACAGACCAAGTTATTACTTTTTTTTAAATCGATTGACAGACCTAGTCGAAATACTATTTGAAATCATAACAGCTACTTATTTGTGATTGATTGTTCTTCCCTGGCACAATATAACCAATCGGCTGTTCCCAAAAAAAAGCCCACCCACCTGACACTTTAGGCAAACGAGCAAACGCTAAAGCACTTGAAAGGATTTAAAATAGTCTAGTACTTTAACCCAAGTTTGCATTATAACGTATACTGTAGTTCACCACTGAGGTGAACACCTTTGACCCCTGTACCAGAGTACCTGAGGTTACATTTCTCCCTGAGCTGATTGACAGGCCATGTGAGTCAGCTGCCGGTTTGGCCTGCCAGTAGATGTGGTATCCAAGCAAGGGCACATCCATCATTATCTGGCTCTAAATAGATGAACTATCATTTATTTAGAGCAGGTTGATTTGCTATCATTACTGGAGGCACTGACAGCCTGTGAGTCAGAGAAACTAAGGTGTACTGTAGCTACGGTGCTACGGAGTCACCTTGAAAACACATTTCAACTCTGAACCCTGAACCCTGAACTTACGCCTAACTGTCATTAGCACAGTTGTTAGCAGCGAGTTATCAAAGTCTCTTTGCATGTAGAGACCGGTGGCTACATCGGGTCTTCTACAGTCTCTGAGCCCCTCTCGGTAGCAGCGGTAGCAGTGTTAGCATTAGCCACCGGCAGCGTTAGCCTGCTTTCAGATGCTGCTCAGCACCGCTAGAGTCTGAGCCAGGAGGCAGTCTCCATGGCAACCGCACTGAAGGACGTTCCGGAGAGAGAGAGAGAGGGGGGCGTCGCCGAGCCGACGACGGAGCGCGCATCTGATGTAACTCGCTCCGATTGGCCCGACGCCGCCCAGGGCCCGCCTCCCTCTCTGTCGGTCCCACCTACTGAGTCACCAGCAGCCAGCCTGCTGCAAAACCCGTGACTGGGGCTGCATAGGATTGTTCTTTAGAGGAGGTCTCTCTCTTTCTCTCCTCTCTCCTCCCTCTCTCTCCCCCCCTCTGCTGGGCGACCAGCGGGAAGATGGCGAGTCCCGCGCGGCGGGGTGTCCTCCTCGGACAGCTAGGGGACTCTGGGCTCGTTAGGGCGGGACGGAGAGCCACCGCGCTCATGACCTCCACGGCCGGCCAGGGCAGGACGCACGTCCGGGCCGACGGAGACTGAGCATGCAGAGACGCAGGCCGAGGTTTGTGGAGGCTGACTACTACGAGCTGGACTGGTACTATGAGGAATGCACCGACGGTAAGACAGAGCACGGAGGTCTCTGTGGGCTAGCAGGACTGCTGTACGGACTAGAAAAACTTTATTGACCATCCAAGTCACATGAGATGGAAATTTGCCTTCGAAGACAGAGAGTTATCTTAGGAGGCCTCTGTGGGGTTGTTATATTGACCTGTATGAGAAGTAGTCAAAAGAGTATGTGTGTGTGTGTGCGTGTGTGTGTATGTGTGTGGGTGTGTGCGTGTGTGTGTGTGTGCCTGTGTGTGTGTGTGTGCATGTGTGTGTGCGCGTGTGTGTGCGCGTGTGTGTGTGTGTGTGTGTGTGTGTGTGTGTGTGTACGCGCGCACATGTGTGTGCGGGTGTGTGTGTGTGTGTCCGTGTGTGTGTGTGTGCGTGTGTGTGTGTGTGCGTGTGTGTGTGCGTGCGTGCGTGGGTGTGTGTGAGTGTCTGCTATGCTACTGTACAGTATGTTGCATCAGTCTCATGATGTAAGGAGACTGGTGATTGGATGTTATAACAGGTGTTGCAAACTAGTAGTCTAAGTGGAGGAAGACTATGACTGGAGAGTGATGTTGTCAGATATTAGTGTTGTGAACAGTGCTTCATCATACTGAGTACTGTACTGTACAGTATGTGAGCTGTTGTGTGAATTATGAGTGTGTTGAGGCGGTGTAGTGTTGATTGTAACCAAGGTGAATGTTGTATAATAGAGACAGTGGCTGAATTGATGCAAAAGAGCCAATAGCAAAGAGGGACATATGTGTGTGCGTGTGTGCAAGCAAGCAAGCAAGTGTGTGTATGTGTGTGTCAGCACGCACGTGTGTGGGAACAATCTTTCAGAGAATACACAGCAGCTACCTACGGAGCTATAGAAAAGTGTCATCCATTGTGTTGATATCGCCAGCGAGGAGAAGGAAACCGTAGCCCATGTTACGATCCTCTCCCGATCGCCCTACAATAGACGCCAGAGAAAAGCAGTCATCTGACACGTTTCCGCTGGCAACGGCAGGCTATATCACACCCTTGCCATTAAATAGGATGTGATCTATCCCTGTCCGTCAGGCCACATCCCTCTCTGACCTTCTCACACGGCTATTAAATATTAGCTGTGGATCAGTCAGTCAGTATGGAGCATCTGCACAAACACTCAGACAAACCCCAATCGCTCTGATTGATCACATCCATATTCTATTTTAAGATGCGGTTTGTCCATCGGATCATGTGATCCGCTGTTATGTAAGACCCGTGGAGGGTTTGTTCCTCCTCCGTCCGTATGGTCTCTCCATAGGTACTGTACCGTGGCAAGTATTTAACACGACACATACTAGGTTTTATTCGGGAATGTAAATCAATTGTGTTGATCAGGGCGTGCTGTGAAACGGTCATCTCAAACGCATGCCTGCGGTTTGGACTGGAGCGAGGCTGTTTATGTAGGTCATCCCAGTCCAGGCGCTGGTGCAGTTCTGTCGATAGTGTGTTTCTCAGCCAAGTCTTCGGTGTGTCCCCACTGCCTGTCTGTGAGGAGGGATGCAGCCTGGACTAGTAACCGGGGGAGATAAGGAGAGAGAGAGAGACAGAGAGAGATGGAGAGAGAGACAGAGAGAGATAGGGAGAGACAGGGAGAGAGACAGGGAGAGAGACAGGGAGAGATAGGGAGAGAGACAGGGAGGGATAGGGAGGGAGACAGGGAGGGATAGAGAGAGGGACGGAGAGAGACAGGGAGAGATAGGGAGAGAGACAGGGAGAGATAGGGAGAGAGACAGGGAGGGATAGAGAGAGAGACAGGAAGAGATAGGGAGAGAGACAGGGAGAGAGACAGGGAGAGAGACAGGGAGAGAGACAGGGAGAGATAGGGAGAGAGACAGGGAGAGGAGGCAGAGGGAGAGGACAGCTGGACTACTATCCAGAACACCTTGAAAAACAAAAATGGTAGCCCCAAATAAAGGCAGCAGCCAGAAGGAGAGCGAGGGACATGGAGCAGGCAGGCCTACCCAGAATGACTGGGTCCTCGTGGTCCTCTGCCATGGCTGGGCTTCGGTCCCAGTCCTGCCCTGGTCAGCAGGGCGGAGTGCCGGCCGGAATACTGATGACCTCCCTGTCGGGGGACACACCGTTCATGCAGACTACCTATCAGAACTCATCGGTCATGTAGACCACCAATCAGATCTCGCCGTTCATGTAGACGGCCTACGTTCAGAATGGCCCTGGCGTGGCAGCCTCCGACTATCTCTCCCGAAGAACCATCCTTTCGTCTTTCTCTCTAATGAAATATCCCCCTCTCCTTTCACCCCCCTGCCTCCCTCACTTCATACTTTCTCCCCCCCCCCAACCCCCCCCCCTCCCCACACACACACACACAAAACACCAATCCTCTTTTCAGTATCCCTCCCTCTCTCCCGCCAACACCCTCTTTTCAGTAGCTTTCTTTGAGGCTCCCTCCCTCCATCACCCCACCACTCACACAAAGCCCGGGGCTCGCTGTTCTTTTCGGGGCTGGATGGGGTGAGAGGATGGGGGCGGGTGCGGGGGAGAGGAGGCGGGGTCTACTCGACCCTCGGCATCCTGGGAACTTTACAAGTCCTGACAAAAGGGGAGTGGAGAGGAGAGGGGTGGGGGGTGTTAGATGGGGGGGGGGGCTTGTTTTTGAAGTTCAGGCCATTGTGCCTGTGTTGTGGTGGTTCGGCGGACGCCCGCCGTGTTGCTCGTCTCCGTCGGAATGTGAGCTCATTCAGGACGGCCACACAAGCGTACGGTACAGGACTGACCTGAATCCGTTAGCGGCACAGCTAGCCCAGATAACCGTGGGATAATTAGAGCAAACGGCGAATTGGAGAGCTATGTGAAACATCCGTTGCACAGTGGAGTTCTGTGTGGTTTGTTTGTGATCCTCCACCACTGTTTTGATCTTTCTGCAGCCTCCGCTGTGAAAAGGTAGAGCACGCCCCACATAGGCGGACTGAGTTACCTGTGGCTTTCACTGGACCCTGGCCCCGCCTTGAATACAGGTGTATGTGTGTGTTGTGGTGCGCGCTCCTCCTCCTCACAATGTTTCCATGGAGTGGCCGGCGGAAGATACCATTCCTACCCGAGCAACGGGGGTGGGGAGCAGGAAATGGATTCTAAAAGATAGTGGCTTCATTAAATATCACGGCATTAAATGATTATGTTATCGGTCGCACAACGCAGTATCTCAATATACTGCGTTCATTTGATATTATAGGGAAGTTCCTGAACGCTAAGTAGTGTGTGTGTGTCCCACCCGGCCGTGCAGAGGATGGGCCCAACCAGGGCCCAGAGAGAGACAGAGGGAGGGGCTGGGTCAGCTGTCTGTCTGGGAGAGTGGGACAGAGAGGGAGAGGAGGGCTGGCCTGACACACACACACACACACACACACAAGCTCATACACACTCACTCACTCACGCGCGCACACACACACACACACACACACACAAGCTCACACACAAGCTCACACACAAGCTCACACACACACACACACACACACACACACACACACACACACACACTCGGACATGGCTTTGGACTTGAGAGAGCCCTGTTTGTCTGGGCACTGCTAGCCCAGCGTAGGGATGGCACTGGCCGTTGGTGCCAACTCAGAGGAGAGCCTGGAGTATGTCTGCTCCCCTCGGTCCTGTCACGACGAGGAGGAGGAGGAGGAGGAGGAGGAGGAGGAGGAGGAGGAGGACAAGCAGCTGGCTCTGCATGAAGGTATAACCTCTCTCCGCTCTTGGCAGCTTCACTACTCCTGCTTCTGTTTCTGTCTCGTATTCTGCTCCGAGACTCCCAGCCTGTGAATGAGAGGTTAGTGTGTAACTGTCCAGGGTTTATAGGTTCTCTGAATGAGAGGTTAGTGTGTAACTGTCCAAGGTTTACAGGTTCTCTGAATGAGAGGTTAGTGTGTAACTGTCCAAGGTTTACAGGTTCTCTGAATGAGAGGTTAGTGTGTAACTGTCCAGGGTTTAGTGTCTCTGAATGAGAGGTTAGTGTGTAACTGTCCAGGGTTTACAGGTTCTCTGAATGAGAGGTTAGTGTGGGCCTGTTCTGTCCAGGGTTTACAGGTTCTCTGAATGAGAGGTTAGTGTGTAACTGTCCAGGGTTTACAGGTTCTCTGAATGAGAGGTTAGTGTGTAACTGTCCAGGGTTTACAGGTTCTCTGAATGAGAGGTTAGTGTGTAACTGTCCAGGGTTTACAGGTTCTCTGAATGAGAGGTTAGTGTGTAACTGTCCAGGGTTTACAGGTTCTCTGAATGAGAGGTTAGTGTGTAACTGTCCAGGGTTTACAGGTTCTCTGAATGAGAGGTTAGTGTGTAATTGTCCAGGGTTAAGTGTCTCTGAATGAGAGGTTAGTGTGTAACTGTCCAGGGTTTACAGGTTCTCTGAATGAGAGGTTAGTGTGTAACTGTCCAGGGTTTACAGGTTCTCTGAATGAGAGGTTAGTGTGGGCCTGTTCTGTCCAGGGTTTAGAGGTTCTCTGAATGAGAGGTTAGTGTGGGCCTGTTCTGTCCAGGGTTTACAGGTTCTCTGAATGAGAGGTTAGTGTGGGCCTGTTCTGTCCAGGGTTTCTGCCCTGTGCTTATCCCCTGTTCTTCATATAAACTGGTCTTACAGCTCATGTTTAATCAAGGCTTTGGCTCTTTGCCTGGTAACATACTGGTGTAGTTGTCACAACACCGCTGTGTATGATAATGTATGATGTTGCAAAATAGTTGAGTGTGTGTGTGTGCGTGTGTGTGTGTATGTGTGTGTGTGACAGGTCACAGGTTCACATCACATTGGAGACACCAAGCCCTTTGACTCATCACATAGTCAATTACCTCACAAATTCAGACACTACGGTATCTCTGTCTTCCTCACACACAGTGAAATACCAAAAGATATCTAATTTCAGGCATGTCACATTAGAATAATGGACCGTTTTTTCTGAGTACTTGAGTTTACAGTAGCTATGGTGATTTCTGCTCTGCCAAGCGTTTCAGCTGACTGTATGTAATTATGTAATTCTAGTGGAGTCTATTGTCCTCTTTCTTAATTAACCCTCAGGATGCGTGCAGGCTTTTCATAAGGGTACAAGCTTCTACTAAACCTTTAATTGAGCCTTTATACAGGAATAGAATGTAGAATGCCAGCTGTCTTTGTTGTCTGTTCTGAGTCGTGGGACCTGGTGTATTAGCTTGCTGTGTGAAAGTTAAGACCGATACTCCTCCACTCAACCTGCGATCAAACACAGATTACCGCACGGGCTGAGGGGCCGGGAGTCAATAGGGCCCTTGGCCTTTAAAAAAAAAAGTAATAATAATCATAATAATGTGGTATGACTATGAAATAGTTTGAATATTTAGTAAATTAGCCAGCTCCGTGAGCCCAGGCCCTTGACATTGTATTTGGCCGATGTAGGAGTGAATTAATCACCTCCAATGTATGTCAGGTAATACATGCTGCTCATCAATGTTCTCCTCAAAGGTCTGTAGGCTACGTCATCACCAATCACTTGGTAGAAGTAGAAGAAGTTCACTAGTAGAAGTTCAACGAACAACATGAGTGGATATAAACACAAAACACAGAACAACATGAGCGGATATAAACATAAAACACAGAACAACATGAGCGGATATAAACACAAAACACAGAACAACATGAGCGGATATAAACACAAAACACAGAACAACATGAGCGGATATAAACACAAAACACAGAACAACATGAGCGGATATAAACATAAAACACAGAACAACATGAGTGGATATAAACACAAAAGTGGAGCTCAAAAAATGAAAAGAAAAGGGAAATCTGGAACAAGAAAACCCAATCTGCCAAAATTAGACCCATATTTTGTTGGCCATCATCATTCAGTCTCCACGTCGCGCTCGTTCTCCAAACAAAAACTAATTAAAAACTGGATTGGCCGTATGTGTGTGAATGTGTGCGATGTAATGAAGGCAAACTTGATCTAATAGGCTAACTCGTTCCGTCACTGTGTGTAGGCTACTATTTGCGCATGTAAGGGCCCATGGCGAATCCGTATCCAGGGCCATGTGCTCATGATGATCTGTCCATGCCTGGGATTAGGTGTCAGTTCAGTTAACGTTGTGTGTGTGTGACCGTGTATGTCTGTACTGTATGTATGTGTGTGTGTCTATATGTGTATGTATGTGTATGTGTATATATGTGTGTGTGTGTGTATGTGTGTATGTGTGTGTGTGTGTGTGTATGTGTATGTGTGTGTGTGTGTTCTTGTTCTCTAGGCACTCCCTATCCTCCCATTAATGATTGCCCTTAGTCTGAGGAGGGGAGTGCTGGCGAGGCGTCGCCCTGGGAGCAGAGAGCTGCTAAAGACACTGGTTGACTGGTGTGTGTGTGTGTGTGTGTGTGTGTGTGTGTGTGTTGCTCAGGTCCTAGTTAGTTTCCTTGGTTGTCGAGTCGACACACCCCTGTAGATGGTGCATCCTGTTGTCGTGAAGCTGGCTGGTCAGAAGGAGAAGCCTGCTCCCTCCTACAGGGGGCGCAGCTGGAATTAGCGTGAGGTCATATTAAAGTACCGTTGCCTCAGATCAAAGTACATGCCCAGATGTTTTCATATGGATCAGATGTGCCCTTGTGAAGACTCCTAGGTGTTGGTCCTCTATGTAAATATGAGCGCTGCAGGTTCCATTCCTATTTATGTATTTACTTGGTTTCCTACCGGACTGCAGAAGCATAGTCTGAGATGAAAAGGGAACAAATTCACCTTTGTTTACCTTTGCTTACTGGGAGAAGGGGATTAGTTTGTCAAGCACAAACCCAACCCTCTCCACATAGGGCTGGGTTCTGTTGTTAGTTGCTGTGTGTTACCTGTCATGTGGGTTGTGCGCGCATGCGTGTGTTTGTGTGATGTGTGTCTGTGTGTGTGTGTGTGTGTGTGTGTGTGTGGTGTTGACGTCTAGGAAACCTGATAAGACCATCATTAGGAGATAAGAAATGCTGGATGGAGAGAGCGAGAGAGCGAGGTCGAGTAATAGCGAGAGAGGGTAATACTGTGTGGTTCCCCATAGAGGAACGAGGATTAGTGAAGGAGCCAGCTCAGACTATCGGCACATGCCCCGATCTGAAGCAGCAGAGAGAGGACCTGACAGAGAGCAGGGATCCCTACTCAGCTGTGACGAGGTGGTAAACGTGACAACTCGCTCAGGTGTCCCCCACGTCGCCATGGACACAGCCACACAGAAACTCTGAGAATATCTACACTCAACTGTGCTGCTGGTGTCGTGTGTCCAGATCCACATTTGATCAGATCCAACGGTTCAACATGTTCACGCTCTTAAGTTTTCATCGTGCAAATGGTGGCCATGCCTTTATAAGGTAGTGACAAGCGAACGTGACTGAAGTTTAAAAAAAACTCTCTCCCTCCCTCTTCTCTCTCTCTCTCTCTCTCCCTCCCTCTTCTCTCTCCCTCCCTCTTCTCTCTCTCTCCCTCCCTCTTCTCTCTCTCTCGCTCCCTCTTCTCTCTCTCTCTCTCTCTCTCTCCCTCCCTCTTCTCCCTCCCTCTTCTCTCTCTCCCTCCCTCTTCTCTCTCTCTGTCCCCTGCAGTTCTCTGTGCTGAAAGAGTGGGCCAGATGACGAAGACGTACAGTGACATAGATGCTGTCACCCGTCTGCTGGAAGAGGTAAGGGACAACGGCGCAACGGCAACGCTTATCAAAGGTCGAAGGTCACGGGTGTGGTCATCATACGGTATCTGTTCTCAGCGCAAAACACTGCGTGCAGTGTCACTGCCTTCATCAGAGATATTCAAACCATGGCTTAAAGATTGTTGAGGAAATGAACCATGTCTCCCTGCCATGCGAAGCTGGAGGCGGTGGCCTATAGATCATCAGAGAACAAGGCAGTGTTGTGACACTGAGGTCACTCTCTCCTCCTGCATGGCTAGATGACGTTAGGATTTGCATGGCTACCCAGACGGTGACAGTGACAGTGACTGTAGATCACGTTCCCTATGTTGCTGGTGCAGAGCGATGAGCAGACTCTCCAGAAGACCCTTAATACCAAAATAGAGGCGATCAAAAGTACCTCAAAAAAGTCTTAAATAGTAGTTGTGTTCTGTATTCTGATTCCACAACGGTCTTCTGTGTATTACAGTACTGTAGATTGAAATGGAACCCCATTGCTCAAAGCTGTTTCAGGATAGGTAGGCAACAATGGTCCCACTTAGTCCTTTGACTCTACTGATACTTGTTAATTGTACATGTGAAACCTACAGTATCTGTAATTGAGCACATCACAGAGCCGGCAGCAACATTGTATATTTACATGTGACAAATAAAGATTTAAATCTGCTGGGTCCAACTGGGTTTCACCAGCCCGCAAGCCAACCAATCATCTGTCTTACTCTAACCAATCACCTTCCCCTCTGCCCTGCTTAACCAATCATCTCTCGCCGTCTCCCTGCAGAAAGAGCGTGATCTGGAGCTAGCGGCCCGTATCGGCCAATCACTACTGAAGAAAAACAAAACTCTCACTGAGAGAAATGAGCTACTGGAGGAGCAAGTGGAGCACATTCGTGAGGAGGTGTGTGTGTGTGTGTGTGTGTGTGTGTGTGTGTGTGTGTGTGTGTGTGTGTGTGTGTGTGTGTGTGTGTGTGTGTGTGTGTGTGTGTGTGTGTGTGTGTGTGTTTGAGATGCAATGATGTTGACAGATAGATGTTGTGGTGTATTATGTTACCTCCAGGAACACCACTTAACCCCTCTCCCATGTCTCCTCTCTCATGTCTTATTTTCTCTCTCTCCCTCCCTCCCTCCCTCCCTCTCTCCCTCCCTCCCTCCCTCTCTCTGTGTCTAGGTGTCACAGCTGCGTCATGACTTGTCTATGAAGGATGAGCTGCTCCAGTTCTACACCAGCGCAGCGGAGGAGAGCGAGGGAGAATCAACCACCTCCACCCCGTGAGTCCTGCTCTCTCACTGTACCGTGGGCACATGGGATCTGTAGTTCTTTTGGTCAGAATCAGCCCCCACGACACTGGAAGTCGTGCTCTCTCACTGTGGGCACATGGGATCTGTAGTTTACCGGGTCTGTGAGGGGAGTGTGAGTCATGCTGGCGGACACAGCGGGGTTTCTGTTACAGCGGAGATAAAAGATTGATCCACTCTGTCATCCACCCCTGCTAGACATGAATTATGCATGCTGTATGATCTCTGTGTCCAGATGACATGTGGAGCGCTCTCTGCTTATTGTAGCACCCCATGCTTCTGTCATGGTTGAATACCTTCATGTACAGTACCTTCCCACACACACAAACACACATACAGTACATGATGTTTTTTGTGTCTGACCTTCCTCTCTCAAGGTCAAGTTTAAGTAAAGTCAAGTTTAAACTCAAGTTTATTTAAGAGAGATTCAAGATTCCTTTATTTGTCAAATGTCATGTACTGTGTACAGTCACAGTGAAATGTGGCTGCCGGCTCCAAGATTATGCTTGATTACAGATAAACTATATATATTACAAATTACAAATTTACCAGTTACAAAGTTTACAAAGTAACATTAATTACAC
>NC_140243.1:24318445-24373445 GCF_949987555.1 Borostomias antarcticus
TGGTTAGACAGAAGGGGGAGGGAGAGAGGAGTAAATTTGATGGGAGAGTAGCGGGGGGGGGGGAACTCTATTCCCATGAACCCATGCACAGTCCCAGCTCTGTGACGTCACTGTAACATGAGGAGCAGCACAGAGACGAGGGCGCGGTGTTGTCCACCCCTAGGAGCATGCTCAGTGCGTCCGTTGCCAAGGTTTGCAGTGACACGAAATAAAGGTTTGAAAAGAAATGAAAAGGTTTCACCTTACCTGGGTGCATGCACATTGTACAGGGGTTGAGATGGGCAGAGACAGGGAAGAATAGAGACAGTCAGAGAGAAAGAGATACTGTTTGAAGGTGTCGGGAGGCAAGGCATGCAGTTTCCATGGTAATCTTACCTATTGTCTGTCTGTCTGTCTGTCTGTCTGTCTGTCTGTCTGTCTGTCTGTCTGTCTGTCTGTCCCAGGACTCTTTAGCAGCTGAGATTGAAGGGACTATGAGGAAGGAACTGCAGATGGATGACCCGGAAGTAGAAGAGCAGAAGTACGTTCAGTAACCTCCCACATCCTGTTTCTGACTCTCATTGTAGCAAACCTTTATTGACGTATCACATTTTAAGAAAGTCCTTGATCGTACATTTGCATTGCATAACATAAACCTGTGTGTGTTTGTTTGTGTGTGTGTGTCCATGTGTGTGTTTGTCTATGTGTGTGTGTGCATGCGTGCGTCTGTATGTGTGTGTTTGTGCGTGTGTGTGTGCGTGCATGTGTGTGTCCAGGCTGCACCCCAAGCGCGTGTTCGAGACTGTGAAGAACATCAACCAGATACGCCAGCGCTCCCTAGGCCCCTCCCCCATGAACATCCCGGGGTCCAATCAGACGTCGTGCGCGGTGTCGGGCCGCTCCAGCAGCCTGGGCACGCCGCGCTCCAGCCTGTACGGAGGAGAGACAGAAAGCAGCATCCTGATCGACAACCGAACCAACAGCATCATACTGGAGTCGTCCGACGACGGGTAGGAACAACGCTACCACGACACTGGGACAGGATGGGTGGACAGAACTGTGGCTCAGTGGTAGAGCGGATCATCCAATGATCGTAGGATCCGCGGTTCGAATCCCGCCTCCTCCTGTCCATATGTCAAAGTGTCCTTGGGCAAGACACTGAACCCCAAATTGCTCCCATTGAGCAGGCTGGCACCTTGCATGGCAGCTGCCGCCATTGGTGTGTGAATGTGTGTGTGAATGGGAGGGAGGGGAGAGCTTTGGATAAAAGCGCTATATAAGTGCAGTCCATTTACCATTTACAGATGGACGGATCAATGTCTGTCTGTCTAGCTGCTTGCCGGTGTCTCAGTCTCTCCTCTCTGAGTTCCTGCCCGTGTCGACCGTGTCCAGTCACCTCAGCACGCTGCTGGAAGGTTGTTCCATTGTCCGTCTGTGCCTCTGCTCTTTATTAAAGACTACTGGTCTGGAAACACAATCTAGATAAACAGCCGTTTATCTGTAGCTGCCCCCTGTGAGCAAGTCTGTAGCCTTTGTCTTGTGTGAATAGGGCTGGGGTTGCCAAGCACCGAGCTGCTCGAATATCAGTGGTCGTCACTGCTCTACTAGGCCGCCCTAGAGAACAGGAAGTTTATTTTTACCACCATGGTTCCCATCAGCCACCAGGGCACAATGGAGGTCAAACAATAACTGTGTATTTAATGGTGCTTTGAAGAGACAATTACTGTGCTGTGTGAAAGTGAAGACGTCATGTTACATTAGGACACCACGTGACACGTTTTATTGTGGCTTTGCGTGTTCATGCGGACGTGTGTGTGTGTGTGTGTGTGTGTGTGTGTGTGTGCGTACGTGTCTGCCCCCAGGTCCGAGGACTCCAACAAGAAGCCGGGCACCCCGGGGACCCCCGGTAGTCGGGACCTGGAGGCTGCGCTGCGCCGCCTCTCCCTGCGGAGGGACAACTACCTGAGCGAGCGGCGCTTCTTCGAGGAGGAGCGCGAGCGCAAGCTGGCGGAGCTGGCGGGCAAGGGCGAGCTGTACAGCGGCTCGGAGACCCCCACAGAGAGCATCATGTCCCTGGGCTCGCACCCCTCGCTGGGCAGCGTCTGGTCGGGCTACTCCTTCAACGCCCGCTCCTACCTGCCCGAGAAGCTCCAGATCGTCAAGCCCCTGGAAGGTGACCCGCCCCTCCCGCGCCCCCCGGGCCCCTGGCCGCCGCCCCGGGCCCCCCAGCCCCCCCGGCCCCTGGCCCTGCTAGTGGTGGACTCCCTGTGGGAGCTGCTGAACCAGAAGGAGGGCAGCCTCTCCTCCCAGCACTCCTTCTACTTCAGACACACGCAGCCACGCTGCTGGTTTGAGATCTAGAGTCCAGAGGACCAGCCAGCCCAGAGCTCACACTAGCACAGGGCTACGGAGAGGTTCTCACCAGGCTGTAGTATCTTTACCTTTATAGAATCTTTATTTTCCTACGCTGAAATGCTTTATAATATGCTATATATAGTCTATATAGCCTATATATATGCTTTTTTTTTGTACGTTGATATTTGAAATGTTATGTTTGATTTTCAGTTACAGTGTATTTGGAGTTATGATTGGTATATTACCAAATAACGTTAATTTAATTAAAGCTGCCTGGAAGGCTCAGAGCCTGTCAGTACTGTTCAGGTACATCATAGACTGTAAATGTACTATTTATGTAGCTCTCTACCGCCTCCTGGTGGTCATATCCTTATGTCTGGGTCGCACCATACCAGCAATACATACAAGTCCGCCATGAGCCAAACAAACGGGTTATTTCAAGTCTAATGGTTGGCTTCTGTGTGGTTTTTGAAGAACCGTTTGCTGCCAGTCTAGACGTCTACGTTTCGCACGATGTTTTCATGCTCATACAGAGCTGCTTGTTTCACCTTCTCTTCTTTCCTGACTCCTAAGTTCCTGTTTTGTTTTTGTTATTTGTTCTATTTGCGTCTCCCTCATCTCCTTGTCTATTTTATATCCAGTAGTTCTTCAATAAAATCTACTAATTTTCTCACTTTCTTCTTTTCTTCTTGATTTCCCTGCCTGTTTTAACCATCTCTGAGAGAGAAACTCAGTGGTTGTGCTAATGAGTAGAACCATTTGACTTGAAATAAAACGATTAAACAAAGCAACAATATACATGCTAATAAGCTACGAAATGATCATCACACATACTAAGTTAGTACTAGATAGAGTAGAATATTAGTTGAAATCCACCTCTAGTGTCCAACTCACTCCTTATCTGGCGCAACTTCACTATGGTCGTATCATATCACAATACCACATTGGAATGTATTCTAACCGTGTGTGTGTGCGTGCGTGCGTGCGCGTGCGTGCACCCATGCATGTGAAAATAGGTCACACTTCTGAGGAGGCATGCTAGCAGGCACAGATACCTCTGACCTGCTGAATTCACAGCCCTGTGGACCTGTATGTGTATGGAGCCTCTGACCAGGCGGTATATTGAGAGGCCAGAGCACAGCCCTCCCGTTCCTGTCTAGTGTCCAGCCGTAGGGGAGGAGGTGGACAGACACCAGTCCTTTTTCTGCAGGCTTTCTCCAGTGAACACATGATACATTACTATACATGGTCATTACTATATATGGTCATAATTATGAGAACTAGTTATAAGAGTAAGAACATGGGTGCCTGGGTGCAGGATATGGTTATGGTTAAAGCGCATTGTGTTGCCTCTGGGTATGAAATGCGCGTTACAAATAAAGCTTTGATTGATTGATGGTATATTGATGGCGGGGCTGGATAGTGCTGTGGTTATGTGTCTAGATGTGTGTAAAGTGTAAAACTGATTTAAAGACTTGCCTTGCATAGAGCTGTTTAACATTTGTCCCCACCTCCCTCTCTCCTCCCTCTCTCCTCCCCCTCTCCTCCCTCTCTCCTCCCTCTCTCCTCCCCCTCTCCTCCCTCTCTCCTCCCTCTCTCCTCCCTCTCTCCTCCCTCTCTCCTCCCCCTCTCCTCCCTCTCTCCTCCCTCTCTCCTCCCTCTCTTCCCCCCATCCCCAGGCTCGGCCACCCTGCACCAGTGGCAGCAGCTGGCACAGCCCCACCTGGGCGGCATCCTGGACCCTCGACCAGGCGTGGTGACCAAGGGCTTCCGGCAGCTGGAGCTGGACCAGGAGGAGGTCTACCAGTTCACCGACCTGGAGGAGGACGAGGGCTCGGTCGACCTCTCCCGTGACCCCGCCCTAGCCCACCTATCTACCTCAGTCGGAGGCCGCGGCCGCTCCCTCAGCTCCTCCTCCTTTTGCGTCCTCAACGGCGTCAACAACAACAACGGCGACAGCCCCTCCCGGGCGGAGGCCGAGGCCGGGGGCGGAGACGGGAGAGACACGCCCCCTCCCTCGCCGTCGCTCTCGCCCCCTCTCCCCGGAGCCAGCGGCGGCCAGGCGGACCCCCAGGCGGACCCCCAGGACCAGGCCAGCGCCGCAGACGGGGTGTCTGGTGAGGGAGCACCTTAAAGCGGGTCGCATGGCCACGACACACACCGTCCCTCTCTCTCTCTCTCTCTCTCTCTCAGGATGCTGGGGCATTCATTGGCCTTCCCCACCCACTCCCTCCTCCCACCTCGCCGGCCCCGCCCCCTCCACGCTCATGCGCACGCACCCGCACACCCCATCCAGACGTGTGCAGAGGCTCCCATGAGTATATTTGATATTATTTACTCTGTTTACCTTGGTTTCACTCTCTCTGTCAATCATCCATACTGTCAGTAATCCACTGTCTCATTTCCCAGCCTGTGTGCTGGAAAATAAGAAAACTTGTGGCCTCGTGAGCAGCCAGTGATCAATTAATCATAATTGATTATTATATCACATAATATACTGGCTCTTTGTTTGTTTTTTTGCCATTTCCAGCATACTTGTCATCATGTCTTTCTTCTCTATCAACAATGAATTCCATCATTGTGTCATCCAGTCTTGAACACCCTCCTTGTCCACTCTGTCTATTGGCTATCTGTCTCCGGGATCTGTCGGGTCATTGGCTATCTGTCTCCGGGATCTGTCGGGTCATTGGCTATCTGTCTCCGGGATCTGTCGGGTCATTGGCTGTCTCCAGGGTCTGTCAGATCATGTCCCGCCCCCTGCACTGCAACCTAGGGGGAAACCGTGACAGCATTCTGAATCTTTGGGGCATGAATCTGAACACCACACACTCACAGTAACTAGGGAACAAGGTTAGGACTGAACGTGCTTTCTGTAGAGGCCTTCTGATGCTCTCTGCCACCTCAGACCCTCTGAACCAGTTGTACAGGTCAGGTGTCACCTTTCACACACACATCCAGCACTCACACACACACATCCAGCACTCGCACACACACACACACACACACACACAGCGAGGCAGCCTGCTTGAGCAGTCGGTGGCTGAGGTCCAGCGTAGGGGTCAGTTAGGTTTTGGTGTCGGCCTATCAGATGACGGTGCGTTCTATTAAAAACACTGTGTCACAGCTGTCCGGCTCACATGACGGGGCTGGGCGAGAAGGGCTTCCAAGGCTAGACGAGCTCAATGTCAAAGTCACCAGACCGGGAGGGGATATAGTATACACACCACTGTATCCCATTCCTGACGTCACACATGACAGGCGCTAGACTTCAAACCCTCCTCTCATGGTCCCAATTCATGCCACAGAGATAAAGAATGTTGTTAAAGCGTTGTCCACATGCTCGCCTGTACTCTATACTGAGCTATCTTACACCTGTATACATCCTCCTGTCTGACTCTGGATTCCTCTGTGTGTGTGCGTGCATGTGAGTGTACGTGTGTGTGTGTGTGTGTGTGTATGAACTTTGTTGAGTTGTGTTCCCTCTGTGCCCTATACTAACCCCCCACCCCCCCCCTGTGTTGACCCCCTCTCCAGCGCACTTCCCTGGTAAATGTATGTCCCACACCAGCTCCACCTACACCTTCACCACCTGCAGGATCCTCCACCCGTCTGACGAGCTCACCAGAGTCACGCCCAGGTAAGAACACCTGGCTCACACACAGCTGATGGGTACAAAAACAAAACAAGGAGGTCTGTTAAAAACCATACAGGTCTGCCTGTAGTGTTCCTCTCTTGACACTAGAGGGCGGTAATAGACCCAGTGTTGCTGCCTGACAGAGAACATCTGAATCAAACTGTAAAAAAAGTAAAATTGACTTTACTTAATTTAATGTTGATGTATTAAGTATATTACTGTATTGTGATTCTATGCCACGTTCTTGTTTGTGTGCCTCATGTAACCGTTAGTGTGTCGAGTAGTTTAGCGGGCCCATGCTTGGAGCTCCAACATTTTCTTTGACCGAGGAGAATGTATCCTTACCGTCCTACGCCCTTCCCACTCTGTGTCTGATTGGCCCTCCCCAGGTCATGTGATGAGGAAGAGGAGGCTGGCCTGTATCATGTGGTTCTGAGGGCTGATGTAGAGCAGGCCCACTGAGAGCGCTCAGCCGGGGGTGAGCCAGCCCGAGCATGTCACCCGACCCAGGGGTGTCGTGGCTGTAGAGGTCACGACCTCTGTCTTGAGGTCATAGGGCGTGGGAAGAAGAACAGCTCACCCCCTGATTTAACTAATTGGATCTAACACCTGCCAATCAAAACATTTCTTAAGTGCAGAACCAGCCGACTGGGCAGAAACTAACTCCAATCACTGGTGATGGAGTTTGTGGGCGAAATGGCTCCCTGCGTGCTTAATAATAATAATAATGTAGTTGCTACTGGCTTGTAGTTTTTATGTTCACTGCACACGTGTGCGTAACATGTATGTAACATTGTATGCAATGTTTTCCTGACTGCTTGATTTCAGTGTAGGTTCAGGATGAGATGCACTGTACAGAACCAGTGGAGGGTTTATTAACTTTGATGGTGGTTTCTGCCGTGATTTCTGGTTATCTAATAGCATGTTTCATTCAGTACTAATTTATATGGCTCTTTGTTCATTAATTTAACTCCATCTTCCTCTTTCTTTCTCTCTCTCTCTCACTCCCTCGTTCTCTCCCCCTCACTTTTCATCTCCCCTTCCTCTCTCTTCCCTTCCTCTCTCCCCCCCGTCCATCTCTCTCTCCCCCTTCCTCTCTCTCCCTCTCACTCTTCATCTCCTGTTCCTCTCTCTCCCCTTCCTCTCTCTCTCCCCCTCCTTCCCTCTCTCTCTCCCTCTCGCTCTTCATCTCCTGTTCCTCTCTCTCCCCTTCCTCTCTCTCTCCCCCTCCTTCCCTCTCTCTCTCCCCCTCTCACTCTTCATCTCCTGTTCCTCTCTCTCCCCTTCCTCTCCTTCTCCTCCTCCCTCTTCCTCCCCCTGCCTCTCTCTCTCCTCGCCCCTCTCTCTCCCCCTCCCTCTCTTCCTCTCCTCCTCCCCCCAGTCTTCTGTTGGGTCCCTCCCCCTCCTGCCTGGTGAGCAGCAGCAGCAGCAGCATCCGCTCCACGCCGGCCTCCACGCCACGCCGCCTCAGCCTGGCCGAGTCCTTCACCAACCAGAGAGACTCCACCAAGACCACCAGCACCTCCCTGGGCCTGGTGCGCCTCCTGCAGGAGCGCGGGATATCCGCAGCCATGTACGACCCCCAGAGCTGGGACCGGGCGGACAGTAGCGCCTCCACCCCCACCGGGGCGCCGCCCGCTCTCCCTCCGGCGCCGCCGCTCCTGCCCCGCCCGCCCGACCTCCTCCCCTCCACCCCGCCCAACTCCCCCGCCCGCTCCCCTGTCTCGCCCTTCCAGTTCAGCCCCACCGCGCCCCTCTACGACAACTTCCTGGCGTCCAAGCCGGCCAGCTCCATCCTGAGGGAGGTGCGGGGGGCGGAGGGGGGGGCGGCGGCGGCGGACGGCCAGAGCCAGGCGGAGGCGAGCGTGCAGAACCTGCGTCTGGTGGACAAGCTGAAGCGCTTCAGGACCGTGTCCCCCGGGGGCCCTGGAGGGGGCATGCTGGGGCCCCTAGGGGGGCTGCACAGGGCCGGGCCGCCGTTCGGACCCGGGGGGGTCTCCAGCCCCATAGGGGGCCTGCCCGTCCTCAACGTCGGGATGAGACGGAACCGCAGCTACCCGGCCATGGTGGGGGCCAGCATGGCTATGAAGGGCCCGGGGCCCCCCAGCCCCGAGATACTGATCCCCTCCAAACTACACAAACAGACCAGTCTCAACAATGACTGACACCATTCACCCAGCCAGACTAGCATAATCGATAAGTGATTCAAGTTCCCGCCTAAGACGAGTTTAAAAAACATGACAGATGAAAGATGAAAAATGGGACTCACAGAGGGAGATGAGTGATTCAACCCTCACCCACCACCTGTTTAGAACTAGTCTCCACAATGAGTGAATGTTGCCTTTCTCTCTGTCTCCAGTTGAACTTGTACATAACAATTAACCCTGTGACAAATCTAATCTGTGCCTGAACCATGATAACCCTTTATGTGGGTTTTTGTATCAGTGCTTTTTTTCTCTTTACATCTCTCTCTCTCTCTGTCTATTTCTAAAGCCTCTTTCTCTCTGTCTGTCTCTCTCTCTGTCTCTCTCTCTCTGTCTGTTTCTCTCTGACTCATTATTTCTTCCTCTGTCTTTCTTTCTACAGCGTAGTCATTGGTACCATGATGTATTTTTTTCCTGCCCCCGTCAATGATAGATTGAAGGACTTATATGTAGCACATTGTATATATGATCTGTTGAAGGGAGTATGAGCTTCCCAGCCCAGGTAAATGCCTATAAAAGCACTTTTGATTCCAATGTAGAATAAATGTAGAAATGACCCACTTCCTGTAACCTGGAGATGGTGTAGCTCCTCAGTCCTTCTCCTATTGGCCCACAGCAATGTGTCCTCTTCCCTCAGCCAATGAGGGGCGAGCGTTAAAATATACCAGAAAGCACCTTAAATGGTATTCAGCAGCAATTAGGGTGTCAGTGGGGTTCATGCCAACACACACTGACGTCCTTAATGTGGCAGTAAATTGTCGGAGGTCTGCATTAGCTAATTACTTCCTCTTTGACCTGTCAAGCAACCCAAAGTTCTATAGACCAGAGCAGTCATCCGGGAACTTTCATGCCGTGGGTGGGGTTACTGCCCCTTTTTGGGTGAACACCTTTGAATCTGAATGGCGGCAAGTTCAAATGGGAAGCAAGTCCCACCCTGGTCCCGCCTCGTTTTCACCCAAAAAGGGGAGTGTCCGCATGCATGTACTTCCTATTTACTACAATGTGATGTCACGGTGCTCTGGTCTTTCCAAATAATGAGTGGGAGGGGCCACACGCTGGGAGGGTTGCATGGATGTTTGCAGTGTCTATGAATATCATGGTTTGAACTTGAAGACAAAATGTTATTTTATTCTAACCGACCAACATAATTTGTATACATCAGTGTGCTGTGTGAATATGTGAACTTGTGTGTGTAAAGTCTGTTGAAAGCATTGAGGTTTGTTTGGAGTTGAAGATTAGCATAAAAAAAACTTGAATTGTGGATAATCAAAGGTAAAAGTACAGACATTTCAGAGTTCCGTAACTGTTGTGTTTCTTTGACTAAACCTGTCTGTCATACACTTCAAATATGCATACAACACTACGAATTTGAGTTTCAGACTTATTAAGTGTAGTCGACCGAACCTGTTAGCTTTAAAACCACTGTAACTGTACTGTAACTGTACCGTACTGAGGAGACGAGGAGTCTGAGACGAGGTGTCCTAGTGCCTGATCATATCTCCCCTTGCCTCATCTCTCTGACTAACATGTCGATTCGTCTCCTGTGTCTGACTGTGTTTCTCTACTGGTTGGCTGTTTCAATGAGATTGCTAAATTAGCCGTTCAACTCCCCCAAAAATCTGTATATCTCCAATACTAGGATTATCAAGAAATATAAGCTGTGGGTGGCTGGGAAAGTATTTTTTGAACGTCTGTGACCCCATGCTCTGGAACACCAACCTAAGCCTGCTGTTAGCAGCTGAACACAAGTGTTGTGAAGGGTGTACCTCACTAGGGGTTTTTAACTTTTAGTTTAACATGCAGCGTGATTATGCTATATGTATAGGCCTGCTGTACTATGCTCGACTTTGGAGAAGCACATGAGCTTGAGTGCGTTTGTTCGAATGAAAGACTTGCTTATTTATCCATTATTTTCGGTTCTGAGAAAAGTAGAGAGGTGTGTCCGCTGATGTGTGTGTGCACTTACTGTGTGTACTTGAATATCCTTTGAATGTATTGTTCAACTACAGGTATATCTACAGTACATATTATGTGTATATTGATTTAAATTATTTTACCGCATTTCACCACAAAGGGAATTATGCTACTTGTACATTGTTAATGGTAAGTATGCAACACGTTAACTTTTATAAGAAACCAGAATATAAACAAAAAGATTGAGTCAGTGAAGCAGTCAGAACACTGGTGAAAAGAGCTGTGCTTTGTGGTCAGGAATTTCAATAGCTCCTCTTTGCAGAAAAGGTTATCAATAAAATTATTGATATGACTTGATTTCCTGTCTTGGTCTTATTTCCTTTTATATTTTTTGTTGTTTGTTTTTGATCATTGTTTGCTTGTCGTTTGTTGTTAGGGGCCGGGCAGCTCAGCTGCCAGGACCTCTGGTTACCTCCACCCCAGCGACGGCGCAGGGCGAGAGGTTATGTTTTCGGTGGCGTGCGTGTGTGTTTGTTAGCAGGATTCCGGTGGTGGAAGGGTGTAGCATGGTCCAACTTAGAACCCATTACATTTTGGAGAAGATCTGAAGCACGGGTCGGTCCACGGGCCGCCCAAACATGGCCGTCCATTCACCTCCATTCACTACGCAAAAACTAGGCTACCTGAACGAATTTCATGAAACTCTGTGGAGGGGTGTAGCATGGACCAACTCTTACATTTTGGAGTGGATCCGAATCATGGATGGGGTCCACGGGCCGCCCAAACCAGGGCTCGACGCTTACCTTTTCCCCAAGTAGCAATGTGCTACCATGTTGAAAAATTTAGTAGCACACAGAATTTTAGTAGCATAATGAAAATTCCACAATTTTTGTATGTCAACAAATTATCATGATTATTTTTAATGTTACGACCGGCTCTTGGCCGTTACAAAAATGGAGACACACAATGTAAAGGGGGAGTAAGAATAAATGTATTAATTTATTAATAATATAAAGATGCAGCAAATAGGATGTGGCATCAGTAAATCAGTGGTGTAAGTGAGTGGATGTAGTTGAATGTATGGGTGTAGGGGTGTTGTATAGTGAGTGGAGGTAGTGGAATGTATGGGTGTAGGGGTGTTGTATAGTGAGTGGAGGTAGTTGAATGTATGGGTGTAGGGCTGTTATAGTGAGTGGATGTAGTGAATGTATGGGTGTAGGGGTGTTGTATAGTGAGTGGAGGTAGTTGAATGTATGGGTGTAGGGGTGTTGTATAGTGAGTGGAGGTAGTGGAATGTAGGGGTGTAGGGGTGTTGTATAGTGAGTGGAGGTAGTTGAATGTATGGGTGTAGGGGTGTTGTATAGTGAGTGGAGGTAGTTGAATGTATGGGTGTAGGGGTGTTGTATAGTGAGTGGAGGTAGTGGAATGTAGGGGTGTTGTACAGTGAGTGGAGGTAGTTGAATGGGTGTAGGGGTGTTGTATAGTGAGGTAGTTGAATGTATGGGTGTAGGGGTGTTGTATAGTGAGTGGATGTAGTTGAATGTATGGGTGTAGGGGTGTTGTATAGTGAGTGGAGGTAGTGGAATGTAGGGGTGTAGGGGTGTTGTATAGTGAGTGGATGTAGTTGAATGTATGGGTGTAGGGGTGTTGTATAGTGAGTGGAGGTAGTTGAATGTATGGGTGTAGGGGTGTTGTATAGTGAGAGGAGGTAGTTGAATGTATGGGTGTAGGGGTGTTGTATAGTGAGTGGAGGTAGTTGAATGTATGGGTGTAGGGGTGTTATAGTGAGTGGAGGTAGTTGAATGTATGGGTGTAGGGGTGTTGTATAGTGAGTGGAGGTAGTTGAATGAATGGGTGTAGGGGTGTTGTATAGTGAGTGGAGGTAGTTGAATGTATGGGTGTAGGGGTGTTGTATAGTGAGTGGAGGTAGTTGAATGTATGGGTGTAGGGGTGTTATAGTGAGTGGAGGTAGTTGCATGTATGGGTGTAGGGGTGTTGTATAGTGAGTGGAGGTAGTTGAATGTATGGGTGTAGGGGTGTTGTATAGTGAGTGGAGGTAGTTGAATGTATGGGTGTAGGGGTGTTGTATAGTGAGTGGAGGTAGTTGAATGTATGGGTGTAGGGGTGTTATAGTGAGTGGAGGTAGTTGAATGTATGGGTGTAGGGGTGTTGTATAGTGAGTGGAGGTAGTTGAATGAATGGGTGTAGGGGTGTTGTATAGTGAGTGGATGTAGTTGAATGTAGGGGTGTTGTATAGTGAGAGGAGGTAGTTGAATGTATGGGTGTAGGGGTGTTGTATAGTGAGTGGAGGTAGTTGAATGTATGGGTGTAGGGGTGTTGTATAGTGAGAGGAGGTAGTCGAATGTATGGGTGTAGGGGTGTTGTATAGTGAGTGGAGGTAGTTGAATGTAGGGGTGTAGGGGTGTTGTATAGTGAGTGGATGTAGTGAATGTATGGGTGTAGGGGTGTTGTATAGTGAGTGGAGGTAGTTGAATGTATGGGTGTAGGGGTGTTGTATAGTGAGTGGATGTAGTGAATGTATGGGTGTAGGGGTGTTGTATAGTGAGTGGAGGTAGTTGAATGTATGGGTGTAGGGGTGTTGTATAGTGAGTGGAGGTAGTGGAATGTATGGGTGTAGGGGTGTTATAGTGAGTGGATGTAGTTGAATGTAGGGGTGTAGGGGTGTTGTATAGTGAGTGGAGGTAGTGAATGTAGGGGTGTAGGGGTGTATAGTGAGTGGAGGTAGTTGAATGTATGGGTGTAGGGGTGGTGTATAGTGAGTGGATGTAGTGAATGTATGGGTGTAGGGGTGTTGTATAGTGAGTGGATGTAGTTGAATGTATGGGTGTAGGGGTGTTGTATAGTGAGTGGAGGTAGTTGAATGTATGGGTGTTGTATAGTGAGTGGATGTAGTTGAATGTATGGGTGTAGGGGTGTTGTATAGTGAGTGGAGGTAGTTGAATGTATGGGTGTAGGGGTGTTGTATAGTGAGTGGATGTAGTTGAATGTATGGGTGTAGGGGTGTTGTATAGTGAGAGGAGGTAGTGAATGTATGGGTGTAGGGGTGTTGTATAGTGAGTGGATGTAGTTGAATGTATGGGTGTAGGGGTGTTGTATAGTGAGAGGAGGTAGTGAATGTATGGGTGTAGGGGTGTTGTATAGTGAGTGGAGGTAGTTGAATGTACAGTATGGGTGTAGGGGTGTTGTATAGTGAGAGGAGGTAGTTGAATGTATGGGTGTAGGGGTGTTGTATAGTGAGAGGAGGTAGTTGAATGTATGGGTGTGGGGGTGTTGTATAGTGAGTGGAGGTAGTTGAATGTATGGGTGTAGGGGTGTTGTATAGTGAGTGGAGGTAGTTGAATGTATGGGTGTAGGGGTGTTGTATAGTGAGTGGAGGTAGTTGAATGTATGGGTGTGGGGGTGTTGTATAGTGAGTGGAGGTAGTTGAATGTATGGGTGTAGGGGTGTTGTATAGTGAGTGGAGGTAGTTGAATATATGGGTGTGGGGGTGTTGTATAGTGAGTGGAGGTAGTTGAATGTACAGTATGGGTGTAGGGGTGTTGTATAGTGAGTGGAGGTAGTGAATGTATGGGTGTAGGGGTGTTGTATAGTGAGTGGATGTAGTTGAATGTATGGGTGTAGGGGTGTTGTACAGTGAGTGGATGTAGTTGAATGTATGGGTGTAGGGGTGTTGTACAGTGAGTGGAGGTAGTTGAATGGGTGTAGGGGTGTTGTATAGTGAGGTAGTTGAATGTATGGGTGGAGGGGTGTTGTATAGTGAGTGGATGTAGTTGAATGTATGGGTGTAGGGGTGTTGTATAGTGAGTGGAGGTAGTGGAATGTAGGGGTGTAGGGGTGTTGTATAGTGAGTGGATGTAGTTGAATGTATGGGTGTAGGGGTGTTGTATAGTGAGTGGAGGTAGTTGAATGTATGGGTGTAGGGGTGTTGTATAGTGAGAGGAGGTAGTTGAATGTATGGGTGTAGGGGTGTTGTATAGTGAGTGGAGGTAGTTGAATGTATGGGTGTAGGGGTGTTATAGTGAGTGGAGGTAGTTGAATGTATGGGTGTAGGGGTGTTGTATAGTGAGTGGAGGTAGTTGAATGAATGGGTGTAGGGGTGTTGTATAGTGAGTGGAGGTAGTTGAATGTATGGGTGTAGGGGTGTTGTATAGTGAGTGGAGGTAGTTGAATGTATGGGTTTAGGGGTGTTATAGTGAGTGGAGGTAGTTGAATGTATGGGTGTAGGGGTGTTGTATAGTGAGTGGAGGTAGTTGAATGTATGGGTGTAGGGGTGTTGTATAGTGAGTGGAGGTAGTTGAATGTATGGGTGTAGGGGTGTTGTATAGTGAGTGAAGGTAGTTGAATGTATGGGTGTAGGGGTGTTATAGTGAGTGGAGGTAGTTGAATGTATGGGTGTAGGGGTGTTGTATAGTGAGTGGAGGTAGTTGAATGAATGGGTGTAGGGGTGTTGTATAGTGAGTGGATGTAGTTGAATGTAGGGGTGTTGTATAGTGAGAGGAGGTAGTTGAATGTATGGGTGTAGGGGTGTTGTATAGTGAGTGGAGGTAGTTGAATGTATGGGTGTAGGGGTGTTGTATAGTGAGAGGAGGTAGTCGAATGTATGGGTGTAGGGGTGTTGTATAGTGAGTGGATGTAGTGAATGTATGGGTGTAGGGGTGTTGTATAGTGAGTGGAGGTAGTTGAATGTAGGGGTGTAGGGGTGTTGTATAGTGAGTGGATGTAGTGAATGTATGGGTGTAGGGGTGTTGTATAGTGAGTGGAGGTAGTTGAATGTATGGGTGTAGGGGTGTTATAGTGAGTGGATGTAGTTGAATGTAGGGGTGTAGGGGTGTTGTATAGTGAGTGGAGGTAGTGAATGTAGGGGTGTAGGGGTGTATAGTGAGTGGAGGTAGTTGAATGTATGGGTGTAGGGGTGGTGTATAGTGAGTGGATGTAGTGAATGTATGGGTGTAGGGGTGTTGTATAGTGAGTGGATGTAGTTGAATGTATGGGTGTAGGGGTGTTGTATAGTGAGTGGAGGTAGTTGAATGTATGGGTGTTGTATAGTGAGTGGATGTAGTTGAATGTATGGGTGTAGGGGTGTTGTATAGTGAGTGGAGGTAGTTGAATGTATGGGTGTAGGGGTGTTGTATAGTGAGTGGATGTAGTTGAATGTATGGGTGTAGGGGTGTTGTATAGTGAGAGGAGGTAGTGAATGTATGGGTGTAGGGGTGTTGTATAGTGAGTGGATGTAGTTGAATGTATGGGTGTAGGGGTGTTGTATAGTGAGAGGAGGTAGTGAATGTATGGGTGTAGGGGTGTTGTATAGTGAGTGGAGGTAGTTGAATGTACAGTATGGGTGTAGGGGTGTTGTATAGTGAGAGGAGGTAGTTGAATGTATGGGTGTAGGGGTGTTGTATAGTGAGAGGAGGTAGTTGAATGTATGGGTGTGGGGGTGTTGTATAGTGAGTGGAGGTAGTTGAATGTATGGGTGTAGGGGTGTTGTATAGTGAGAGGAGGTAGTTGAATGTATGGGTGTAGGGGTGTTGTATAGTGAGTGGAGGTAGTTGAATGTATGGGTGTAGGGGTGTTGTATAGTGAGTGGATGTAGTGGAATGTATGGGTGGAGGGGTGTTGTATAGTGAGTGGATGTAGTTGAATGTATGGGTGTAGGGGTGTTGCATAGTGAGTGGATGTAGTGAATGTAGGGGTGTAGGGGTGTTGTATAGTGAGTGGAGGTAGTTGAATGTATGGGTGTAGGGGTGTTGTATAGTGAGTGGATGTAGTTGAATGTATGGGTGTAGGGGTGTTGTATAGTGAGTGGAGGTAGTTGAATGTATGGGTGTAGGGGTGTTGTATAGTGAGTGGAGGTAGTTGAATGTATGGGTGTAGGGGTGTTGTATAGTGAGTGGAGGTAGTTGAATGTATGGGTGTGGGGGTGTTGTATAGTGAGTGGAGGTAGTTGAATGTATGGGTGTAGGGGTGTTGTATAGTGAGTGGAGGTAGTTGAATATATGGGTGTGGGGGTGTTGTATAGTGAGTGGAGGTAGTTGAATGTACAGTATGGGTGTAGGGGTGTTGTATAGTGAGTGGAGGTAGTGAATGTATGGGTGTAGGGGTGTTGTATAGTGAGTGGATGTAGTTGAATGTATGGGTGTAGGGGTGTTGTACAGTGAGTGGATGTAGTTGAATGTATGGGTGTAGGGGTGTTGTACAGTGAGTGGAGGTAGTTGAATGGGTGTAGGGGTGTTGTATAGTGAGGTAGTTGAATGTATGGGTGTAGGGGTGTTGTATAGTGAGTGGATGTAGTTGAATGTATGGGTGTAGGGGTGTTGTATAGTGAGTGGAGGTAGTGGAATGTAGGGGTGTAGGGGTGTTGTATAGTGAGTGGATGTAGTTGAATGTATGGGTGGAGGGGTGTTGTATAGTGAGTGGAGGTAGTGGAATGTATGGGTGTAGGGGTGTTGTATAGTGAGTGGAGGTAGTGGAATGTAGGGGTGTAGGGGTGTTGTATAGTGAGTGGATGTAGTTGAATGTATGGGTGTAGGGGTGTTGTATAGTGAGTGGAGGTAGTTGAATGTATGGGTGTAGGGGTGTTGTATAGTGAGAGGAGGTAGTTGAATGTATGGGTGTAGGGGTGTTGTATAGTGAGTGGAGGTAGTTGAATGTATGGGTGTAGGGGTGTTATAGTGAGTGGAGGTAGTTGAATGTATGGGTGTAGGGGTGTTGTATAGTGAGTGGAGGTAGTTGAATGAATGGGTGTAGGGGTGTTGTATAGTGAGTGGAGGTAGTTGAATGTATGGGTGTAGGGGTGTTGTATAGTGAGTGGAGGTAGTTGAATGTATGGGTTTAGGGGTGTTATAGTGAGTGGAGGTAGTTGAATGTATGGGTGTAGGGGTGTTGTATAGTGAGTGGAGGTAGTTGAATGTATGGGTGTAGGGGTGTTGTATAGTGAGTGGAGGTAGTTGAATGTATGGGTGTAGGGGTGTTGTATAGTGAGTGGAGGTAGTTGAATGTATGGGTGTAGGGGTGTTATAGTGAGTGGAGGTAGTTGAATGTATGGGTGTAGGGGTGTTGTATAGTGAGTGGAGGTAGTTGAATGAATGGGTGTAGGGGTGTTGTATAGTGAGTGGATGTAGTTGAATGTAGGGGTGTTGTATAGTGAGAGGAGGTAGTTGAATGTATGGGTGTAGGGGTGTTGTATAGTGAGTGGAGGTAGTTGAATGTATGGGTGTAGGGGTGTTGTATAGTGAGAGGAGGTAGTCGAATGTATGGGTGTAGGGGTGTTGTATAGTGAGTGGAGGTAGTTGAATGTAGGGGTGTAGGGGTGTTGTATAGTGAGTGGATGTAGTGAATGTATGGGTGTAGGGGTGTTGTATAGTGAGTGGAGGTAGTTGAATGTATGGGTGTAGGGGTGTTATAGTGAGTGGATGTAGTTGAATGTAGGGGTGTAGGGGTGTTGTATAGTGAGTGGAGGTAGTGAATGTAGGGGTGTAGGGGTGTATAGTGAGTGGAGGTAGTTGAATGTATGGGTGTAGGGGTGGTGTATAGTGAGTGGATGTAGTGAATGTATGGGTGTAGGGGTGTTGTATAGTGAGTGGATGTAGTTGAATGTATGGGTGTAGGGGTGTTGTATAGTGAGTGGAGGTAGTTGAATGTATGGGTGTTGTATAGTGAGTGGATGTAGTTGAATGTATGGGTGTAGGGGTGTTGTATAGTGAGTGGAGGTAGTTGAATGTATGGGTGTAGGGGTGTTGTATAGTGAGTGGATGTAGTTGAATGTATGGGTGTAGGGGTGTTGTATAGTGAGAGGAGGTAGTGAATGTATGGGTGTAGGGGTGTTGTATAGTGAGTGGATGTAGTTGAATGTATGGGTGTAGGGGTGTTGTATAGTGAGAGGAGGTAGTGAATGTATGGGTGTAGGGGTGTTGTATAGTGAGTGGAGGTAGTTGAATGTACAGTATGGGTGTAGGGGTGTTGTATAGTGAGAGGAGGTAGTTGAATGTATGGGTGTAGGGGTGTTGTATAGTGAGAGGAGGTAGTTGAATGTATGGGTGTGGGGGTGTTGTATAGTGAGTGGAGGTAGTTGAATGTATGGGTGTAGGGGTGTTGTATAGTGAGAGGAGGTAGTTGAATGTATGGGTGTAGGGGTGTTGTATAGTGAGTGGAGGTAGTTGAATGTATGGGTGTAGGGGTGTTGTATAGTGAGTGGATGTAGTGGAATGTATGGGTGGAGGGGTGTTGTATAGTGAGTGGATGTAGTTGAATGTATGGGTGTAGGGGTGTTGCATAGTGAGTGGATGTAGTGAATGTAGGGGTGTAGGGGTGTTGTATAGTGAGTGGAGGTAGTTGAATGTATGGGTGTAGGGGTGTTGTATAGTGAGTGGATGTAGTTGAATGTATGGGTGTAGGGGTGTTGTATAGTGAGTGGAGGTAGTTGAATGTATGGGTGTAGGGGTGTTGTATAGTGAGTGGAGGTAGTTGAATGTATGGGTGTAGGGGTGTTGTATAGTGAGTGGAGGTAGTTGAATGTATGGGTGTGGGGGTGTTGTATAGTGAGTGGAGGTAGTTGAATGTATGGGTGTAGGGGTGTTGTATAGTGAGTGGAGGTAGTTGAATATATGGGTGTGGGGGTGTTGTATAGTGAGTGGAGGTAGTTGAATGTACAGTATGGGTGTAGGGGTGTTGTATAGTGAGTGGAGGTAGTGAATGTATGGGTGTAGGGGTGTTGTATAGTGAGTGGATGTAGTTGAATGTATGGGTGTAGGGGTGTTGTACAGTGAGTGGATGTAGTTGAATGTATGGGTGTAGGGGTGTTGTACAGTGAGTGGAGGTAGTTGAATGGGTGTAGGGGTGTTGTATAGTGAGGTAGTTGAATGTATGGGTGTAGGGGTGTTGTATAGTGAGTGGATGTAGTTGAATGTATGGGTGTAGGGGTGTTGTATAGTGAGTGGAGGTAGTGGAATGTAGGGGTGTAGGGGTGTTGTATAGTGAGTGGATGTAGTTGAATGTATGGGTGTAGGGGTGTTGTATAGTGAGTGGAGGTAGTTGAATGTATGGGTGTAGGGGTGTTGTATAGTGAGAGGAGGTAGTTGAATGTATGGGTGTAGGGGTGTTGTATAGTGAGTGGAGGTAGTTGAATGTATGGGTGTAGGGGTGTTATAGTGAGTGGAGGTAGTTGAATGTATGGGTGTAGGGGTGTTGTATAGTGAGTGGAGGTAGTTGAATGAATGGGTGTAGGGGTGTTGTATAGTGAGTGGAGGTAGTTGAATGTATGGGTGTAGGGGTGTTGTATAGTGAGTGGAGGTAGTTGAATGTATGGGTGTAGGGGTGTTATAGTGAGTGGAGGTAGTTGAATGTATGGGTGTAGGGGTGTTGTATAGTGAGTGGAGGTAGTTGAATGTATGGGTGTAGGGGTGTTGTATAGTGAGTGGAGGTAGTTGAATGTATGGGTGTAGGGGTGTTGTATAGTGAGTGGAGGTAGTTGAATGTATGGGTGTAGGGGTGTTATAGTGAGTGGAGGTAGTTGAATGTATGGGTGTAGGGGTGTTGTATAGTGAGTGGAGGTAGTTGAATGAATGGGTGTAGGGGTGTTGTATAGTGAGTGGATGTAGTTGAATGTAGGGGTGTTGTATAGTGAGAGGAGGTAGTTGAATGTATGGGTGTAGGGGTGTTGTATAGTGAGTGGAGGTAGTTGAATGTATGGGTGTAGGGGTGTTGTATAGTGAGAGGAGGTAGTCGAATGTATGGGTGTAGGGGTGTTGTATAGTGAGTGGAGGTAGTTGAATGTAGGGGTGTAGGGGTGTTGTATAGTGAGTGGATGTAGTGAATGTATGGGTGTAGGGGTGTTGTATAGTGAGTGGAGGTAGTTGAATGTATGGGTGTAGGGGTGTTGTATAGTGAGTGGATGTAGTGAATGTATGGGTGTAGGGGTGTTGTATAGTGAGTGGAGGTAGTTGAATGTATGGGTGTAGGGGTGTTGTATAGTGAGTGGAGGTAGTGGAATGTATGGGTGTAGGGGTGTTATAGTGAGTGGATGTAGTTGAATGTAGGGGTGTAGGGGTGTTGTATAGTGAGTGGAGGTAGTGAATGTAGGGGTGTAGGGGTGTATAGTGAGTGGAGGTAGTTGAATGTATGGGTGTAGGGGTGGTGTATAGTGAGTGGATGTAGTGAATGTATGGGTGTAGGGGTGTTGTATAGTGAGTGGATGTAGTTGAATGTATGGGTGTAGGGGTGTTGTATAGTGAGTGGAGGTAGTTGAATGTATGGGTGTTGTATAGTGAGTGGATGTAGTTGAATGTATGGGTGTAGGGGTGTTGTATAGTGAGTGGAGGTAGTTGAATGTATGGGTGTAGGGGTGTTGTATAGTGAGTGGATGTAGTTGAATGTATGGGTGTAGGGGTGTTGTATAGTGAGAGGAGGTAGTTGAATGTATGGGTGTAGGGGTGTTGTATAGTGAGAGGAGGTAGTGAATGTATGGGTGTAGGGGTGTTGTATAGTGAGTGGATGTAGTTGAATGTATGGGTGTAGGGGTGTTGTATAGTGAGAGGAGGTAGTGAATGTATGGGTGTAGGGGTGTTGTATAGTGAGTGGAGGTAGTTGAATGTACAGTATGGGTGTAGGGGTGTTGTATAGTGAGAGGAGGTAGTTGAATGTATGGGTGTAGGGGTGTTGTATAGTGAGAGGAGGTAGTTGAATGTATGGGTGTGGGGGTGTTGTATAGTGAGTGGAGGTAGTTGAATGTATGGGTGTAGGGGTGTTGTATAGTGAGAGGAGGTAGTTGAATGTATGGGTGTAGGGGTGTTGTATAGTGAGTGGAGGTAGTTGAATGTATGGGTGTAGGGGTGTTGTATAGTGAGTGGATGTAGTGGAATGTATGGGTGTAGGGGTGTTGTATAGTGAGTGGATGTAGTTGAATGTATGGGTGTAGGGGTGTTGCATAGTGAGTGGATGTAGTGAATGTAGGGGTGTAGGGGTGTTGTATAGTGAGTGGAGGTAGTTGAATGTATGGGTGTAGGGGTGTTGTATAGTGAGTGGATGTAGTTGAATGTATGGGTGTAGGGGTGTTGTATAGTGAGTGGAGGTAGTTGAATGTATGGGTGTAGGGGTGTTGTATAGTGAGTGGAGGTAGTTGAATGTATGGGTGTAGGGGTGTTGTATAGTGAGTGGAGGTAGTTGAATGTATGGGTGTAGGGGTGTTATAGTGAGTGGAGGTAGTTGAATGTATGGGTGTAGGGGTGTTGTATAGTGAGTGGAGGTAGTTGAATGTATGGGTGTAGGGGTGTTGTATAGTGAGTGGAGGTAGTTGAATGTATGGGTGTAGGGGTGTTGTATAGTGAGTGGAGGTAGTTGAATGTATGGGTGTAGGGGTGTTATAGTGAGTGGAGGTAGTTGAATGTATGGGTGTAGGGGTGTTGTATAGTGAGTGGAGGTAGTTGAATGAATGGGTGTAGGGGTGTTGTATAGTGAGTGGATGTAGTTGAATGTAGGGGTGTTGTATAGTGAGAGGAGGTAGTTGAATGTATGGGTGTAGGGGTGTTGTATAGTGAGTGGAGGTAGTTGAATGTATGGGTGTAGGGGTGTTGTATAGTGAGAGGAGGTAGTCGAATGTATGGGTGTAGGGGTGTTGTATAGTGAGTGGAGGTAGTTGAATGTAGGGGTGTAGGGGTGTTGTATAGTGAGTGGATGTAGTGAATGTATGGGTGTAGGGGTGTTGTATAGTGAGTGGAGGTAGTTGAATGTATGGGTGTAGGGGTGTTGTATAGTGAGTGGATGTAGTGAATGTATGGGTGTAGGGGTGTTGTATAGTGAGTGGAGGTAGTTGAATGTATGGGTGTAGGGGTGTTGTATAGTGAGTGGAGGTAGTGGAATGTATGGGTGTAGGGGTGTTATAGTGAGTGGATGTAGTTGAATGTAGGGGTGTAGGGGTGTTGTATAGTGAGTGGAGGTAGTGAATGTAGGGGTGTAGGGGTGTATAGTGAGTGGAGGTAGTTGAATGTATGGGTGTAGGGGTGGTGTATAGTGAGTGGATGTAGTGAATGTATGGGTGTAGGGGTGTTGTATAGTGAGTGGATGTAGTTGAATGTATGGGTGTAGGGGTGTTGTATAGTGAGTGGAGGTAGTTGAATGTATGGGTGTTGTATAGTGAGTGGATGTAGTTGAATGTATGGGTGTAGGGGTGTTGTATAGTGAGTGGAGGTAGTTGAATGTATGGGTGTAGGGGTGTTGTATAGTGAGTGGATGTAGTTGAATGTATGGGTGTAGGGGTGTTGTATAGTGAGAGGAGGTAGTGAATGTATGGGTGTAGGGGTGTTGTATAGTGAGTGGATGTAGTTGAATGTATGGGTGTAGGGGTGTTGTATAGTGAGAGGAGGTAGTGAATGTATGGGTGTAGGGGTGTTGTATAGTGAGTGGAGGTAGTTGAATGTACAGTATGGGTGTAGGGGTGTTGTATAGTGAGAGGAGGTAGTTGAATGTATGGGTGTGGGGGTGTTGTATAGTGAGTGGAGGTAGTTGAATGTATGGGTGTAGGGGTGTTGTATAGTGAGAGGAGGTAGTTGAATGTATGGGTGTAGGGGTGTTGTATAGTGAGTGGAGGTAGTTGAATGTATGGGTGTAGGGGTGTTGTATAGTGAGTGGATGTAGTGGAATGTATGGGTGTAGGGGTGTTGTATAGTGAGTGGATGTAGTTGAATGTATGGGTGTAGGGGTGTTGCATAGTGAGTGGATGTAGTGAATGTAGGGGTGTAGGGGTGTTGTATAGTGAGTGGAGGTAGTTGAATGTATGGGTGTAGGGGTGTTGTATAGTGAGTGGATGTAGTTGAATGTATGGGTGTAGGGGTGTTGTATAGTGAGTGGAGGTAGTTGAATGTATGGGTGTAGGGGTGTTGTATAGTGAGTGGAGGTAGTTGAATGTATGGGTGTAGGGGTGTTGTATAGTGAGTGGAGGTAGTTGAATGTATGGGTGTGGGGGTGTTGTATAGTGAGTGGAGGTAGTTGAATGTATGGGTGTAGGGGTGTTGTATAGTGAGTGGAGGTAGTTGAATATATGGGTGTGGGGGTGTTGTATAGTGAGTGGAGGTAGTTGAATGTACAGTATGGGTGTAGGGGTGTTGTATAGTGAGTGGATGTAGTTGAATGTATGGGTGTAGGGGTGTTGCATAGTGGGAAAACATGAGAAACAACCAAACAAGAAAGGAGAGAGAGACTGTCACGTTTCAGCTGTGCGTCTCCTGAAACAAACACGGTCTTTCCAGCTAACTTTTTTTGTGCGACACACCACTTACAGAACATTTTTCCTACCTATTTATCGTATATATTGGATTTTTTTTTTTTTTTTACAAAAAGTGCAGTAAATCAAACAGAGCACCGTTAAAGACCCAATATATGCAATAAATAGGTCCAGGGGAGTCATAACTATCTGTACAGAAAATATAGCCAATGGTGTAGTGCCTGTGGAGCAAATGCAGAATTTCTTTTTATTATGAGCGAAGCCGGCCCGGCGCTGAGCCCCACCCCCTGAATGGCACCATATGGAGTGAAAACGCCCATTTGTTTATCTGATACGCTACACCACTGCCCCATCTAGTGGGCAAAATAAATCGAACTGAGTACCTTTAAAAGTGGTTGTAGGGTCAGTGATGCCAATTTAGCGACAAAAACAAAAAAAAGCGACTAGCGACAAATCTAGCTACTTTTTCTGGTCATTTGGGGAATTATTGTGTTGACAAGGAAGCGAGCTCAGCTCACGTGTCACAACGAGAGAAAACTTTTTTTTGCTGCCTTCACGTCCTCTCTCCCTCGCTCGCCCACACACACACCACACACGCTGGGATCCCTATACCTCCATGGATCCCTCCCGCAACAACCAAAAACCAATCGTATTGTCAGAAACGGCTAGTTTACCTAGATACTGGTGACGTTAGGTAAACTTTTAATTAAGCCCTTTAGGCTTTATTATTTTTCCGTTATTCTTTAGGTTTACAGACCTACGTTGTTTAAAAGAAAAAAAAGCTAATGTTATACAGCAACAACTAAAAAAAGTTTGTAAATAAGTCAATAGTTTGATTGTTTTTTCCATGCCCATCATCATCACATGGCTGATGTAGGCTACTACTACTACTAGGGTTGCACTGTAAAAAAAAAAGAAAAGAAAAAAAAGTTATACAGCGACAAAAAAAGGCCATCTAGCTACTTCTACCGACTTCTGGCACAGCCAATAGCTACTTCCCTTACTGAAGAGTTGGCAAGACTGTGTAGGGTAAGACAGTTCGTGAAGTGCTTAAATTGGAATTCCCATTGACATTTTGGGTAGCTATTGTTATTGTTCAAGTTTACACACGTATGTGCTGCGACTAAATAGTTCTGTGCTAAATATTTAAAAAAGCCTTTCCAGATTAACTAGAATCTTACTTTATGGCGAATTATATGTCAGAACGCCAACTAACACCTCCGTGAGTTTCTTGTCTTTGAAATCGAGTTTAACATGTTTTTTGAATGATTTTTCACGGTGCCCACCCACATCCATTGTATGACCAAAACGGTGGTAGAGCAATTATCAGACTTTCTCTGTTGCTTAAACGTGTGCCAGTGGTCCACATACATGCGTGGAGGCGCTCGGGCAGCGAGCATTGAGCAATTACTCTGTGTAGTTTTGCACTCGGTGTTGTCTCACAAAAGTTGTTTGACCCACCCAACACACCCTCAAAAGCACTCGCAAATTTATACCCCTCTTGTATCAAGTGTTCCAAGGTGAACAACCAACCACAAACTCTGATTTCGCCTGCTATTTCATGTTTTCAAAAACGTGTGTATTCTAGTTTAAGCATTCTCAGACCATCCCCTTATGTTTGCAAATGTTCTCGGTGAACACAAAGCTTAATGAAAAAAAGTTTAAAATCGTTTGCAAACATTTGTGAACGTTTGCTCGCAGAATTTGAACACACTCCAGGTAAATTAGTTGGGACATTACTCAAAAGTTGCAACTATTCCTAATTTAATAACACTAGTGGACTAACACGGATGGATGGATGGATGGATGGATGGATGGATGGATGGATGGATGGATGGATGGATGAATGGATGGATGGATGGATGGATGGATGGATGGATGGATGGATGGAAAAGAACTACCACAACGGCTCCATGGGCACTGTACACTAGTGTAAATAGTTGCACTTCAGAATAATGTCCAAAAAAGGTCTACAACTCATGAACATGGTATTATCAAGTGTATTAACTGACCTTATACAAATGAGTTGATAATAATTACTTTGCAAATTACTAATATAAAATATGGGATGGGATGGGATCATGGATGTATTAATAGAACTGGATACAGCCACTCCATTCACTGACCGCTATCAACAATGAAGCCCTATTGAACCGCGCCATCTTGGCAAATTTGTAGTCATTTGACCATTTCCGGTGACTTTTGTACTTGCGCAGTTGTGCTTTTCTGGCCTTCCGGTGACTTTTGTACTTGCGCAGTTGTGCTTTTCTGTCCTACGCGCGTCCACGTCCACGGTCAACGTTGGCGTTGACCGCTTCTAGCTATCGAATGGCCGACTGGTGTAAGATGGACAGCCTAACGTTAGAGAGATAAATGTAGTCTATGGTTATGTTAATAAAGCGAACAATGATGTTGTAACATGCATGCAGCACTGCCGATCTGAACGATTGATTCATTATTACCATGGATCGGTATTGGGATTGATCAAGGGCGAATGTGAAATAGCAGCCACGAACTCAGCGGGTTATCCGAGATGCGGTAGCAGCGGCCAAAGCTCCTGCTGGCGGGGAGTGAAGCTCTTCAACTCGCCGGTCACTGGCTCCCTGGAGGAATTTAGCCTGGCTGCAATAACGTTATCGCGAACGGAATGAATACCATCTACTAGCAAACAAAACATGTTCAGTTATATTTAACCTGTTAAAACTAAAAATAATTTCTCCAATGGATATATTTTACAAAAACAGGTTAATATGCAAGCTGGTTTTCATTGCTAAATCAAAGCGGGGAGAGCCGGGAACGTGCGTGGACGCGCGTCGGACAGAAAAGCACAACTGCGCAAGTACAAAAGTCACCGGAAATAGCAAAATGACTACAAATCTAGCCAAGATGGCGCGGTTCAATAGGCCTTCACTTTAGATTTCGAATCCTGGGGGCTTGGATGGGATGCACATAGGGGTATCGTTATGTTTAGATTGCTAATGCTAGCTGAATGATTCTCGCGTTTCAATTTTGTTGCAGCCCGAGGGTTCCAGCTGAACTGCTGCTCTACTAGCACCCATGATTTGCGAGTGCCGCCACGCAGCTGGCGTTAGCCATTCGGCGTAGCTAATGCTAGCTGAGTCCCGTTCAATAAATCAATCAATCAATCCTGCAAGGTCTCTAGACTGCATGTTTTGGACGCGTTGCTGACTGCGCATCTGGCCGCCAGGCCAGGCTCTCCGCCTCTCGACGCTGGATCGGATTCGGGGTGTTATGCATGACGCGCAGTATCTCTACCGTCGCTAATATTTGCGGGGCCCTCAGTGGTCTAGGAAACGCTTTCTCTTCTGCGATAACGATGCACCGTGAATATTATCAACATTCCGTTCATTAATAATTCATGCGCTGCCTCACATGGCTGTCCGGGCAGGGGAACTTCTTTTCCACGCGTCCTCGTCCCCGGCCTCAACAATCGAATCGCTGACTCGCTGTCCCTGTTTGATTTACAGAAGTTCCGCAGACTGTGCCCGGCTGTGGCCCCGTCCGGCCTGGTCTGCCCTCCTTCGGCGGATGGTTCTGGACCAAACGATACCCTCGTGCCCTCCTGTAATCCGCTGCCCGATACATGAGAGCTGGTCTAGCCAAGACCACATTAACCAATACGACTGCATGGTCTCGTTTCACTGCGTTCTGCTCGACATTTGATGTACCTCCATGCCCGTTACATTTCGGTTTTATCAGCATTTATAGTCCATCGTGTTGGATCCAGACGGCTGCGGCCTAAAAGTGTCGTAGCAGGTGTACAATTTCACATGCGCTGCCTGGACCCCTTCATCGGCATATGAACGCTACCTCGGGCCCGGCGTCCAGGCTGTTTTGAATGCTCAGAGTGATGAGCTGACCGTAACCAAGTTGTGTTGTGTCACTGCGGATTTCACGTGGTTCGTATTTAAAATGCATAGTGTAATTGCTCGTGAAACTATTAATTAATAAACTTATTAGTAAATTAATACATTTATTAATATAATTAGAATTAATATTGGCTAATAGTTATAAATATCTATTTTTAATGAACTTCTATTATACATCCATGGTGAAACGGCACGTTCGTTGGTTAAGAGCTCCCCCTGCTGGCTATTCAGGTCCTTACAGGCTGCAATTGGCTTACCCATCCTAGTCAGAGCTCTCCGCCGACCCCTTCATGTAACACATGGGCCTCGGAACTGCCGGCGCGTTCATCTAAATTATCGCCTAAAATTATCGAGTGGAAGCTAGTGCTCCCACTCGGAGCTGCCGGTGTGTTTGTTTTGGGGGGTATTGCTGCATTCTTCTGCTATTCCACTATGCATCGGCTAGTGGAAGCCAGGGTAGACACTAGCTGGTCTCTGTGGCTCTCCGTGGTGACCGTGGGCAGAATCATCTCCGAAGGGCCATCCAGCGGTCCCTCCGGTCACCATGGAGGCAGAGACACTAGGCTGTATCTCCTTCAGACTCCACAAAGCGTCGGCCTGTGGAGGCCGGGGACTATAATGTACAGCAGTCCCCCTGTGGCTCTCTTTGACGGTCTTAGTGGGCTGAGTTACCTTTGAGCGTCTTCCCGATCGCGGCCCACTCTGATCGTCATAGAGGCAGGGGGCTAGATGCCGTTCCCCCTTCCGGCACTCTGGGCCAAGCGGCCCAGAGGGGGGGAACATCTAGAATGCTGCTTTCCACATGCTGCTGTTTGTTGGGGGGTATTGATGTTTTCTTCTGGTATTCCACTATGCGTCGGCTAGTGGAAGCCGGGGAATTACACTAACTTAGTCTCTGTGGCGCTCCGTAGTGATCGTGGGCCGAAACCAGTGTTAATTTTGACAGCAAATTATGATTTTGTTTTAGTCATAGTCTTTTGACTAAAATGCCATTTAGTTTTAGTCATATTTTAGTCATCTGACTTGTTTTAGTTTTAGTCTAGTTTTAGTTGACTAAATACCATTACGATTTTAGTCGACAAAATCTACCATAGATTTAGACAACTCAAATTTAACAGGCTTAGTTCAATCAATCAATCAAGTTGGATTTATATAGCGCCCTTCATGAAACCCAGAGCGCTTTACAGAATCCAGTATTCATTCAGTCATACCGGTGGTGGTAAGCTACATCTGTAGCCACAGCTGCCCTGGGGCAGACTGACAGAAAGTGGCTGCTTCTGTCAGACAGTTTCATAATGAAGCATTCCTCTCCCCCAGTCTGATGCTAACTGTGTTTGTGCCTGATATAGCAAGATATAACATTATCATGTCAGCACTAGGTGGCTAGTCAGGCTAGCTAACATCAGGCACAGGCTAGCTAACACCGGAGGAGAGGGGCTATGGCGGCGCCAGGTAGCTAACTGTTCGTGTCTTATCCATCTAGCTACAATATAACATTAGACAGCAGCAGTAGTTGCTTAGCTAGCTTACCCAGACTAGCTAACGCTAGATACCCCCGCCAGCCGCCACAAGCATAGCCCCACTTGTTGGTAGCTAACCTGTGCCTAACATTAGCTAGCCACTAACGTTAGCGTTGCAATGATCAGACACTTCAGTTCTCCCCCGCCACAAACCTACGTGAAACACTGGTTTATTTTAGCTTGTATTGTATTTGAAGTATTTCAGAAACACACCAGTTTTTAGCTAATACAGTAACGTTAGCCGGGGGTGGGGGGGTGCTTACCTTCTCGTGAATTTCGGGATGACTGTTCTCCAAATGTCGCTTTAAGTTTGTTGTATTTTTGCCAGTCATTTTCACCCCACACGATTTACAAATGGTTTTGTATTCCTTTGCATCAAATATGAAGTTTATCCAGATGTCTGCTCTCCTCTTTCTCCCGGTGTGTGCGAAGGTTGACAAAGACATTTCTGAACTGTGGTAATTTACTGAACAGTTCAGGCGCAGCAGTTGTATGCTGTTAGTTGACTTCCCGCCGGCCGGCAACGGTACTATTCAAATGTGGGCCTACACACAGGCTACCTGTAGGTTGCATCCAACTCGTTCTATTAATACATCCATGATCCAACTGCGCACATCCCGAACCTCGACATTCTGATTTGAACTTTTCCCATACGTCCCTCCATAACCATTTTAGTCTAGTTTTTATTTGTTGACGAAAATGTGAATAGATATAGTCATAGTTTTTGTCATCATACATTCATCTAGATTGCCGCTTTCCACATGCTTGGAAGGCAGGGGGCCCCCCGAACAGATCACACTGCCAAAATTCATATGCGTAAAATATTAATATGCTGTATATATTATTGCATGCTAATAAATGGGTCAATTTTGACTAAAGTGATCTCTACTGAATAACTATGAAATATTTATTCATGAAAATATGAATAAAATGTTTTATCAGCCCTCAAGATCCTCCAAGAGGTACTGAACAATTTCCTCCAGCCGGCTAAAGAGGACAGCTGACAGCTCATCTGGCTGGCTGAATATGGACTCATCCATCTCCACCATGCTCTCCAGAAGTTTTATCAGCTGGACCTGAGAGCAGGGAGACACATTGACACACGTTACTAGTACCCCATACAAAGATCCAGAGCGTGATGTAAACAAAAACAAGCTTGACAAAGAAAATCAAAGTGTGTACCTGGAGGACCTCCAGGAACTTTTTAGCCCGCGGCTGCCATCCAGTAGGGGGTATAAAAATGTGGTCCAGGACCTGGAAGAGGTGATCAAGGAATTCTCGCTCCTCCTTTTAGGGGAAAGAGCACATTAACTAGGTCAGAGTGAGATTTCCTTAATGAAGTTTGAAATGGCTTCCCTCAACACACTAACTACAGCTTACTCTCTTCGCCAGTGGGGGGACACCGTTCCTCATCTTTCCCAGGAGGATGTACTCGTACACAATGTCCAGGAAGTTGGCGTGGTACACCTAAATAACCAACGACAAAACAACGCAGAAATATGCTGCTTAGTGGAATACCAGACAATATCACAGCAGAAGGTCCCATATAGACAGTAGCTTACTTGGACAGAGGCCAACTCCCTCTCTATACCAGCCTTGTGACCTGGGGCTTCAATGTAGCTCACCAGGCGGTCGAATGCAGCACCAATGAACCTGGCATCCTGACCAATCAGAGACCGAGATAATCATTGAGGTGATTTGTGAATGGCCATGGATACACATTCCCTGTGGCTCTCAGCCTGAGACACCTGGTTAGGTCTACTAACCGCCTGGTTGAGGGTGACCAGCCCACACAGGATCATCTTCGATGCCACTGTCAGGTAGTTTTTTGTGGTTTCCTGGGTCAGGAGGGACTTTGGAAAAACAATGTGAGCTCAAATTGGACATCTAGACTCATGCACATGGACAGAATACATAAGAAGAGGCACGTTTGTACATGATTTGAACTCACGTCAAATGCCTTGCGAAGGGCGGCCATTTTGGCACTCAAGCCCTGGATTAATCCTTTTCTCTGCAGATACAGCCTAGGAACAGCAGAGCAAACAAGTCAGCACTGTCCTGGCTTTGGCTGGATTTGGCTCAGTGGCTCCTTAGAAGAAAACCTTTATATCAAACCACATAATAAAGTGTCAGAGTGCCAGTCTAACAGGACTAACATGAGGCAGGAAACATCCCTGTCCTCCTCCTCCTCCTCCTTCTTCTTCTGCCTCTGCCTCCTCCTCTTCCTCTTCTTCTTCTCCTTCTCAGGGTACGGAGTCTCCCGTGACTCCCCGTCAGTGTTCCCGGGGCAATGGGCGCAGCCGGGACCATCGGCATGTTGGCGGCCGTGGGGATGCTGGGAATATCCGTGGAACGTCCGAGCAGCCGTCCAGTGGGAGGGATGGACCCCGCCGCTAGGATCCACGTAGAACCCGGAGAACTCCACCGTCACGTCCCGCTGCTGTTTTAATACGCAAAAGCACCCGATCACTAACTGATTCATGTAGGGGTGAGTCAACAAACAACACCTGGTTAGTGCTGAAGGTTTAACGACCACTCACGTCGAAGCCATCAAACAGGGTGAGGCAGGTGTTCTGCTTGTAGCTGTAGGAGATATACTCCTCTAGAGCGCCTCCCACTAGCTAAAGAAATATAAGCAGACCAAACAAGGATGATAGGTATTTTCATCTCTTATGTTTGTTAAAAATGATATATATATAAAAAAATAAATGAAGATACATACTTTAACTCCCATGACATGGTTTGTGGCGGAGTGAAGGATCGGTGCACCCTTCAGTATCAAGAGAGGTAACCATAAAGTTAATATTTTTTAGGTTCAGGTCAGACAAACACTCTTTAGCAAAGGATAATAAATGTAGTATTTGTTACTGGAACACACTATTAAGTCAATAACAAACCAACACGTTACCTGCAGGTTGACTCTAGTCTCTAGATCGCTCCGCCACAGTTGGGTCATACGTCCACTGGTCAGCCACACGTATTGAGTTGTGACTGAGATTTGCTACACAACCCAAACATAAGCACAGTCAAGTCAGACTATCACATCAGGGTCTGATGGTCATAATTCTGCACTTTGTGTGTGTGTGTGTGTGTGTGTGTGTGTGTTGGGGGGAGGTTCTACTGTAAATCCTCAAGTTTTTTTTTTACCTCTCCTTTTTTTTTTAATGGAAGGTTTTCTAACATTCAGGATAGTGATGGGGCACAGATAATTTCAGCACTTTGAGATTCAAAATAAAATAACAACAACAACAATAATAATTATTATTATTATTATTATTAATAATAATAATAATTGTTATTATTATTATTAATAATAATAATAATTATTATTATTATGTAGGAATGACATAACAGAATTTCACACTGACCTCAGAATCAGTCCAGAAGGAGAACTCAGACCGGTTACAGTATGACTGTCTGGTTCCCAGCCTTGACTCTGGAGGGACCTGCACATAACCAGCACATACATCCCCACACCTTAGACTACTGTTTCTCTCAAACTACTATTTGCAAAAGCAGCTACGCAGCAATAGGAACACTTTGAAGTATTTGCAAAAAACTTTTTTTCCCCATTTCATGTCAATCAAAGAGCTTTGAGCTAATGCTTGACATATAATAGAGGATGTAACATTGACCTGGAATGGGACAACCGGACCACAGCAGGTGTTGTTAGCAAGGTGCCGGCCGCTCCTCTGATTGACCTCCTTAAAAAAAAGACAGCAAAACAAAAACCCTCAGAAGAGCTTTAGAGAGTTTTCAGTTCATTGATAAATGTACCCATTATGCTGATGGGTCTTGTCACTGAGGTGACTGGGCTCTCACTCTGTAGATGGTGACCGGGCCACAGCGCATTGGGCTGTACTTCCACGGTAGAAGCAGGCGTTGGCCAGTCTCCCCGCCAACATCCTGACAAAAGACACAGTACAGAGCCTGTCCAGATGATGCCTTTATAAGGTCTACATTTGTTTAATAATGACTTGTGGGAAACAATGAGAAGTGAAACTTTACTTGGGATGGTTCAGCTGTTGGGGCGTCAGGAGCGATGGGGAGATCATCTGGAGACTGATGATTCAGGTCTTGAGAACAGACAATTAGCTGGTTACTCAACCAACCAGAAACCAATCAACTACTGCAGTTGGAGTTCACATGAAAATCTATGGCTGCGTTCCAAATCATGTACTTCCATGCTATATAGTATGCCAGAAATTGATGTAGTATGTCCCAACATGCAGTATGGAAAAACTATCAGGATGTCCTACTGTACATTCAGTTGTATTTTGCAGTATGCAAGCCAGTACACCTTTTGGCTATTTTTTCACCAACAATCTTGTATTCAGCGGAAATTATGTGACATGTGCGAGTCGCGCCAGAGGTGTTTTTATGAATCTCAGCTGTGGACGAATGTCGCATCATGGACAGCGACGGATGTGATCATTTGATGGCACAATGTTATGACAAAGTAGTCCCAATTGGTTGCATACTGCGTGCAAAGTGCGTACATTCTATGGGCAGCTGTAGTACGTACTGGTAGTAAAATGTGGAAGAAGCAATTTGGAATGCAGCCTATCTGTTCAGATTTGGAATGCAGCCTATCTGTTCAGATTTTCTGTTTTTCTGTTTCAGTGTCAAGCTGTTTTTTCATTGGCTGATAACATCCATCACGGGTTTTGACCTTTCGGTTGGGGTAGTGGCTAGTTCCCATAAACGCAGAGACCGGTCGAACCCTAAACCTAATCCACCACCCCTAACTTTAACCCTACAGTAACCTTAACCCTAACGGCCTTTGCCTTTATGTGAACTAGCCTTTACCCTTTTAGTAGTTGGCTAAAGGCCTTGACCACAACCCAAATATATAAGCTCCTCCTCTTATTGGTTTTCATGAGCATTATTTAAAAAAAAGATTTTCCAGGTTGAAAGAAATGTTTTCTCTGTTACCCAATCAGCATAATGTTGTAATGCACCATCATTTCAGTTTCAATAAACGTTTTTCTCCGTTTTGTCTGGGCTGAACTCGCCCTATGAGTAGATCAGCCACATGAAGCCATGCCACCCACATACCCTCTGAAAGGTTGAGTTTTATGTCAGGATGGTAGAAGCATTTCTATTTGCTGACAGTGTCAGCGATCATGTTTGGCAACTAGCTACCATGGCAACAGTCAAAGTAAATTGATAGGTCTCTGACCACAACAACAAGAGCGGTCCACCAACGTCTACTGAATGAATTAGTACAAATTTAGAGCAAACATATTCTAAAGGCCTCTTCTAGATATTCTAGGGTTCTGCATTATTTTTAATAGCCATATGAGTTACGTAGTTATTTGGTTTTGTGACAAAACACATTAGCATATGAAGGCTAGTTTGTTTCTCACCTTCCTCAGATGAGGGTGAGGATCCCCAGAAACGCTTGTAAATGTAGACGCCCCCAGCTGCCGTTAACACCGCGCCGGCCGTCCACACCAACGGGTGCACTGTGTTGCACCCAAACTTGGGTAGCAACTTGCTGAACATAATTTCACTATAATAACTAAACTGCAATAACTGTGTCTTTCTCCAAAGCTCTCCACATGCGCAATGCCCAAATTAATCTGAATGTTTACTTTCAAATTCACAAACAAGAACAAGTTCTTGGGGGTCATAATTGAACCCCATTCCAAATTCCAACTCCAAATTCTAAATTCCATTGCTTCCCCCATTATGATGTCATAATCTATGGAAAGGCCTGGTGGACCCAAACTAAAAATCACACCCAGGTGGTGAAGTAAGTGGTGCAGGTTTATGAGCAATCTCTACTGTCCTCTAGTGCTGGTATGCAACGACATTGGCGACAACTGATTTGTCTAAATCTCATGCTATGCATGGACACATCATGACACATAGTATTTGTCAATAATGTATTTATAGTTTTTGTCATTTTGTTCAGATTTTCACACATTCAAATATCTAAGGGATGCCATTTACAAAGTTTTTGGAATATTCAGTGTTGTTTGAAAACCATGCTTTCCATACACACAAATGGATGTTAAGATCTCCACTCTAGCGGCAGTTGGTAATTTCAAATTATACCCGTTTTCTAACTTGTCACCACTCCTACAGTTTTTAAGCAACACCGACTATGATATTATCTCAAAACGCTCATCTGGTTCCTGTGACATTTATACTTCTTGAGATAGAGCTCTCTGAAGCCGGCCATGCTTTCCTCATGCCTGCCCCGAAGTGTTGGTGTGCAACAGTATTGGCGACTCCTGATTGGTCTAAATCTCATGCTAAGAACGGACACACGGACACGTGTCACGTATATAAATGGCTGCACTGTTTAAGAAAAACTGAAGATGACAATCATTAACCTTTACTTAGGAAAGTCAACCATGAACCATTGCAAATTTGCAGTGACAACTAACCGTTGGACATTGGGACTGGGCCATAATTTGCTTTTGACTCTGGCCCTTGCTTCTCCTGAAGTTACCACTCTTTGCCATGGGGGGGCAGTCTGTCCTAGAGGACCGTACAGGATTGGTACAGTTGATTTGAAGCCTGAGACCAAGTTTAATGTTGTTGTTCACTGACTGACCAGCCAAAGTCATAACCTTACTTACAATCACCTTCCATCTTACCTCATCTACCTGCAGGTTGCTCACAGCTATCAAATCTATGCATATCGCCAGAAACACCCTGGGCTGGAGCAGGGCTGAGGGGTGGAAAAGATGATTCAAGACTCAAGATCCTTTATTTGTTACATCCATCATACAAGTATAATATAGTGTACAATTCTTGGGTTTTGGCTCCTCAGCCTTGCAGCAACAGCATAATAAAAAACAATATAATAAAATAAAATAAATGCAATATAATGCATTAGAAAAATATGGTGTGTGTAGAGTGTAAAAAGCTTCCATGTTGTTCTTGGAATAGCTAATGAGAGGGTACTGTGGTGGACATTATTAATGGTACGGTCAGTCTGATGATGTCCACATGCTGATGTACACCTGGCAGTGCACTGTCACGTGTTGGGAGAGTGAGACCCTCACCTTGGGCCGAGTGACATTGTTAGAGTAGATGGCTTTGGATACAGTGTTGAGGGTCATCGCCATCTCAAACAAAAATAAATCCACTCATTCATCCGCCAGAGTAGGCTACTGTAGTACCACCCCCCCCCCCCACACACACACACACACCCTCACCTCTCACATTCTCCTCTCCGGTGGGAAGTCCTCTATGTCCTCCACAGTGAGTGGCTACTCACAGTGTAGCATGATCCTACCTGCACAGAAAACAACCCTCTTCAACAAAGAGAAACGCTCACTCACTTGTCTCTCTCTCTTTTACGCACATGCACACAAACACTCTCTTTCTCTCTTACGTACAGACACAAACACTCTCTTTCTCTCTTACGTACAGACACAAACACTCTCTTTCTCTCTTACGTACAGACACAAACACTCTCTTTCTCTCTTACGTACAGACACAAACACTCTCTTTCTCTCTTACGTACAGACACAAACACTCTCTTTCTCTCTTACGTACAGACACAAACACTCTCTTTCTCTCTTACCTACAGACACAAACACTCTTTCTCTCTTACGTACAGACACAAACACTCTCTTTCTCTCTTACGTACAGACACAAACACTCTCTTTCTTTCTTACGTACAGACACAAACACTCTCTTTCTCTCTTACGTACAGACACAAACACTCTCTTTCTCTCTTACGTACAGACACAAACACTCTCTTTCTCTCTTACCTACAGACACAAACACTCTCTTTCTCTCTTACGTACAGACACAAACACTCTCTTTCTTTCTTACGTACGGACACAAACACTCTTTCTCTCTTACGTACAGACACAAACACTCTCTTTCTCTCTTACCTACAGACACAAACACTCTCTTTCTCTCTTACCTACAGACACAAACACTCTTTCTCTCTTACGTACAGACACAAACACTCTCTTTCTCTCTTACCTACAGACACAAACACTCTCTCTCTTATGTACAGACACAAACACTCTCTTTCTCTCTTACCTACAGAAACAAACACTCTCTTTCTCTCTTACGTACAGACACAAACACTCTCTTTCTCTCTTACCTACAGACACAAACACTCTCTTTCTCTCTTACGTACAGACACAAACACTCTCTTTCTCTCTTACGTACAGACACAAACACTCTTTCTCTCTTACGTACAGACACAAACACTCTCTTTCTCTCTTACGTACAGACACAAACACTCTCTTTCTCTCTTACGTACAGACACGAACACTCTCTTTCTCTCTTACGTACAGACACAAACACTCTCTTTCTCTCTTACGTACAGACACAAACACTCTCTTTCTCTCTTACGTACAGACACAAACACTCTCTTTCTCTCTTACGTACAGACACAAACACTCTCTTACGTACAGACACAAACACTCTCTTATACAGACACAAATCCTAGCTGCCAGGCACTGTCCTGTGATGTAATGCACCCAAAGTGAACGGAAAGAGATTGCTCGCTTTGTCTCAGTTCATGTAATTAAACAGTTAATTGAAACCAAGATAAGCCTATAGCTTCCACTACTCTCTCTCTGGCATTAATGTCTTTTTAATGGTGACCGAGTAAGATTTTCCCACCTGTGCTTTGGTTATTAGAAGCAAGCACCCAGAGAGAATGACTAATGGATGGGTGGACTGGAACATGGTCGTGTAACAGAGAACACTATCATTGAATTGTGCATCTATCTGTGGTATCTTCTGTACACTGCATTGTCTTTGACTGTCTATGCAGTCACTCTATTCTACAAAATATAATTTTACAGCTTCTAGTTCAGGCCAAGGTGATGACAGTGCAGTTTGCAGATGAAGCACAATAAGGCCCTTGAGCTTTTGATCCCCATGTTGGATACCCTATGGTGTCCTCTCCTGTAATGAGACCTGCTATAACAAGGATCTACCTGCCCCCCTGTATGGAACTAAGAAGCAGAATCTTGCTCTACATTCTCTGTGATTACAGTTTGGAGCGTGCAGTGTTTTCATTCCAAGCAGTAGGCACCTTGCCCAAAGGCAGCAGTAGCCTGCCAAATATTCAAATTTCTCCACTTCCGCCAGATGTTCCAAGGTACCCTACACCCCCAACCCTACACCCCAACCTCCCCTTTACCCAACCCCAATCCTAAAACTAACCCTAACCCCCAACCTCCCCCTTTACCCTACCCTCAACCCTAACCCTAACTCCCAACCTCCCCTTTACCCTACATTAGGAGCAGACAATCCTGAGAGTGAGACATAGCGAGGAGGACAGAGGAAGAAAAGACAGAGAGAGAGAGAGAGAGAGAAGGAGAAAGAGAAGAGAGAAAATATAGTCAGAGTCAGATATGTCAGAGTGGGAGAGGGAGGGAGAGAGAGAGGGGGGGGGGAAGGAAGAGAGGGATGGATGGATGAACATCAAAGGATACAGAACATTCCAGGCAGGTCTTTGAAGGCCTGTTCTCTCACCATCTGTCCCTCTTGGGACTTGGGATAGACTGCTGTCTGATTAGCTCTCTCCTCTCCTCCTCTCCCATCCTCTCATCCTATCTCCTCTCCTCCTCCTCTGCTCTCAAACCTCTCCTCTCCACCCCACTTCTCTCTTCCCCATCTTGGAGTTTGAATAAAACATTAGCAACCAGTGGGTAGAAAGGTTGAGAGAGGAATATACAGTAGCAGAAAGAGGAAAGGAGCAGAGGGCAAAGGAGCAGAGAGAGGAGAGGAGCAGAGAGAGGAGAGGAGCAGAGAGAGGAGAGTAGCAGAGAGAGGAGAGGAGAGAGATGAAGAAAGGCAGATGGTGTCTCCCCTGGTTACAAAGCATGATGGTCCCTCAAGGTCACAGCAGCTCAATTTGTTTGTCATTAAATCACCCCTCTCCCCTGTCCTCCTCACCTCACTCCTTTCCTCTCCCCTCCCCTCTTCTCATCCCCTCTTTTCTCTTCTCACCCCTCTCCTCTCTCTCCCCCAGTCTTCTCAGCTCTCTCTTCTCTCTCTACTCCCCTTGTACCATCATCACCATCAGCGGCGTCGCCAGGAATTCTGGGCCCCCTAACATTTTTCTTGGCCCCTTAAAGTCGGCCACACACCGGCTTGGATTCCTATGTGTTTATTTCGTATATGCCCATTGGTCATCTTTCTCGTCAGTCTTGTGGTCAGTAATATCGACCGAAAGTCAAGAGTTGGACATCATTGGATTCCTCTCGGCCTACAGAATCTAGCTAGCTTGGTTTTTAGCATCCAGGAGCTACAGTAGGTATGCAGAGCTGGGCTTCTGAACACCCATGCTATTCAGAGATCCTCATTATGCTTGAAGCACAAGCCTCTAGGTCCGTAGCCAATCAGTGATCACAAAAGTAGAGAGCACAGATCTGCATTCTACACCCAAATCCCACACTCCCCACCTACAGTAACAGTTGGAAAAGGCTATGACAAAGCCATACTCTATCTCTGATATATCCAAAATGATTGAACTACCTAAATAAGAACCATCCGATCTATGTTGTGAATATAATTACTATAACTAATGATATATTGTAGGCCTACCCACAATGCATCAAGTAACCGTCCAAAAAGATCTATTAAGGGTGTGTGCACCAATGAGCTGTATTTTAGAGTTGGAGCTGTTTTTTCATTGTTCTCGTTGGCGCTGTCTTCATAGCGCTATAGCGCCATTGGCTCTTGGATTTTTTTTTCAGTTGAATGAAGTTATTTTCAAATTGAATGAATTTCATGTTTATCCCTATTCCTGGCTTCCCTGGCATGTATCTGACTAGTACAGGTTAAATATTTCTGTTTTGTGCAGTACAGAGTTCTGTGTTCTGTGTCAATAACGTCAGTGCGCGTACCCTGGCTCGTTGCTAGCTATGGGCACACTTGAAAAACTCTAAAAAAGTATGATATACGTGGATTTCAAGTTCAGGAATTACATGGTTTATGCTTACAGTACCAAGCACTGAAGTTGTCCTGTAAACACCATAGGTCCTTTTGCCTCTGCATTTCAAAACAACAGTAACTTGTAAACAGTACTAATTTCACTGAACATACAACAGCCATCACTTCACGCTGTAAACTTCCGCGAAATTCAGATGTGCTTCGCATAACCATCTGGAAATTATTCGCAGAAACTGTTTGGAAAAGGGCAGGCACTTAAAAAAATAATTGGCAGGTGATTGGATAAACCATCTGTCTATCACCGTCTATCACACCAAATTTCAACCGTTCCTCGCTACCATCACACCTAAACCCACCCAGTGTAGCTGTTTGTATTTCCTCTTAGAACGCTGAGTGGTTGATGTTCGAAATGGGACATTTTCTTGCAGCATTCATAAGAACCACTGATCTAAACAAGACACTGCACTTCCCTGGGTCCTGAGCAATACACCTTTATAGTGACCGGATCTCAAGATAATTCTGATATAAACAGAAAGAGATTCCTGCCTTTTACTGTAGTTAGTTAGATAGCTAGATAGGCGCTTGTCCTTCCATAGGCAAGGCTCATAGTTTGTTCAGAGCGCCTACCACCACCTACCACCTCACCTATGCATGACCCTAAAGGAAATTCTCTTGTAAATACAATCTCTATGATCACAAGTTGGGGAGGGGGGGTAAAAATGTTATTTTCAAATATTAAGTGAGACGTCTTATGTTCGTAGTCTTCCAGAGCTCGTGTGAAGAATCCTCAGCCTTACACTGCCACCCCCCTAATGGGAGAGGAATATGATATGCCTTGTGCCAGTGATTGATATACATATAATTGCAATTCCACAGAGTCTATATTATGCTATAGTGTGCCAGATAAGCAGTGGGTTTTATCCAAAGTGACTTACTCTACTCTACTGATTGCATAAAACAGTACATTATGTATATGGGACTCCTGTGGGACCAGTTCTCCACCAGTTAATGACCAATATGAAGAGCTACTGTAGTACAGTACAAAAGGGAATATCTCTCTCTCTCTCTCTCTCTTCATTCATTCATTTTTCTGCTCTCCATTTATTTACCTGTGGATGCTGCTGTAAAGTACTGTACAAAGCTGCAGTACCTGTATTCTAACCAGGTCCTGTAGAGGTCCCCCTGCCTCCTGCAGAGGACACCCTGTTTCCTGTCCTCTCCCTGAGTTTCCCGTGGAGGTCCAGCGCTGCTACTAACCCTGATCATGTATTACAGTGTGGTAAATGGTAAATGTGTGAATGTAAAACCTGTATTACACCTGCCTGAAAATAGGGCCCTTAGACTTTGCCAACCCCTCGATATTTCAGCATGACAATGCTAGTTCTTGAAGCTGGCTGGACCACAGATGAATGCTACCAGGCTCAGGGAAGGTTCCAAGTGAGTATCATCTTAACTACAGCTAATCAGCTAATTTATTTTCATAAAAACGTAATATTCCACCAGTGGGGCTTCGCAAATACACCCTCAGAGCAGCTTTAAGCCATGTGATTGGACCAAGCACTTCCTGTATTTCCAGAAGGATGTGTCACTTTCTACTTATGGCCCTGGGCCCATAAGTACCCTCTCATTGGCACGTGTGTGTTTGGCCCTCTGTAGGGTCTTCTGGGCTCTATAAAAGCCTCCTCCCTTTACTGTGACGACTTCCTGGTCTATTGCTGATGATGGTCGGATCTAATTGCCTGGATCATAAATTAAGATGAGAATTTGAGCTGCCGGGAAAGAAGAACGCTTGTCTGCAGAACATCACACCTTCATCATAATATGTGTTTCATGGGCTCTCGTTTTAACGATGAGGGTTACCCATAATACATCTCTCTGGTTTCCCAGGGGACGTGTAGCCACTGATCCTCTTCCACAGTAGATATCCTTACTGTATGAACGAACACTGTGCCAACCTGTGATTAACATTTCAACACAATACAATGCTCAGTGTCTATCTTTCCTGTGACTTGAACATGTGTTGTTCTTTTTGCCACTTGGAGGCCCACCTCCATGGCAGGTATCCCACCTCAAGTACTCCCGCCCACAATAATCGTTCGAGATAGAGGGAACGCCAGACTGGACTGCGGAGAGAAACAGAATGTAAGCTCACTAGATCAGGATTGGTAATTGGACTGCACTTATATAGCTTTTATCCAAAGCGCTTTACAATGAAGGCCTCTCATTCACCCATTCACACACCAATGGCGGCGGCTGCCATGCAATGCGCTAACCTGCTCATTGGGAGCAATTTGGGGTTCAGTATCTTGCCCAAGGACACTTCGACATGTAGTCAGGAGAAGCCGGGATTCGAACCACCGACCCTTCGATCATTGGACGACCCGCTCTCTATCTCCTGAGCTATACAGCCGCCCTGGGGTCCAGGATGGCCTCACGAGGCTACGGCAGCCAGGTATCACACCACATGGCCTCCTCTCACTCCTCCAAGGCAGGGATCACACCCTCCAGAGGACTTATTTGTCATATACGATACATGATACATGAAATGCTCGTCTGTCTGAAGAACTGTTATCTCAGCATGATCAGTCTCCTGATATGCCATAATATACAAGCCAGATGTCTGGTTCAGTTGGAAGCTGAACTGTAGTCAATGAACAGTACTCACATAATTCCCCTTCCATTTGTCCAGGTGAGATAGGGCAGTATGGAAGATGTGTGCTGTGGCGTTCTCTGTGGACATATTGGGTTGATAGGCAAATTGTAGAAGGTCGGGTGTGCTGTGCAGTTGGGAGCAGGTATTACATATCTTCATTATCATGGTGAACACTGGTAGGTTTGAAGGACATGTTTTTAGAAATCAAGATACTGACCCCTTTAGATCCTCCAGAGACAGGTTGAATATTGCTGAGAACGCCAGTTGGTCATCGCATGACTTCAGGACAAGCCCTGCGATACCGTCTGGACCGGTTGCCTTCCTGGTGTTTACCACATCACATGGTGCTCAGAGAGAGTAACGTCTCTCTCTCCCTCGCCCCTGCCTCCAACTCTAGCCAGCTGCTGCAACCAATGTGAGGACTGCCTCTTCATGCATAGGTCTACCATGCATGCCAATTAACTATCAGGCTGGCATCTGGAGAGGCGGTCTTCAGCAACACCCTCAAGTCCCAAGCCCAGTCAAGCACGGCTGGGCCAGAGATGACGATGGCCGGCCAGCCTCACTGTGGGATCTCCAGCTGCTGTCCTGCAACTCTGATGCAACTGCAACTCCTGCAACTCGGATGCAAGCTCCCAGAATGCCACGGTGGTGTGACAATCAGCCCCAAGAGGACCTTGACACGGCGGTTGATGGTCGATGGTCGAGGCCACCGGGGCAACTCGGCCTCCTGAGGTGACACCTCTCCACACATCCCGGTCCAGCTTGCCAGAGAGCAGCTCATCAGCGCTGGCGTAGCCAGGGTCCTTCTTCAGCATGTCCACATAAGATATCCTCCGAGCACGTATGCTATCCTCTCTGAGCATGTATACTATCCTCTCTGAGCATGTATACTATCCTCTCTGAGCACGTATGCTATCCTCTCTGAGCATGTATGCTATCCTCTCTGAGCACATATGCTATCCTCTCTGAGCACGTATGCTATCCTCTCTGAGCACGTATGCTATCCTCTCTGAGCATGTATGCTATCCTCTCTGAGCATGTATACTATCCTCTCTTAGCATGTATACTATCCTCTCTGAGCACATATGCTATCCTCTCTGAGCATGTATGCTATCCTCTCTGAGCACATATGCTATCCTCTCTGAGCATGTATACTATCCTCTCTGAGCACATATGCTATCCTCTCTGAGCATGTATACTATCCTCTCTGAGCATGTATGCTATCCTCTCTGAGCATGTATGCTATCCTCTCTGAGCATGTATGCTATCCTCTCTGAGCATGTATGCTATCCTCTCTGAGCATGTATACTATCCTCTCTGAGCATGTATACTATCCTCTCTGAGCATGTATACTATTCTCTCTGAGCACGTATGCTATCCTCTCTGAGCATGTATGCTATCCTCTCTGAGCACGTATACTATCCTCTCTGAGCATGTATGCTATCCTCTCTGAGCATGTATGCTATCCTCTCTGAGCATGTATACTATCCACTCTGAGCACATATGCTATCCTCTCTGAGCATGTATACTATCCTCTCTGAGCACATATGCTATCCTCTCTGAGCACGTATACTATCCTCTCTGAGCACGTGCAGTAAGCTAACCTCTCTGAGCATGTATACTATCCTCTCTGAGCACGTGCAGTAAGCTAACCTCTCTGAGCATGTATACTATCCTCACGTGCAGTAAGCTAACCTCTCTGAGCACGTATGTTTCCCCCCGAGCACTACGTATGGCTTTACCGTGCTTGGGGTCCCAGAGGACTGTGCTGGTTTGAAGGCTTGATGCGATGGTGGCCTTGAGCATGCAATGTTTGTCCTCTGTGGAGGTCTTCCTGAAGGATGCTGGGATACCAGAGTGACACTGCAGACAAAACAAACACAGACAGCACAAACAAACGCACCCCACAGGCAAACAGAGCTCTCTCTCTCTCCCCCCCCCTCTCTCTCTCCCTGTCACTCTCTGTCTGTGACTCATCCAGGTCTAACTCACCAGGGTGTGGAGACAGCCGGGGCTCTCCGGGGCCGGGGGTGGGCAGGGTAGCCCCGGCTCTGACTGAGGGAGGAAGGCCCGTCAGGCCCCTACTGTGCTCTCAGCTCTAGGGATGGGTCTCCATGGGGGGCTGTATGTGCCCCAGCTGTGCAGGGATCTCTGTGGGGGTCCTGGGACATGCGTAGTGAGACGCAGCCTCTTGTTGAACCCCACCAGAGGCATTCAGAGTGGGTCTGACGAAGGCCCGGATACCGAAAAAGATCCAACAGGAGGCCATGAGAGGGAGTGTTTCACTGCAGGAGGAGAGGCAACACAGCACCTACACCTAGAAAGGAAGTGAGTGAGTGAGTAAGTGAGTGAGTGAGTGAGTGAGTGAGTGAGTGAGTGTGAGTGTGAGTGTGAGTGTGAGTGTGAGTGTGAGAGTGAGAGTGAGAGTGAGAGAGAGAGAGAGAGAGAGAGAGAGGAATGAGTTTCAGTGGGGTTTATTTTCTATCCCATGCTTGGAGACAATAAAATGTTGTATTTTACTTGATTTCTTCACTTCTATAACTTTATTTTTTATCTTAATTTTATCTTCTATCTTATTTTCCCTGGTCTTACAGTATGCTCATTTTATGTCCATGTTTATATGCTATGTGTTATGTAATGAATCTGCTGTAAAACACTTTGAAAGGTGCTACTGTACACAAATAAAGTTTTATTATTATTTGTCCACCCTACTATTAGGAGCAAGTCCTCCCTGTGATGGACACTGAGTGAGGAGATGGAGGAGGAGCCTCCCCTGACAGAGAAGAAGAAACACTGTGTGGCCAGACACTTCGGTTCTGTCTCTTGAACAGGCAGTTTACGCACTTCTCTAGGATGGTGAGAGGCTGTGTTGCCGTGTGTGTGCGTGGGTGGGGGGGGGGGTGTAGCTGTGGAGAGGTCCGGCCCCCTGCTGTGGTGGGGGGCGGGGTTGGTGCGGTTGTTGAGTGTGGGGGACGGGGGGGACCCATTGTTTTTCCAACCTGCAGTAGAGCCATAGAGAGAGACTAGCTTGTGGAGGCGCTCCCTCCAGTTGGCATCATGTAGGGAGAAGGACACTTGCTGGCTGATGAGGCGCCCCCCTTAGCCCTGCCCCAGCTGCCCTCCAGGCCCCAACCCTACCCCAGCTGCCCTCCAGGCCCCCACCCTACCCCAGCTGCCCTCCTGGCCCCCACCCTACCCCAGCTGCCCTCCTGGCCCACGGAGAATATAAATATTATTTAATGTTCTAGCTTCCTTGTTTAAAATGGTACTGGAGAAATGAGTCATGTTTCATAATTGCAATTTCCTGTGTGTCCCACAAACAAGGAACAGTCATCCTTTACAAATCCCTTGGTAACGGACCAGAAAACACTCAAGATCCAGCTACAATAATTTGGTTTTCGTCAGAAACTCTGAAGTACCTCTCCAGGGTCGCCTATTTACCTACTGGATCTCTCCCAGCTGCATGAGCCCAGTGCAATGGAGCGAGTATTTTCAGTTACTTCTGCCTTGCTTAGTCTCCTCCACAAGAACATATGATATCATTTTCAGTATCACAGCTCACGTTTTCGTTTCCCTTCCCTTGCTCCATGTCATGTGCACGGCGGTGAAACACAAAGACCAAGAGTGTCAGCAGGCATCTCCCCTCTCCAGAGTCGGAGGCCTCTAGCCCTTTTCCACCAAGAATTCGGAACCGGTTCGGTGCCGGTTCGCGAACCTAATTTCGAACGGTTCCGAGCATTTCGACCAAAAATAAATGAGTTCGGGAACCCCAAAGTTGGTTCTGAACCGGCACCAAAAAATAGTAGGGGAGAGCGGGGCCCGTTGGAGCATTTTTTGCCTTAAGCTTATTTATTTTTAAATGATTTTGGTTTTATTATGAATTTTGCTATGCATGTATACCTATATCTGTTGGCTACATAAGGACATCAAAACGAGGGTTCCAGCACTTACCAGTTTCTTACAGTTTTGCCAAAAGTGGCGGATGTGAAAACGGACCAACGTGCCTCATGGGTGAGGCGCGTTCGACCACGTAGTGTGGCGCATTGGACCAATATTGTACATTGCCTTAAAACCCATGCAAATAACATTATCTTCTTACAACTATATGTTATGTGCTACATACATGTTTTTTTCACTACCTGCATGCATTATTTATACTGTTAGGTATTTATTATGTATAGGCCTAATAATGTCATGTTCTATACGATATTTGCTCATATATTTAGTATTTATTTTATCATAAGCCTATGTATATAGTTGTATTTATTTATTGTATTATAGGCTAATGTATAGATTGTTGGGTGATGATTTCTATGAATATCTAACTCATAAATTAACTATTATCTCCTGAATTAGGCTACCTGACTTGGGCTTAACCCATGAAACATGGCAGATGCTGTCAGTAGGTAGTCCCTCAGCTCCCTCTCCTGACCCTTACTGAACACTTGACCATGGCAATAGTAGCCAACATCAGGGAGCCGTGTGCTGCCTGTCTCTTGCATGTCCCTCCTCTTTTTAAGTAGCGTAACAGGGAGACGTGACTGATGGAGTAGCTTTTAGCTGCACCACGTACAGACATTCCTCTCTCCACTTCTCTGGCTGCCAGCTCAAGCACCTCCCTGGCCAATTCTGTCGGTCTTACGTTGCCTATTTCTCATATTGTGAATAAAAGTAAAGAAAAATGGCTAGTAATGCATGATCATTGAATGTGGGCCGCGTTGGACCACAGTGGTCCAAAGCACCCCACCTACTGGAGGCTAGCTATCTGGCTAGCTGTCACTCAGTGCTATGTAGCATGAATCACGAAAATTATTTCATCTTAAAGCCTCTAAAACAGTGATAAAAATTATATATGTTTGGATTCTGTGACAAGGTATAAATCAAAAAACAGTAGCGTAAAACTGTTTTACTTCGTAAAAAAAACAAACTAAAAACAGATGATCGCCAAGAAAATGTTTAAAGATTTTCAAATACTCCCGCTGACTTCAGGATAGGTTGACGTGACGTAGAGAGATGTGTTCACCAAAATATGTTTGTGTAGCTACAACAGATCACCTCAAAAGCCCCGCGGTCTGACGCGCCCCGCTCTCCCCTAGGTTTTTCAGCGCGAACCGTGACGATATCGCGGGCGTGGTCTATAGATTTGCTGTAAACACGTTACTCGATTCATAGTCGACGTAAACAACGCAAGCTACGTTGTGAACGCAAGCTCCAACATGACTCGAGAGCTTGCGTTCTGTGTTTTGTTTTGTGGAAACCATAGGTGGAAACGTGAAGAATTGCACTATTGCTTGCGTCAAGTGACAAATTTCGGCATGACACACGCAAGGACGCAACAAGATCTTGCGTGGCCTTGCGAAGCTTGCGCTTATGTAGTTTGCGTCGACTATGGTAGCGACCGCTTCAGCTAAATGTACGCCGGGAATAGGCTCCCAAGTGTGAATGATCTCATTCTCTCTATGCTAAGTGCCAACTATCTGAATAACCAGCCATCCAACTGACTTCATACAAATTATATAATTGACAATCCCTAAAACAATAGTGTGATGACAACCTACTACAATTATAATGAAGTAGACTACGCAAGCCACTTTTGTGACACACCACCGAAACAACTTTACACATACAACTTTACAGTACACATGTCTATATCTCCAAGCTAATTACGTACAACGGTTCCGCTCAAAACTGGTCGAAACGCGGGCCCGTTCCAGAGTTCACGAACCAGAGTTACTTTAGTGGAAAAGGGCAGGTTTGTGACAGCGGGGCAGGATGCACCAATTAGTCCAGCCCCAGGTGTGCTGCATCCAGTAATCACTCCCTCGCAGAACCTCATTGGAGAAAAGGGGCGGAAGCATAACAACACACACACACACACACACACACACACACAGCCCAGTGCATCCACATTCATGAGACATCCCCTATTCCCCCTGGATGCTTTACAGTGCTTCCAAGGATTCTGGATTTCTCTTAGTTTTCCTTTCATAAAGAGACTCAGACCAGGGTAGTAGGCTAGTGGTGGTAGACAGGGCTACTGCTGCTGGTCCATAAGCACAGGAACTCTATAATCACATCCAGGGTACAGGGATGTTGTAAATAAGGCATACAGTATCACTGAGAGCAGGGTGCTATGACATGAGGAAGAGGCTGTGACATAAGGGTTGTCCTGCTCCGGAACATACCATCTGTCATGGACATGATTCATCGTTGTCAAGGAAGGCCTTTCCCTAGAGACAGGTCGTACCAGAATAAACCAGGGTGGAAATGACGAAAGAAGAACCACGTCCTTACTTCTTCACCCCCCTACTCTCTCCATTACCCTCACCCACACCCAGGGCCGTTGCTAGGAATTTTGGGCCCCCTTAAAGAATATTGGTGTGGGCCCCTACCCCTCCGACTTTTCGTCACCACTTTTTTCGACCCCCTTTTTTTTAATTTTTATTATGTATCATTTTGTATTCATTTGTCTGTTTCTCTATGTTCTTTTTCCAATTTACCTCTCCATAGACATTTACTTGTGTACTTCCTGTGCTTGGACTGTCTCTGTCTGTAGCAGTTTGATGACTGGAACTACTATGAGCCTCTTCACTCCCTTCACTCTCTGTTTCTAACTAGCTAGGACCTTGTAGACAGTAAGAACAGAACAGTGTCTTCTTAAGATTTGGGAATAAGTCTATGTAGCACTGTAGCGTTTACAGGAAACTGGCTAGGCGGCTGTTGATTAGCTAATAAACGCCTCTCTTATTTCAAGAGCATTCATATGTAGGCTATCTTAACCTGGATTACATCTACATGTTGCTATTCAGTACAGTAGTTCAGTAATAAGTTTAACTAGCCAACCAGTGTCTACCTCACTCACTCACCGTCTAAAGCATCTTCTGGGGGCTGGGGGTGGGTGTCTAGGTCAGACAAGGCCACAGCTGATTCTGTGAGTAGCAGGACATAAAGGATTTAAAAAGAAATCAACTCTATATGAATTTCTATTAATTAACTTAACACTATTTATTTATTAACCATGGACTTCTTTATGTAATGTAACTGTTTCATATGTAGGCTATCTTAACCTGGGTTAACTTACATCTACATTTTGCTATTCATAGCAGTACAGTAGTTTAGTAATAAGTTTAATAGCCAACCAGTGTCTACCAGTCACTCACTCACCATCTAAAGCATCTTCTGGGGGCTGGGAGTGGGTGTCTAGATCAGAGGGGGCCACAGCTGATTCTGTGAGTAGTAGCACATAAAAGTTTTAAAAAGACATCGTCAACAGAACCGGCTAGCTAGCATAGCACATTATAATATAAGCATTCATGAGAATGGAAACATGTGTCCTGGCTGCTGCCACTGGATTTTTATGTATTTATTTGGACAGGAAGTATATTTGCAAGTGTGCCAGCTGGCAAGCTAGCTAGCAGTAGCCACCTCACTAGAACAGTGCAGTGGTTGAGGCTGGCTAGTGAAAGCTATCTTATTAGAACTGTAGTAGCTGTCTAGTTAATCTGTCATTTAGTTAATGGTAGCGTAATGTTATATAGCAGCTAGCTTACCAGAACAGTAGTTGGCTGGTTGCTAGCACTGTAGCTAGCTGTCTAGTTAATGGTAGCTAACGTTATCTAGCAGCTAGCTTACCTAGTTGGCTGGTTGCTAGAACTGTAGCTAGCTGTCTAGTTAATGGTAGCTAACGTTAGCTAGCAGCTAGCTAACCAGATCGAGTTGTTACCAGAACATAAGCTTACTAGCTAACGTTAGCTACCTAGCTTAGCACGTTCTAACACACTAGGCTAACGGCTCTCGTTGTCATGGTTAATGTGAGACCGCGGGCAACTGACCGACCGTCTTAACATAGCTACTCTCAGCTTTCTAACATATATATATATAATAATATAATATAATACCGTCTTAACATAGCTACTCCCAGCTTTCTGGTGGGAAAAAATGCTTATGGGCTCCCGCTCTGCTGCCTTTTCTCCTGGCCTCTCTCTCCACTCTTTTCTCCTGGCCTCTCTCTCCACTCTTTTCTCCTGGCCTCTCTCTCCACTCTTTTCTCCTGGCCTCTCTCTCCACTCTTTTCTCCTGGCCTCTCTCTCCACTCTTTTCTCCTGGCCTCTCTCTCCACTCTTTTCTCCTGGCCTCTCTCTCCACTCTTTTCTCCTGGCCTCTCTCTCCACTCTTTTCTCCTGGCCTCTCTCTCCACTCTTTTCTGGTGCCCGGATTTATGTATGGGCATGATGTGTATGATTGAACGTTAGGCTATTAGTGCTAGTATTTGACAGTCAGCCGGTATAGTGACGTAATGTCAAAAGAGGTGATACTTGCCAGCGTGAACCATGGCATGGACCAAACCATTTAAGAAGGGGGGCGATATTGCTCAGTAAATTAAATATTTTTTCTTTCTTTTTTTTGCATTATTTGTGGCTTAATTTGAATTCTGATGCAGCATTAGTGTGACTGATCTACATGCAGAATAATTTCATCATAGAAAGAGGGACCTCTTGTTTTTTTTGTGGGCCCTGCTTGCTTGTGGGCCCTTATAATCATCATAACCTTTCACCGCTAAACAACGGCGCTGCCCACACCCCACCCCTTTGAATCAAACATCCATGTTCTAGTTCCGTTAATCCCTCACCTGGTGTTCAACCACCCCAAGTTCTCCCACACAACTTCTCTTCTCCGTTCCCTACACTGCTCCGTGTAGTAACTCGCATCCAGTTTAAAGCTGTGGTACTAGCCTACAGGGCAATGAAAGGAACAGCTCCCTCCTACCTCCAGGCCATGGTCAAACCCTACACCCCCTCCCGATCGCTATGTTCGGAGGCCCCTGTGGTCGATCAACACGGTCATGGCTCTTCTGTCCTACGTTAATGCAATTATTGTACGTTTCTTTGGATAAAAGTGTCAGCTATTGTTAATGTAATATAATGTAAATGTAAATTTGGATGTGTTTTACCAGGGTAGAACACTGCGCATTGGTCAAATACTGAGTGAGAGTGGGTGGGAGAGGATATATATACTGTCCTTCCCTCCTCTCTCTCTCTGTCTTTCTCTCTCGTTCTTTCTTTCTCTCTCTCTGTCTTTCTCTCTCTCTCTTTCTTTCTTTCTTTCTCTCTCTCTCCCTCTCTCTGTCTTTCTCTCTCTCTCTCTTTCTCTCTCTCTCTCTCTCTCTCTCTCTCTCTTTCTCTCTCTCTCTCTCTCCCTCTCTCTGCCTGTTATGGTGTTTTCCATGGCGTAACCAATATGCTCCCATTATGTCATTAACACTGAGCCCACACACCTGTCACATGCCTGGAGCTACCTAGAGCCACTACTCTGTTACAGCACAATACCTAGCACCAGCTGGCTCTGACACTTCCTGGTCGCTTCCACTCCGTTCTGCTGGGTGGGCAGCTACAGTAAGACAGCTACAGTACAATTAGATCAAGTGAAAAGACATTCTCATTCTCAAAAGACTCTCATTTGTCCCTAGCCTCACCAGTGACGTGAAACCAGTTACAGTATGTTTGTAAAATAGGGCATATAATGAAAAGATACACAGGACTTCATGACTTGGTGATTTAGATTAGTGCCCGCCACAGTAATGATTCGGCCAGCAGTAATTGGTGTGTTTGATGTGATGCAATGTTAGGAAAATAAGAATTATCCTCACCAATGCGTGTTTATGTTTCAGTCAACCCCTTCCAGCTCATTACCTTGTTATCTCAAACAAGAACAATATTTATGCCAAATAATACATTTGATTTATTTTTCAGTCAGTCTAAGACATAACAGTTGGGAAGGTGTCACCCTCATGGTTGTCAGAGTAACTGGCAGGCTCAAGTAAAGCCTTATAAACTGGAGACACTGACAATAAAACTATTTTTCCCTCAGGCATCAGGTGTATCTGTAACCTAGTTACTAATAGAGAATGTGTTTTTTTTAAGCATTACACCCAATATGATTTGAAGTGAGATGACATTTTATGTGAAGTGCAAAATACAATAACACAAGTGAAGAATAGAATACAATTCAAATACGATATACAATATTGTACAAAATAACACAATAAAAAATCTTATAAGAAGAAAAACGATATGTGTGTTTTGGTCAGGATACCCAATGTCAGTGGAGGCTCCAGTGCTTTGTTGAGGAGGCCAGTTGCAGTCAGGAAGGTTTTTGGACCTGATGGACCGCAGCCTCCTGCTGGAGAGGAGTGGCTCAAAGAGTTTGTGACAAGGGTGGGATGGGTCGGCCACCATCTTTCCTGCCCGCCTCAAGGCCCTGGAGGCCTGCAGATCCTGGAGGGATGGCAGTTTGCAGCCAATCACCCTCTCAGAAGAGTGAATGATATGCTGCAGTCTGGTCTTGTCCTTGGCAGTGGCAGCAGTGCACCAGATAGTGAGGTGAGGATGGACTCGATAATGCTGCCGCAGGAATGACCTCCGCTGCTGTGCCTTCTTGGTGAGGGAGCTGATGTTCAGCTCCAGCTTGAGGTCCTGGGTGATGATGGTGCCCCAGGAAGCACAGTGTCGACTGGGGAGTCACACATGTATGTGTTTGTTGATTGGGATGATGTAACACAGAGACAAGAAGCTCCACATGTCCCTCCAACTGTGTCAGCATCACAGACAGCTCCATGTCCTGTTACATGACTGGCGGGGCGGCTGTATAGCTCAGGAGGTAGAGCGGGTTGTCCAATGATCGTAAGGTTGACGGTTCGAATCCCAGCTCTTCCTGACTGCATGTCAAAGTGTCCTTGGGCAAGATACTGAAGCCCAAATTGCTCCCAATGAGCAGGCTAGCACCTTGCATGGCAGCTGCCGTGATTGTGTGTGTGAATGGGTAAATGAGAGGCCTTCATTGTAAAGTGCTTTGAATAGAAGCGCTATATAAGTGCAGTCCATTTATCATTTACCATGACTGTGGATGGGCGGATGGAAACTTGGAGGAACAAGTCTGGCAGCACAAGGATAGGCCTACGCACACTTATGAACGCACACATTCATACAGTACACACACACCACAAACACACAGCAAGTCACATCTTTCCACAGGTTCTGATGGCTGCAGAGAGGTACAGTACGTACAGTAGAAACTGAGAGTGGACGAGGTGGCTGCAGAGAGGTACAGTACGTACAGTAGAAACTGAGAGTGGACGGTGACACAAGGCAAGGTCTGGTCAGGAGGTCAGGGTTGTGTGATCTGTAAAACCATAGGGGTGATATGATTACACACACGCACCAGCCAGAGAACACCCAGCGCCCTTAGTTCATGAGCCTGTTTACCTGTCCATTATTCTGACCCGGTCTTAACGCGGTGCATCCAACCAGAGCGAGGTCATCTCCACTGGCCCCTGTGTTGGTAGCTGTATTCCCCCCCATAATTCATTGGAACCGAGAGAGAGGATGGATTTATGACTGTGGTTTATGAGTGAGCCGGTCCTCTAATGGTTTTAGTGCTGCGCCGTGGTCAGCGGGGATATCAGATAAACAGAGTGCAGGCAGGGTGGAAGTGTGTTCTGATTGCTACCTAACTACAGTATTTGTGCGTCTCTCGCCGGAAACGGATGAATTTATCAGTTGGTCATCGAACCACAAGAGGCCTGTTGGCAGCTTTAGCGTGTGTTCAAATGTAGCTATCTGCTACTGTAATATTTTCTGACTGGCCAGAGTGGCATCGTTTACGGTATAATACTGTAATTGTTTCTGACTCCTATTCTCTGGTGGGCTACCGGCAGCCTAATGTGTCCCATAAAACCCTCCCCCATGTTCAAACTGCAGACATGAAGAGGCCTGGGACTCATGTAGTACAGTAATTGTGTCACGCCTTCAGCCTCCACCTCCCTCTCCCCTCTACCTCCCTCTCCCCTCTACCTCCCTCTCATCTCTACCTTCCTCTCCCCTCTACCTCCCTCTCCCCTCTACCTCGCTCTCCCCTCTACCTCCCTCTCCCCTCTACCTCCCTCTCATCTCTACCTTCCTCTCCCCTCTACCTCCCTCTCCCCTCTACCTCCCTCTCATCTCTACCTCCCTCTCCCCTCTACCTCCCTCTCCCCTCTACCTCCCTCTCCCCTCTACCTCGCTCTCCCCTCTACCTCCCTCTCCCCTCTACCTAGCTCTCCCCTCTACCTCCCTCTCCCCTCTACCTTGCTCTCACCTCTACCCCTCTCCCCTCTACCTCCCTCTCCCCTCTACCTCCCTCTCCCCTCTACCTTTCTCTCCCCTCTACCTAGCTCTCCCCTCTACCTCCCTCTCCCCTCTACGTAGCTCTCCCCTCTACCTCCCTCTCCCCTCTACCTCGCTCTCCCCTCTACCTCCCTCTCCCCTCTACCTCGCTCTCCCCTCTACCTCCCTCTCCCCTCTATCTAGCTCTCCCCTCTACCTCCCTCTCCCCTCTACCTCGCTCTCCCCTCTACCTCCCTCTCCCCTCTATCTAGCTCTCCCCTCTACCTAGCTCTCCCCTCTGGCTGTCTCTGTGTGTGGGCATGGTTGAAGGCTCCAGGCTCCAGTTGATCCGTCATTCACTCCACCTACATTGGCTACACACCTGTGGTCCATCATCTTATCACCATCCACCCTGCAGTATATCATGGTAAATGGACTGAACTTATATAGCGCTTTTATCAAAAGCACTTTACGACGGCCTCTCATTGGCCCATTCACACACACACACACACCAATGGCGGCAGCTGCCATGCAAGGTGCCAGTCTGCTCATTGGGAGCAATTCGGGGTTCAGTGTCTTGCCCAAGG
>NC_140243.1:24378445-24443445 GCF_949987555.1 Borostomias antarcticus
TAAGTAAGTATATGTACAGCATGTTCTGAAGCATCACTCCTGCTGTCGTAGCCAATACTATGACACACAACATCTCGTCATCAGTCCCCCCTCGAATCCCAGCTGGTGTAGCATCGCTCCTCTTGTCAGCATCTTGTGCCTTAATTAGTTTTGGAGGATTGGGGAAATGTTGTCTACCCCCCCCTCCCTCCCTTCCCAGGGCTGCAAAACAGATTCCAGGAATCATTACATTTTTTACAGTCGTTTAGCTGAAGTTTTTATCCAAAGCTACTTACAATAATTGCATTTAACGTACAATGGAAAAGCGATGTACTAATACTTGCCAGAACTCACGAGTGCAATCCTTGAATCAAGCTAAAGATTGTGTTTGAACAGTGCGTTTTGAAAACAGAGCAGCTCAAGCTCAGCCAACGATCAAAATACCAGACAAATGTCCCGTGGGTGTCACCTGTATTGTATCTGAATTAGAATTATTCTCAGTGCAGTGTAGATCGTTAATTTAAGATGCAGCCGCTTTCTCTCTCTCTCTCTCTCTCTCTCTCTCTCTCTCTCTCTCTCTCTCTCTCCTTCTCTCTCTCACTCTCCTTCTCTCTCTCTCTCTCTCTCTCTCTCTCTCCCTCTCTCTCTGGCTCTCACCTTCTCTCTCTCTCTCTCTCTCTCTCTCTCTCTCTCTCTGGCTCTGGCTCTCACCTTCTCTCTCTCTCTCTCTCTTTCTCCCATTATCAAAGTCCAATTGGAGACTAACGAAGGGCAAAACAAGAACAGATATATAGAAAGCCAATTACTGTAAATCCATGTCTTTCCTGTTCTGTTTTCCAGCCCAGTTTGTGCCTGATGCTGCGGGTACGGGGGATTAGGCTCGAAACACCCCCACCCCACCCGCCACCCCCCCACCAAGCTCAGCACCACGAACCGTGACTGAAATGTGAATATCTGCAATGAGACAAAAACTTGACATGAGCCAAAGTGGTTAATTTGCAGTCCTATACTGTAAATTACATAATCCTGCTTTTCCCTTTGTCAACTGCCAAACAGTTGTGTGTAGTACAACCGAGATCATCCACAAAATCAGTCGCGGGGCGATCACTATACAAACTGAACTGCTGTGAGTTTCAGGGAGAACTCCTGTCATTGTGGAGTGCAGGTGAAACAGGCAGAAAGAGGATCGTGAGGATGTCACGCATAGATGACTCTTCCATTGCCCCCCATCTCCCCCATCTAGGGTTACAGTCCAGTGTTTGTCCAGTGATTCAGAGCTCCTATGTGGGCTCGCTATGAGGAGTGCTTACCTAACCTGGGTAAGCAGGCTGTATTGTGTGTGTGGACCCTGTGTGAATCAGTCTAATGGTGCTGTTCGGAGTCCGCGATGGTCTCAATCACAGCATCCATCACCTCCCCAGTCTCCTCTGTCAGCAGTGGCGGACAGACATGGATAGTCCATAAACTTTAATCCATAAGTCTGGTCACACACACACACGCTCACACACACACACATGCTAACACACACTCCTCTCTCCGCCAAAGGAGATGGTGCAGAGGGACAGGTACCATCTCAGAGTCTGGTTCTTGCTCCGTCTGTAATCGAGTCCCTCTCCTCACCTCTTTATTGGTGTCGGCGAGCCAGAGGGAAGAGGAGAGAGGAGCACAAGGTAGAGGGAAGAGGAGAGGAGCTGGGGGGAGAGGGGCTGGGGGGAGAGGAGCAGGGGGGAGAGGGGCTGGGGGCCTGGGGGGAAAGGAGCAGGGGGAGAGGGTCTGGGGGCCTGGGGGGAGAGGAGCAGGGGGGAGAGGGGCAGGGGGGAGAGGAGCTGGGGGGAGAGGAGCAGGGGGGAGAGGGGCTGAGGGGCTTGGGGGGAGAGGGGCTGGGGGGAGAGGGGCTGGAGGTCTGGGGGGAGAGGGGCTGGGGGGAGAGGGGCTGGAGGTCTGGGGGGAGAGGGGCAGGGGGTCTGGGGGGAGAGGGGCAGGGGGGAGAGGGGCAGGGGGGAGAGGGGCTGGAGTTCTGGAGGGAGAGGGGCTGGGGGTCTGGGGGGAGAGGGGCTGGGGGTCTGGGGAGGGTGAGAGCAGCAGAGAGGGATGTATTGCTCTTACTGTTCTCTCATAACCTGGCCAATGATACGGCTCTCTTTTGTAGTACTGAAGGGTCTGTGTGCGTGCATGCGTGTGTGTGTATGTATGTGTGGCTGCATGTGTGTGTGTGTGTGCGTGCGTGCGTGCGTGTGTGTGTGTGTGTGTGCGTGTGTGTGTATGTACTGTATATATGTGTGTGTGTGTTCATGTGTACAGTATGTTTATGTGTATGTGTGTGTCTCACTTCTACTAGAGGGGCTGATAAATATCAGGCTTCCCTTCTCCCGCTGTTAGCGGCTCTGGAGTACTAAAGTGGTGAGAATTCAATCTTTAATTAAATATCTAAATGTCAAGCTCATTGAAATCCTTACCCTTACACAACAGCAGGGTGCTCAGCCAGAACATGTGTTAGGTTGTGGAGTGGTTTGTGGCTATTTTGCCGACGAGCATCTCTCTCGAACCGTTCTCTCAATAGGTATGAATCATGGACAAACAGCCAGCAGTTGATAATGAGGCTCTCTGGGCCGAAGGCATAATGGTTTAAAACAATACATCTGGCCAACATGCTCACTGCAGAGGGCTGGCTAGTAGGTGTGTGTGTGGGGGGGATTTCACTGCCTTTGTGTTGCTGCTGTATGGTTGATGGTCACTGCACTTATAATTAGGGGCCGGAACCCTCTTGTATTTGACAATATTCTGAATCTTCCTAGGATGTCTGACTTCCCATGCATGAAAAATCACCAAACTTTGCACATAGGTCCAGTCCTATGCCAAAAGTCCTCAACTGGCATAGGGGGCCAATAGTCCTGATGGTGGCGCTACAGCAACAGTCTACTCTAAAGTCTAAAACTTAAAAAAAAAACATCACTTTGCAACCACCGCCAACATGTAGGCCCAAGTGAGCAGAAACATCCACATGCTTTGAGCTGTTAGGAATTGTGAAGCCCATCACTCTATCAAACACTACTCCTCCCACATTTTTGGTCAATTGACACCTCAATTGCTACACTAGGCTACATCTTCAGACTGTCCTCCACAAACTATCTTCACAGATTTCTGAAATATCTCAATTTGAGCCCACAGCACATCAACATGTTTTAATGTAAACAGTACTGTTTGCAGCTATTGCAAATACTCACTCAATAAATGTCAATGTTCATGAAAAAACATACTCAAACATTTTCATAACATGGTAGATGTAGTGTGAAATGTTTCAGAATTTTATGTCAAAAACTGTATTTTTGACAGTATGTTTAAGTCTGTCCCCTCAAACTACTGCTGTTCATACTGGGAAAAATATGCTACCCACAATCCTATAGTGCAACAGCAATGTCTCCACCAATCAGAGACGTTGTTGTTGGCAACCCCGCCCCAATAGCAGATCGTAGGACTACAACTGGCTAAATTGACTCTGATTGAGATGACACCTGTGCCACTGATTGTTTGATTGGTTTCCACCTGTCTTGGGGGGAATTCAATCCATCATTGCACTTTGTATAAAAAAGCTCTTTTTTTTTATCTTTGTCTGATAGGAGATACACTCATTGGTTGACTTTTATTGAAAAGCTCTCCTTGGTGTTGACCCGTCCTATTTAGGAAATTACCTTTATTAATTAGGAATTTGTTACACTGACTGTCCCTCGAGTGTTCACAGAACTGGGGAAAAAGGCATGTCGATATGCTGCTCCCTCTGCATGGAATTCCTTGCAAGCTGACTTAAAATTGCCTGAACTGATCCCGTTTGACAGCTTTGTTGAAATTCTCAAGGATAAGGAACTTGAAAGCATTGGGTTTTGTCACTGCTTTTAAATCAGTTGTTATACCTCTAACCTGAGCTTATTTTATTTATTGTATGTATGCTTTTTGTATTGTAACCTTTTGTATTGAAATGTGCTGCCTCTTGGCCAGGTCGCTTTTGAAAAAGAGATTCTTTAATGAGCTTGCCTAGTTAAATAAATGTTAGTTGTGTGTCTATATAGCCTACATGTACTGTAGCTCCCCTCTTGTTCTGTCTGTTCATTATTTGCTGCAGCTGTGCGTTGTCCCTGGTGTTGTCATGTGCCAACTTGTAAGTCTGTAAGCTTTGTCTTTTGTTCTCCGCTTGTTCAATGTATACCTTGGTTTTATTGTTTAGTCTTTGGTTTTGTTTTTTGCCACTCATGGTGCCTTTATTTTAACAAACATTTTGTGGAAACTGCTGAAACCTCCATGTTACATGCACCTGTGACATTTACAGTACATGCAACCCTTGTGATCATGATGTTTAAGTCGGTGTGAGACCAACTATGGCTTCTCACATGGCAGGGGCTCAAGTCCAGGGGGATGCAGAATAAAAATGCTAATTCATACTCCACTGTGCTGTGACATGATTTTTAATTATATTTTTAATTTGTAGATATTACTGGTTTGCATGGCTTCATCTGACCAATATTTTGTCTCAATCAGTGCCACCTGTGTTCAATCCAATCAAATCAGTGAATCCATGCTCAGTCCAGAGTCCCACAACTCATTCCCATCACAGTATGTCGGCCTACTAATATGTTCATGCAGGATTCCTATGGTGTAAATATCTAGTGGTGACATTTACACTTTTTAGGTCAAACTGGCAGCTTCTCACTTGGCTCAAACAAGAACGTAACCTTCCCTTGGTGTCTGGTGAGTTCAAGCCCCGGGTGACGCAGAATAAACATGCTACAGTAAGGTCTACTCAGGCATTGTCTTGTTCTCCACTTGAGTGTAGCTTAGTTTTATTTAGTTTTTGGTTTGGTTTTTTTACCCCTTGTGATGTCTTTACATTTTTGTGGAAACTAATGAAACATCCACATACACCTGACATTTACATGCAACCCTTGATTGCTTGTCAGTGTGAAACCATCCATGGCTTCTCACATGGCAGGTAGCTCAAAGAGTTCAAGCCCAGGGGGATGCAGAATAAAAATGCTAATGGCATTGTGCTGTGACATGTTTAAATGATGGTCTGGGCAAATACATGAGCACACCCTCATATATTTGCCATTTGTCTCTTTCCTCTTACTCCGCCCGGCAGCTGTAATTGAGAGATGTAATTCTGGAACTGTCTGGTATTGATTTCTTACAGATACGATGTTCACTATGTTCACAAGGCCTCTTCACCATCGGTCAGGCTGTTACTGGTCAGGCACAGACTCCCCGTCTCTTTCCACAGTCACTCGGGTGGAAGAACTCTTATCCTTGTCTAGAGGTGTGAGACTGGTCCTGGGGATGAAGTGGCTGAAGCAGAGGAAACTCATACGGACACACGCGCACACACACACACACACACACACACTCACACACACACCTGGGACGCGCGAACACAGACGGGCACGCGCGAGCAAACGCACACCCACGCTGATGTGAGCGTGCTATCACGCACACGTCTACGGACCTTGGGCGTGCACGAAGACACGTGCGCGCACACACACACACACAGACGCGCAATTGTCCACCCTTGCAGACTCACAGACTTAAGGGCGCGCTCCCGCGAAGTCTGCGAGGGCTTAGGGGTGTCCCAATGTCAAATTGGCAAGTGCATGAGGGCTCTCTGGCAGACATTTTGAGCCCTTTATGCCCCCTTACCGTAAGTCTGCACTTCTGCAGACTTTGCCTAAGGGAATTACCCAGAGATCATATCGTTGTGACGTGAAACACAGGGTTACCTGAAGAACAGCCAATAAACAAGCACGGACAGATCAACCAACCCTAACGTTCACGCTATTAAACAAAATATGTTTTCATGTTTTCAGCTGGACTTGCTTATCTGCACAAGTAGCCTTATAATTATTTTGGTTTCATTATTTTTAAGTATGGGTTATTAACCCTGTGGGTTTGTATAATGTGATTTGTTGAATATGTAGGCTATGGTTATAAATTACATTGATTTCTGTTGCTCTAAATCATATGATTTCCCAGTTAAATTACATTAATCACCCATTTCGGTGCAGTGTTCTTTGAATTGAGATTTCCAACATGAATATGGAAAGAGTTGTGAGGTGCAGAAATGTGTATTATAATTCTTAAGTAAATACTTTTGGATTCATCACAAACAAGAATCAAAGGCAGTAATGTAGTTCGCATATGACCACAAAATGAAATGATTTCAACAAGTTGAACAGACATGTTTTGAGGGTAACACAGAGAGTTCGGATAATATAAAGGGGATTTGACTCAGCCCAAAATTAATTTACATGAAGGCCTACAAGAAAAACATGTCAAATTGAAAAATTTATAAAAAGCCCCACACCCACAATAGTAAGAAATATGTTTTCACGTCAACGTAATGTGATGTCCCATTCCTTTCCATTACAGTATACCAATTCGAGCCCTTGCAGCCTCTCGCACTCAACCACTTTACCAGGTGACGTCAATAAGTCTATGAGGGCTCAGGGCTTGAGGGTTTAGGGGGGACATTGGGACTGGGCCAGAGTGTCCCAGTCAACACACATCTGAGGCCTGCTGCGATTGTAGCCATTGGCAGATTCAGATGAAGGCGCGCGCTGTCCGCACGCATGTCGCGTCATGCTGATGCTCATCTAAGCAGAAGTTTATCTGAGGGGTGGAAACAGAGGCGTCTTGTCCAGTCAAGCAGCAGCAAGCTGTTGTCTCCTACTCAGGAAAGTGACAAGGAGCCTTTTGGACAAGTAATATATGTGTCACATCTAGCCTCAGGACGATGTCATAGAGGAGAATGGCCTTATTGTTTTTCTAAGATCTGCCAACCACAGTGCCTGACTGCTCTAGTCCAGCTGCTCCACCATGGGGCCATCCACTGTCTGATAAGCATGATTCCTTGGTGGTATAGGATAAAAGGATTGTTTATTTCCATTTCCTTCTCAAGGAGACAAATCCTCCTTTGTTCAAATAACCGTGGTCTCAGGTGTGATCGCAGAGATTTCATTCTTCCGAATGCTGTAAGCCTCTGATAAAGTGTTCAGTCCATAAAATGGGAACAGTACAGTGATATTTAAGCTCAGTGAACAAAGGGTTGTCAAAATTGCTTCAGTGAATATGAAATAGGAGAAAGTTAATGAAACTCAGGGGTCTTTTGCAAGAAATATGGGGCATGGAAGAAGAATGACTGACAGGGATGATTGTAGAATTTACAGGGTGTGTGAATAGTTGCTCAATCTGAGGAACACCATTAACATAAAATGGACTAGAAATGGTGCTCAGAGAGCACAGACCTCCGCCCGTGAATGCATTTTGTGGCTCTGTGTGCAACATGTCTGGTATTGCTGCATTTGTTAGGTCAAGAGCTTTATGCCCGTCCAAACCCCATGTCTCTGTGACCTTCCCATGTCGAGATATGGCCTTTCAGCTCCCTCATTCACAATGAACAGGGGGGATTTTTCATTCCTGAGCCTAAATCCAAATGGTTCAGAGGGGAATGGCCGGCCGTGTTTGGACGGCTTGTGGACCCACCCTGTGATTCGGATCCGCTCCAAAATGTAATGGGTTCTAAGTTGGTCCATGTCATGGGCCCTAGGCAACCACGCAGTCCACCAACACCAGGGGCTAGGGCCCTGATCTATGCTCGTCCAGGGCCTCTTCATGAACACATTCTGCGGTCATCATCTCTGAACGCTGCTCTTTCTTGCTCTACTCCCACAGAGCTAGCCAACGGCTAACTAGCTGATGTTATTGCAACATCTTTTTCTCGCTGCAGAGAAGCATTACAAGAATCAATACCCATACTGCGATCCATTCTGGGGCTTCTCCACAATCCCAACCGGCTAATTTCCCCTGAGCTTAAGATGCAGTTTTAATGGGAGGGATGCCTTCTAAGGGTCTCCTCCTGGTCCACTCCTCTAGCCCCGCCTCTTCCAGTCCCATCTCTCTGTCCTCGCATCTCAGTCCTTCTCCTCCTGGTCCCCTAGCCCCTCTTCTGTTCATCTCTCATCCTCTTCCCTCGCTTTGCTTTCACTTTCTCCATCTCTCTCTCTCTCTCTCTCTCTCTCTCTCTCTCTCTCTCCCTCTCTCTCTCTCTCTCTCTCTCTCCCTCTCTCTCTCTCTCTCTCTCTCTCTCTCTCTCTCTCTCTCTCTCTCTCTCTCTCTCTCTCTCTCTCTCTCTCGAGAATCCTGCAGTCTGATTGTTCTCTTCATTCTTTCCCAGCCACATACAGTAGCTTATCCTCTGCCTTGTGATCAAATCTGTAAAGAGTCCTAAATCTCTAAATCTAGCCGCAGCCGTCTACCAAATATGAGCACTGTTCCACTCAGTGAGACACTCAAGGTAATTGCAATGTTCATGCTCCAGTGATTTGAACACTTGAAAAGATGGAACCCAGCATCACGGTATTAATGAGCCGCCCTACTTTTTTCTGTCCCCTGGTAGAGAGAGAGAGACAGAGAGAGAGACAGAGAGACAGACAGAGAGAGAGAGACTGACAGAGAGAGAGACAGAAAGTGAGAGAGAGAGAGAAAGAGAGAGAGAGTATTATGTATAGTAATATGTATAGTAATAATAATTATGAATTGTATTTATATTATTATTACCAGCACCCCATGTTAACACAACTGTTAATCTCAACTCACACTATGCCTTTACTCCTCTACTTCAGGGGGACCATTCTTTCTTTTGTTTGTTTGTTTGCTCTAATGTATATTGACATTGATTTCATGTTATAGTTATATTATTGATATATAATGTAACATGTTCTTTTAGAATGTACAATTTCTGAATAGTAATTATATAAGAAGTCTATGTATGTAAATATAAGTAGTAGGTATAAGACTGATTTATATGTATATGTTATAATTCCATTGTACACATACATTCACATACATTTTAGTCTAGGTACACACAAACACGTAATTACATACACATAACTACTGATACTCACTCCGCAGGGCTGGGTCTGGGTATGGGAGCTGAACACGCAGCAACCCAGACCCTTCTCTGTCAGAGACAACACCTTCACCTTCATATTCACCTTTTAGCTTATACTTTTTCTTTCCTTTATTTAATTATTTATTTGTTTATTTTTCTTTTCTTGAGTTAATTATATTTATTTATTTATTATTTATGTATAAGACTTTGCTTTGGCAATAATGAACCTTGTTCTTTAATGCCAATAAAGCTCATTGAATTTGAATTTGATTTGAGAGAGAGACAGAGAGAGAGAGAGAGAGAGAGAGAGAGAGAGAAAGAGAGACAGAGAGAGAGAGAGACAGAGAGAGAGACAGAGAGAGAGAAAGAGACAGAGAGAGACACAGAGAGAGACAGAGAGAGAGAGCGCAGGGTGTTGTAGAGAGCTTGTCTTTGCAATGGTGGTGTTATTATTTTGCCGTGTGGGGGACCGTTTGTCCTGCTCTACGGTATCCCAGAGGGCTTTGTGGAACGGGGGCGGTTGTAATAGCTGCCACAGCGAGAGCATGCCCTTCAGCCAGCATTCTCTCCATATTGAATTGTGAAAGAACAAAATAATGGTAGATGTGAATTCCTAGAATACAACAATGACTGGTTAACAACAATGACTGGTAAATATTATAATAAAAGAAAGACTGAACTGAGCCTACTCAGTTTATTCTGTAACACGTGTATGTATCAGTGCACAGATACAGATACAGTAAAACATCTCCTCATAGAAATCACAAATGTATGCAGCAAATGTATCTTAAATTGTCTCCTGGAGGAGACCATTCCCTTCTTTCATCACTTCTCTCCCTCCCTTCCTCCCTGTGGTGATCTCCTGCCCGAGCTGTGAGGGGGGGGCGGGGGGGGTCAGGGTGGATCCCTTGGAGAGACCCCCACCCGCTGGTCAACACAGCCCCATGTAGCTCTCCACAGGTATGGGCTTGATTGTTGTAGACAGCTAGGGGCTTGTTGCTTCAGATGGTGGTGCTGCTGTCACTTTGGACCGTTTTTCTGATGTTGAGGTTGGGGTTTATGGATGCTAAGATGAGCCTAGATCTTCCCCTGAGGGCGACTTAGCATCTCGGCTAACACATAGCTGCCCTGGGAAGACACAACCGTTACACTATATTACATTACAGTCATTTATCAGACATTTTCAACCAAAGCGACTTTAACTGCATTTAACATAGGTAGTCAAGTGTACTACTATACTCGCCAGAACTCATAAACACATCTCCTTTCTAAACAAGCGACTAAGAGCCTAGTGCTAAAGTGCTAAAGTAAAAGTGCAAGCCATCTTGGAGAGCCTATCAGCACTAACTGGTGACTAACCGACCTAAAGCCCTCTACTCTCTGGGGGTTAGAGGTCAACCACAGATGCCCTCCAGTCATTGTGGTGGTATCCCTGGAGGCTAATCGGGCCTGTTTTCTCAGTGTTGTTTTTACATCATCATTAACAACAACAATAGTAAAGACAACAACAATAATAACAACAACTTCAACTTGTGTTTTTTACCCATCCACTCCCCCAAAGAAAAAACAAAGATCAGTGCTGTAACTGGTAAAGGTCGAGCACCGGAGATAACGTAACATGTCGAGAGTGTCTGCAAGACAGCTGGTTCAGTGTAACAGGAATATCCATCTAAAGGACCACCGCCTGCAGGTGACATTCTGAAGAGTGGCGTATTGTATACATAACTAACTCGTTTAAATAGAGGAGCAGGCTAAAAATACACAAGGGGATTGGCTGACTGAGGAACCATCCCAGTACTCTCTGGGGTGTCACCAATATCCCTGTGACACTGTTAATTGGTGCAGGATATGCTAATATTCCCTGTTGTAAAAGTCAGCTGTTTTGAGCAATTGGTTTCCAATATCAGACACTATTTGACTTTGTTAAGCAATGAAAAGTCATCACCGGTTAACCGCTGAAATGTTGAAGTGTGATTCAAAGCTGATATGGAGGGTAAGATGATAGGTAAAGTGAATGTTCATTATTATAGCATAACGTGTGAAAGAACAGATCAATATAACAGGTGTCCTCATATCAGAGTAATATTGCTTTGAGTAACTCACGGTCCAGACACATGAATAGAGACCCTTTTCCCACATCAAGTCCTCAAAACACCCACCATAATAATAATAATAATAATAATAATAATAATAATAGTAAACTTTATTTGTACAGCACCTTTCATACAAAAAAATTACCTCAAAGTGCTTTAAAACAATGCAATTACATGAACATAAAACAGGGAAAATAAGATGGAAGATAAAACCCAGTAAAATTGAGATAAAATAAAGTTATAAAAATGAAGAAATCAAGTGAAATACAACATTTTAGAAAGAAGTTCACCAGTAAGCAAGGGCAAAATCATAATTGTATCGAAAGAGAGAGAGAAAGAGAGAGGCTTTATTTATCTCAAAGAGAAGTTATTTTGTTGTAGCCAAAGATAGACACAACAGTAGTACTGTACTATACAAAACTCAACACAAAGGCACAGTGGGAACAGAAAAATACAAAAGAGGGCCGTACAATGAATCACAAAAAAGGGACAGTGTACAGAAAAAAGGCTACTTAAAGAACCAGGCCAGGTCAAGCCTGGCTTATGTGCATGGCTGGCTTGTTTCTGTTCAGGACTGGTAGAACGGAAGCTAGTCATGCCACTGAAATAGCTGTGAATTGAAATGACATGAAATAATGTCTGATGAATTAAGATCTTAAGGTCTTGTCGCCTGGTCACATCAGTTCCAATGCTTCCAATGCTAATCCAGCAAAATAAGAGCGGGATAGCCAGTTAGCTCATGAGCTCACAACAACTAGCAGCAGCATCCATAACATTAATGGTAGCGTTCAGTGGCTAAAGCACTTACACTGATGATTCCTGTAACGTTAGCTGTTTTGCTGCAATTGGTTCAACTTTCTCTTTACTTTTCTGGACAAATGTAAGGGATAAAAAGATTGGAGTGAAAGGATGAACGTGTGGAGGTTTGGGGTATAGTCCCATAAAGTCATCCCCACCGGGTCTTGAACCCCGGTCTCCCGGGTGGGAGTTCAATGCTCTGACCACTACTCTACTTGTGCAGTGGGGTTCGGCGGGGTGACTTTGATGTCCTTTATTTTGGTGTGCTGGGACTACTGCCTCTTGTGGTGCCAACAGAGAAATGCAGGTCAACATTCAACGGAGGGAGGGAGGGAGGGAGGGAGGGAGGGAGGGAGGGAGGGAGGGAGGGAGGGAGGGAGTGATAACCGGACAAACGCTATCCTAGGTGCGCAGACTTACAGCCATGCACAAAAAGCAAAAAAGTACCAAAGAATATACAGAAAATATACAGAAATATTCCAAATATACAAACCATATATATATAAATAAATGATCCATATGTCTTTGTCTGTCTCTGACCTGTCCTGTCCCACTCAGAGGACCTGTGTGAGGTGGCTCATTCACAGGCACAGCACCCGGCGTGGCCTCCCATGATAAACAGCAGAGAAGGCTTTCCTCTCAGGGAGCTGGGATTAACACCTCAACCAGCCAAGGAGACAACCGCGAGGGAGAGTTCATGGGAGGTTGCTTACGAGAACGCGTGTGTGTGTGTGTGTGCGTGCGTGCGTGCGCGCATGTGCGCATCGTGTGTCCGTGTACGTAGAATTGAGTGAGGTGAGGATGGGTTGCATCTGTTTGGTAATGATTGCTATGACCTTGGCCCCCTCCTAATGTATGACGTGTGTGTGAGCGTGCGTGTGTGTAAACGTGCGTGTGTGTGTGTGACGGAGAGAGGATACATGTGTCTTAGCACGTGCGTGTGCGTATGCATGTCCAGGATGGGGCCTTTGTGAGGCAGCAGCCAGAATGTGCCGGTCCCCCACCGCGTCAGCAGTGCGCAAACAGACGACAGGAAGCGCCAGCACTCTGCCCTCGGGATGCTGGGCCAGCCCCTCCCTCTCCCCTATATAAGGACCTCTCCTCTACCTCCAGGAGAACTTCCCTCACTCAGCCCGCTCCCTGCTACACTCCTCCTCCTCCTCCTCCTCCTCCTCCTCCTCTTTTCTTCTCTCACTGTGGGGCTCAATCTGAAAACTGAAGGTAAGGGGACTCGCTGGCTTCCCGCTTTTATCATTTTGGTTGCTTGTTGTCAGGTTATAGGCTAATAATGCTTGCTGAGTACTTTGAATTGTGCTTATAATCACTGAAAGGGAAAGAGGTCGTTCACTTATTTTACTGTAATTTATTCAACCCTAGAGTTCTCTTGAATTGGTTTCCAATGTCGCGTTTAGACGGAGCAGAGAATGTTTGAGGGAGTTTGATTCATTGGTCAACCTGAAGTAGATTTTTCTGCCTTGAGTTGCATATTGGTTGTATAGGCTACCTTCAGTTGTGTCTTGTCTTTGGTCATAGTTTTAGACACCTCTCTATATTTGCATTCATTCCACGTACAACAGGTCAGTCAGTGTTTTATTTAAACCCCATGTATTATTGAGTGGGTCTTGGGGGCTGGGGACAGTGACATGGATGGTTGGCTAATTGTCCAGCCATTTCCTCTGGGGTTCTCTTATGACACAATGAACACATCGTTCCTCAGCTGAGATGGATGGACAGTAAAGGAGAGATTTGGTTTAGTTGGTTGGTTGGTCTTTGAACTGTGGATAAATTGAGAGAAATATTTTCTATTTTTTAAATGAAGAATTCTTCAGTTCTTTTTCTTATAAGATTAAGAATTATAGCATAAAATAGCAGATAATTTACAGAATAATAATTTAGAAACATGATATATTATTAGCATAATGGAAAAAATCGAAAGGTCTTAAAAATCTAAAGATCTTAAATGGTGTACACATCTCAGGTGTCTTGGTGTCCATATCTCTGATGAATTCTGTGTGTTTCTGATCTTATTGAAGACGACTCTGTCCTAACACTGTCCCTGTGTCCCTGTGACCCTCAGAGATGAACGCTGGGATCTGTGTGTGTGTCCTGCTCGCCGCTCTCGCCAGCAGCAGCCTGGGCCGACCCTCACACTCACCGGACCGCGACCAGGGCCGGGCGGCGCCCCCCAAACTGGACAGCGCCGTGTCCGCACACACACGCCACGCCCGCTCGGCGTCCCCCGCGGACCAGCTCAGCCCCTACACCAAGCCCGAGGAAGAGGCAGACCCTCGTACCAGCCTCAGCCAGCTATTGGCCAGATTGATATACAGAAAAGGTGAGTGGTGACCAATTAGGAGCTCTGAAGCACAGGCTTTCATATCTGATTGGCAGGATACTGATGAGAGTGGGACAGGAAGTAGTTATCTTGGTGGATCCGTTCCCATGCATGTCGGAGCGGTGTGCTTAGATGGCAGCTGCACAACTAGGCTAAACTACGGCAGCGCTGCTTAAAAATGCACTCAGCAGCACATCCTCACAACTTTACATTACAGAGTTTTCTGCCTCTGTGAAGCCTCTTGGTTGAGGCTGCTGGTAGTGAGAGAACATGAGAGGAGAGGGGAGAGGAGGGAAGGGAGGATGGGTACATCAGGGGAGGAGGGGATGGTTGATGTAAAAGATTATTCAGACTGAAAAGAATCCTGCCCCCCAGAGCAATCACCACACCGCAGACAGATAACGAAGCTGGACAGAATATGGGAAAAAAGCCTCCCCCCATTCTCTCTCCGTCTCTCTCTCCTTCCTTTCTCTCTCATCCTTCCTTTCTCTCCATCCTTCCTTTCTCTCTCATCCTTCCTTTCTCTCCATCCTTCCTTTCTCTCCATCCTTCCTTTCTCTCTCATCCTTCCTTTCTCTCCATCCTTCCTTTCTCTCCATCCTTCCTTTCTCTCTCATCCTTCCTTTCTCTCTCATCCTTCCTTTCTCTCTCATCCCTGCTGTTCAGTCCTTCGTTTCTGTCTCAACACTTCCTTCACTGTCGCTTCGCAGCACATCTCTGTTCACGCGTTCCGGCTGCTCTGCTACGTTTCGTTTGTCACGCAGCTGAACATCCGGCCGGCGCAGCTTTCGATATCAAACACACCCCGGCGCCGCCAGACCCGCCCGCGAGCACCCGAGCAAATAAAACTGGCTGGCCGATTCGTCTGGTTCCCGGGGTGGCGTGAATTTTAATTTTGTCTAAACTGTGTTCTGAAAACGTTGGCCCTTAAAAGACGCCCACCGTTGTATCGTTTCACCTCATCCACGTACAGTAGGCTTACATGTATGACCTCACCGCCTTGAAACACAATGGATGAACGCTGCACACTTATCAATGGATGGTAGATGAACACAGTGCACTTATGCGAAGGAGAGGAAAGCAGAAGAACTCTGAAGTCAGAGAAAAGCGGTAAAAGTGCTACTGAAATCAAAACCCTTGTCGTCTGTTATTTGGAAGGATATTGAGTATGAGAGAGTATGAGGAGTACCTCTGGCTGACTTCTTCATGGATTGCTGGCAGAGATAAGAGAGAGAGAGAAAGAGAGAGAGAGAGAGAGAGAGAGAGAGAGATGGAGGAAGCGAAGAGAGAGAGTTGGTTAATTCTGTGGTCTGTTAGTAGATAATGACCCGGACGGCTGTCTTGAGTGCTCACTTCTGACCGTTCAGAGGACGTCTCAGACTGAGTTAATGCCTGAACAGAGAGATCTGTCTCTGGGGTGCTGATAGTGAGTACTGTATGTGTCACTCTGACCACACGTACAGTACTGGACAGTACATAGCTGCCAGGAAGGGGAAGTATTGCTTTCACTGATCAATACAGATACTCATCACACTCCTTCTGCATGTTCCTTCCTCTCCTCCAGTTCAAGAAAAAAACATTTCATTCATGTTCCTTATCTTCCCGTTCCCCTGGTGCGTTCTAACCTAGAACCCGTGTTCTCTGTGTGTTCTAGGTGAATTTGCGCCCCAGAGGAGCTCGTCCCTGAGCAGCAGAGCCAGCGGACCCGGGCCCAGCCACAGGATAAAGGACCGGGACTACCTGGGCTGGATGGACTTTGGCCGCCGCAGCGCCGAGGAATACGACTACTCCTCATAAGACATGACCCCTGACCCTTGACCTCTGCTGACCCCTCACTCTGCTAACGCAACGCCTGCTGTACAGACACCCACAATCATCTCAGCTATTGTCATGGAAATAACAATCATCTTCCCCAAAAGCTATATTTATTATGTATTTGATGTAAATTTGTTTGTCAAACTGATATGAAGCAATATATATATGTAATGTAAACTGATTTTGGAAGAAAAGAATAAGAGAGTAAAAAAGCGGTGTTATACTTTCTTTTGTTTTTTATTCTATCTGCAGGGTGAAATCTGCTTTTTGTTCTCTTAACACAGAGCTACCGGGCTGTTGCAGAATAAAACGCGCCTACATCCACACACGCAGCCTTCTCCATGCTGTCTCCAAACACTTAGCCTCTGGCCCCCACTGACTGATCAGCCATGAGTGCTTCAGGGTCAGATGCATTTAGTGAGCTCACTTAGCTGCCCTTGTTCTCTTTGTCACAAACGACGTGGTTACGTAACGTCTAATGTGACTCACATTTGCTCTTCTATTATGTCGGAACGCAGTTTTACCACACGTTGTATGCTGTACCATACAAGCACACACACACACACACACAGAGAGAGAGAGAGAGAGAGAGTGAACAAGAGAGGGATGGGGAGAGACAGAAAGAATAAGAGAGGTAGAGAGAGAAATAACAAGGTCCACCTTCCACCTAATTCAAAACTTATGAGATTAACAAAGAACGATGGATAGTGCGTGCATGTGTGTGTGTATGTGCGTGTAGGTGCACTGTAAATAAGCACTTCATGATTTTTAGTGTGTATTTTATCCCTGAGCAGATCTCTCTTCTGTATCCCCAGCAGCTCATCACTCTGATCGCATTAAAGAGCCAACACTCTCCCCCTCTCATTCCTCAGATGCGGCCTGGCGGTGTGATCAGAGGCAGCAGTATCATCTCTCACCCTCTAAACAGTAAACAAGAGAGAGAGAGAGGAGGGTGGGGGTCGGTTTTACATTAAAATCCACACAGCTTTACAAATATTGGATAGAGTGCACTTGGGCTTTGGGGATGACAATGGCTGAGCCCAGCTGAGCTGTGGGGAGTATAAAGCAGGCTAGCGCCGCCCCTGACGCTAGGCTACGTGTAACACAGGTGTCCCACAATGAGCTGATTTAAATCAGGAGGAGGGGGGGCAGGCTGGGCTCCGCTGTACAATAAAGCATGTCAATAAAATCCAGGAAAAACATGAAACGTCTGCAGCTTCTGCGAGGGCAATTACCCGCAGTCTAGAGTAGCGATTTATCCGAGTGTCTGGGTCCACAGAGGACAGGCCAGGGGCTCGGAGGTTGGGCTGAGCATCTCCATAGGGACCCATTAAATTAGACACTCTGGGATGGATGGAGAGGCTGAGGAAGGAGGTGAGGGAGGAAGATATGCCCAGGGACAAACATACCGGTCACCAAGAAACATAGAGGGTTCTCACAAATCTCATACTTAGCTCAACAAACATAACAGCCTATATTACACTTTTTATTTAGATTTTACCCAGCACCATGTAAGCATGTGTTATCATAAATGATCAAGATTGGATCCTCTCCCTGGTTTATTGATCTCATGGTGGAGAACAGCATTGATAATTGAAAAAAACATGTTTTACCTCATTTTCAGATCATTGGTTCTGATGCGTTCAGAGCATAGCTAGTCATTTACTACCACCGTATGGAGAGAAGTAGTTATGCAAGTGGGGTGAGCCTATTGAAATATTGTAGGCTACCTGCTGGCCATGTGATTAATCCATCACCACCGATACATGACAGGATATTTCCTCTTGATGGAAATCTCATCAAAAGTAGGGTGCTTTGAAACTTTACACAAACTGAGTCAATACTTCAATTCCATCTATAAGGGAAACTTGTCTTCAGAGAACACTGTGCTTATGAGATAGTGCCTCTAATCTTTGCACAGGTTGAGTTGGGCACGCACACCTGGAATTGGATTAGATTATTGGATAATCTACAGTACCATGACACCTGTGACCGACCACCTTGAGGAGGAGGCCAGCTCCCCCAAGCATTTTGAGGTATTCTCTTCTATATGATCTGTTTGCATTATTGATTTATCAGTGTGTGTTCTGCTTGTAAATCATTAAAAATATGTCTTAAAATGCTGTGCTGCTTGAGACAAGTGCCTTGTACCAGAGAAGCTTTCAAATCCCTGCACCCAGAGTCCACTATTAACATTGTACTTACAGTCCACGAATCCATGCATGTCTGTACACCACACACACACGATGCACAAAGCAATTTCTCCAGCTACCATTGTTAGTTATAATAAATCATCGTTGTGGTTAAAGGAATTATTTGTTGAAGTTATTTGTTAACTGTTAGAGAGAGATGCCAGAGCCTGGATCTGCCCCTGGCCTCTGTGTCCCACCAGAAGAAGCTGCTGTGCTGACTGAGGCCCCCCAGAACAGAAGCCTTCGCTGGGCTCCAGACTGGCCCCTGGCCTGGCCACACTGTTGAGTCATTTCTCTCTTGCTACAGCGGGAACTAGAGACACCAGACAGCCCATCACCTGTAGCCCAGCTACTGTCAGCCATATGAATTACAGTACCTATGAATTATTGTTGGCTATAGGAGCTGCCTAATACGCTAGAATGTTATTCCTGGCACTTTTTTACACTGTGACTTCATTCATTTAAACATTTTTATTTTTGTGTTACTCAGCATGAAAATACTTAATTAAAAATTTGAACAGCATTTTTTGACTTTTTGCACATTTAGAGCTTATTATTAATTATCAGCAGAGGGCAGGATAGGTACCTGTTTCTGTGGAAGGTGAGGGTGACCCCTTCTGTTGGTGGTGTTGACCATGGTCAGAGAGGATTAGAAGAGTCTTTGATTTCCCAGATAAATCAGGAACATCTTCTACTGCTGCAATAATGATAAGTGCCCTACAGTCACGTTTCTATCCCATTCCTCATAGAGTCCCTTCCTGGCCTCAACTTGACCTGTCACCCCCTGTCCTGTCCACCTACCCCTCCCTGGTCCATCTGACCACCTTTCCACCTGTCTGGACCCTCTCTCTGTGCCCTGGAGGGTTCTAGGTATAGGTACTGCATTTGTAACGCGCTCCCCATCCAGTTGTTACACTGGCCCGGAGCGCCATTCACACACCAATGGCGGCAGCTGCCATGCAAGGCATTTCCAGCTCATTGGGAGCAATTTGTGGTTCATTGTCTTGCCCAAGGACACTTCGACAGGTAGTTAGGAGGAGCCGGGATTCGAACCACCGACCCACTGAACGACCCGCTCTACCAACTGAGCTATACCGTTCTCACGACCAGAGCAGCACCCATGTCTGGACCCTCTCTCTGTGCCCTGGAGGGTTCTCACGGCCAGAGCAGCACCCATGTCTGGACCCTCTCTCTGTGCCCTGGAGGGTTCTCACGGCCAGAGCAGCACCCATGCCTGGACCCTCTCTCTGTGCCCTGGAGGGTTCTCACGACCAGAGCAGCACCCATGTCTGGACCCTCTCTCTGTGCCCTGGAGGGTTCTCACGGCCAGAGCAGCACCCATGTCTGGACCCTCTCTCTGTGCCCTGGAGGGTTCTCACGGCCAGAGCAGCACCCATGTCTGGACCCTCTCTCTGTGCCCTGGAGGGTTCTCACGGCCAGAGCAGCACCCATGTCTGGACCCTCTCTCTGTGCCCTGGAGGGTTCTCACGGCCAGAGCAGCACCCATGTCTGGACCCTCTCTCTGTGCCCTGGAGGGTTCTCACGGCCAGAGCAGCACCCATGTCTGGACCCTCTCTCTGTGCCCTGGAGGGTTCTCACGGCCAGAGCAGCACCCATGTCTGGACCCTCTCTCTGTGCCCTGGAGGGTTCTCACGGCCAGAGCAGCACCCATGTCTGGACCCTCTCTCTGTGCCCTGGAGGGTTCTCACGGCCAGAGCAGCACCCATGTCTGGACCCTCTCTCTGTGCCCTGGAGGGTTCTCACGGCCAGAGCAGCACCCATGTCTGGACCCTCTCTCTGTGCCCTGGAGGGTTCTCACGGCCAGAGCAGCACCCATGTCTGGACCCTCTCTCTGTGCCCTGGAGGGTTCTCACGGCCAGAGCAGCACCCATGTCTGGACCCTCTCTCTGTGCCCTGGAGGGTTCTCACGGCCAGAGCAGCACCCATGTCTGGACCCTCTCTCTGTGCCCTGGAGGGTTCTCACGGCCAGAGCAGCACCCAGCTGAGACGTCTCTCTAATGGACCGATCAGGCTCATATCATACCTGCTGGCTGAAGCGTGCCATGAGGATGTTCTCTCACAGACTGGTGAGATATAAATAGCTGTAACCAAGCAAAGGAAATAGACTTGGCCTCGACTGACCACTGAAAATACCCCTCTGCTCGCAGGTAGCCCTTTCTATGAGGAAACACACAAATAATTATGCATGTATGTATGTATGTATGTATGTATGTATGTATGTATGTATGTATGTATGTAAGTATGTATAATGCATGCATGCATACATGTATTATTATTATTGTTGTTGTTGTTGTTATTATTATTATTATTATTATTATTGTTATGCATTCAGGGGCAGAGGTCTGTGCACTCTGATCACCATTTCTAGTATCCATCTCTTTTTATCTAAAGCACTATGTGTTCCATTGATTTGTATGAATGGTGCTATAGAAATAAAATGACATTGACATTGACATTATGTATGATGTACTGTATGTATTTGAGATATTGTCCTCCTGCTTCCCCCCTTGGGGTATAATGGAACAACCAATAAAAATTGGTCACTATTTTATTTTATTTTTGTAATACTCCCATTAGCAATAATGGGAGGAAATGTAATAGCTCAATGGTATTAACTGCAACAGGATAACCAGTAAATGCTAATAGCTTAATGGTATTAACTGCAACACAATAGTCAGTAAATGCTAATAGCTTAATGGTGTTAACTGCAACACAATAGTCAGTAAATGCTTATAGCTTAATGGTATTAACTGCAACACAATAGTCAGTAAATGCTAATAGCTTAATGGTGTTAACTGCAACACAATAGTCAGTAAATGCTTATAGCTTAATGGTATTAACTGCAACATGATAATGTTGAGTATTTAGCGTGGGGTTAATTATCAAGCTCAGGCTTACTGAGGGGTTTAACTCATGTCAGCAGGCTTTTTTTGTTGCTATAAACACAGGAGTCCTTCCAGCACCCGATACACTCTCAGTATCTTACTCAGCGCTCAGCTTTGCCAGGACATATCTGCACCGTGGTGCGCTTCCCACTAGTACTCTACCCTGCCATGCTACCAACGCTCAAATAACACATTTGGTTAGTTCCTGAGATATAATACAAACCGTTAATGAGAGCAAGAATGTATGCAAGGGAATGTAGGCCAGGGAATGTGGGCAAGGGAATATTGGAAATATTCAGATGAGGTGTCATCCGTCATTTTCATCATGCGTGTCTGAGGCGCTCCTCGCCAGGGGATCCTCTTTCAAGGGAGGGTGGTCGGTTCACATGGGACTGTTTTCTACCTTTCCCCCAGACTGAAACCTGAGCCTGTACCTTATACAGACTGATCCTGTACCTTATACAGACTGATCCATAAGAATCTCCCAGCTGATGCCCAACATTCAAGTGGTGGTGAGATCATTAACGTCTGTATCTGCGCCCATCGTCTGTAATTTATCAGTGCGTCTAAAACCACAGAAACATCTGCTGATCTGCTGAACTTGCAATGACATTTGTGCCAGAGGTCAGCTGGTTGTACAGAAAGGTTAAAAGAGAAATGCATTATGGTAATTAAGGTAATATCAGATCATCGCTGTCGGCCTTTTCAATTGAAAGCTGTGACTATCCTTTACAACTCCCCAACCTCTGAACACCTCCCAGCCCTTGGACCAAATGCTTTCTAAACAGCTCATATGTGATTTTATATTAAATATATATATATATATATATATATATATATATATATATATATAAATAAAATACCAAAAAACTAGAAATGGTACTCAGAGAGCACAGACCTCTGCCCATGAATACATTTTGTGTCTCTGTGTGCGTGCACATGCATGCGAGCAGGACTTTGGTATCAATGCCTTCGTTAGGTCGAGGGCTTTATGCCAGTCCAAACGTTGAGTCTCTTTGACCTTCCCATGTCGAGATCTGTCCGTTTCCCTCCATTCCCTCCTTTGACAATGAATGGGGGGAATTGTTCGCTTCCAAAAAATGAATGGAGGTGAGTGGCTGGCCATGTTTTGGTGGCTCGTGGACCAACCCGCTCCAAAATTAAATGGGTTCTGAGTTGGCCCATGCTACACACCTCCACTGAGTTTAATGAAAATCACTCTTTTAGTTTTTGCGTAATCCTGCTAACAAACAAACATCCAAGAAATGGCTAGTGGACCGGCCCCGTGATTCGGATCCGCTCCAAAATTGAATGCCTTCTGCGCTAGACCATGCTACATCCCTCCACTGAGTTTCATGAAAATCGGTCTGGTACTTTTTGCATAATCCTAGTCCAAAAAATGAATGGAGGTGAAAGGCCGTCCGTGTTTGGGCAGCTTGTAGACCCGTCCCGTGATTCAGATTCCCTCCAAAACGTAAGTGGAATGGAATGTTTTTTCAACATTCTGAAAGCCATTTTGGAGATACAAGGTTTCCGCCTGACAGCAATGATATGAGCATGTTTGTTATTGCAATATTATACTGGAAAACTGTCTTGTGTAACTTTATGCCTAATTGAGGGAGATATGCCTTCCGTGCCAACAGCATTATATCAGAGGACAATGGGGACATGCCTTCAGATGTGAGGAGAACTCTATCCATCGCCACCTTCCCAGTCCTTGTGATTGCATCACTGATGTGCATACCCTTACTGTACATTACCACAGCTGTGTTTGACAGGAGAGATTTATGCAAAGGTTATGCAAGGACAGGTTTCACTGTCTCTGTCTGTCTGTCTGTCTGTCTGTCTGTCTGTCTGTCTCTACTGGAGTAAGAAAGTCACTGATGTACCTAAAGAATAGAATAGAAAATAATAGAACTGATAATCAAACACACACATGAAAATAGCATAGGGACAGCCAAAGTAGAAGCACCTCTTGAGAAAATTGTTTTATTGACTGTCTAATAATAACTTTTCAGCAAACCCTGACATCTATGACTTAGAACAATGGATTCCAAACATCACTCTGAGAAGTCACCACCTACAAGGTTAGACTACTAAAAATAAATGACAATTCTTTGAAAACCAACCAGTGGTGAGAGAGTGTTTGACACATTGCAGTTGAAGGTTAGATGTTCTCTGTAAACAGACAGTGACATTTGACATATGATACAGATTGAGCAGCTACCTCAACTGAAGACATGTTAGCCTGACAGACTGAAGACATGTTAGCCTGACAGACTCAATTCCCATTCCCCATTCGAAAATTCAGATTCTGGGGCTGGATCCAGGCTAAAGACATGTTTCCTACAGCATACTATAGTTATCACAAATATTGTACATTTTGTTTGCTACACTTATTTGATATATTAACTACATGACACCTGACCAGTCGCTCGCTGCACCCTTGAAAACTCTAAGCGGTCTCTAATTGCCATACCATTGCCTCCAGTCACATCCCAAGAATGTAGAGGTGATGCCAGAGAAAGCTGATGAGCGCCAGGCAGCTCTGGTCTCTTTGTAGGGGGACGTGGGATTCCTCATCCCCACCCTTCATCAAAACTGTAAACCAACCTGGATGACGCCACTTCAGACACATTCACCTCAATGTGACGATGTGATGTAGACCGGTAAAAATAGCGCCTAGATTTTAAAAATAGTGCCTAGACGTTATTTAAGAGGTTGTGGAGTACCGCACACGCATACACATTCACTCAGGAATCAGGCACAAGCCAAGAACACTGTTATTTATCCTCTATCAATCTATGGTCCTGGTTGAGGTGTATGCAGCAGTATCTGACAGGGAAGCAGTCTCTCCATACATAAGTATGCATTGTTTGAACAGAGGGAGCAGTAATCTTGTGAACACCCACAGCGATGTGAACGAGACCGACGAGACAAAGAGGGAGTACTATGAAGCCTCCTGGTTGGACCTGGTGCTGGAGACTAGGCCCCAGCAAGAGTAAGTACTCGGTTATTAACATTAAAGGAATCACATTATTCTATTTGATTATGTTATTGTTTTCATTCACCTCCATACTGTATGTGTAATCATGTAATCAATGAAACTACTGTACTGTGTATCTCACATAATCTTACACAAAACAGAATGCACTTCGGCGGGATAAAGTCTTTGAATCAATACATGGATTAATCTAGGCTAGTACTTACTTACTTATTGGGCGGCTGTGGCTCAGGAGGTAGTCAGGTTCAATGTCCAATGATTGTAGGGTCGGCGGTTCAAATCCCGGCTCCTCCTGTCCACGACCATGTCGAAGTGTTCTCAGGCAAGACACTGAACTCCAAATTTCTCCCAATTAGCAGGCTAGCACCTTGCAGGGCAGCTGTCGCCATTGGTGTCTGAATGTGTGTGTGTGTGTGTGAATGGGTGAATGAAAGGCACATTGTAAAGCGCTTTCGATAAAAGCGTTATACAAGTGCAGTCCATTTACCATTTACTTGCAAAATAAGTTTGAACCTCCTACTGGATAAAAAATTACAACATTTCCTTGTTTCCAGGACAACGCTGTTTAAGAAGGACACCTCACGCAGGGAGAGTTATGAGCAAAAGCAGGTGGCCCATCTCCTGGTCCAGAGAAGCCCAGACCTGTGGCTCAGGCTGGGCAGGCAGGGAGCGGGCATGACTGAGCACCAGCTCCACCCAAAGACCACCCTCCCCATCCCCATCTTCACCCCCAGCAAGGCTGCCTCCCCCTTGGACTCCCACCACACTCCCTCCCCCACTGACCTCCGGCAGCAGCTCAGGTCCATCATGGAGCTGGACGGAGTGTGCTTAGATAAACAGGAGGTCTCTCTCATCACCAAGGACCTGCCCAAACTCACCCAGCCCGCGCGCGTCAACTTCAGGGCCTCCTGCCTCATCTCTCCACGAGAGAACTTCCAGTCCTTCCAGAGATGAGAGTGATGGGGGATGATGATGGGGGGATGAGTGTGTGATATTAATCAGTGTTAAATCTGCCATGTGAAAATAAGTGGATGGAGAACACTTTGATGAATGCCTGTATGCACTGTAGAATGTATTCGCTTAAGTCTAATGTTCCTGTACAAACCTCCCTTGACCTTACCAATATGAGACTCCGCTTTACTGCTCTACTCACAAAAGGTTTTTTTGGCCAGCCTACATTATAATAATCTTCAATAAACCTGCATTGTTGAAACAAATACTCAAATATAGCCTAAATAACAAGGGTTAGTTTCAAAGAGCCTTAGGGCAAGAGGCTGTGCTGATAGCTCCCTCTACTGGTGAAACTACTGCACTGTACTATAGACAGCACTGTATGTATCCGATAGATGATGAAGTAAACTGATCATGACGATAAGAGGAAATTAAACAGCAAAGTCAGACAAAGGCTTAATCCATAGGATTGCATTGAACTGTTCTTTTATAATTCCTCTTCAACATTACATGTTTATGGCATTTCGTTCACAGATTACTTCAGGGATTGTGCATACATACATTTACATAGAGAAATACAATTCCCTATTCAAACCAGGATAAGTACAGGACAACAGCTTTGGTATCTGGGTAGAGAGGTGCAGAGTTGATCAAATACGATAGATTAGTGCTGCTGCTGTTATGGGGTTATAGTTTGCATGAGCTTCACAGATCCACTTTGTCCGTCTTTTTAAATGGTCTTAGAGTAGATGTACTGATCTAGGATCGGTTGTGCAGTTGGAAAGACCTAATATGGAGAAGCAGGCATCTGATCCTGGATCAGAACCCTAATCTGAGACACTTAATTGAAATGTGGGTCCCGAACCTAGATCTAGATCTTTTTTCTTGCACACCTTTATGAAGCACCCATGAAGGCCTACATGCATGAAAGACAGTAAACAACATCAATAATAACTGATTGAGATGAATTTCAAAAGTTCCATTGGCCATTTCTCATTCTTGACTGGCAACATATCAGACTTTGCAGAGGCATGTCATGGGTCAGCAGTGATTGTCAAGTAGTCCCTGCTCTTGGGCATCCACGACCAATGACATTTCTATAAGCCACACAAAAACAAGTGAAAACCACAAAGAAATAAATCCATGCGACAGCCTTTGTGTGTGACTGAAGTCAGTCTCTCATCAGAGCGCAGATGTACTCAGTTCATGCATAGTTTTCTTTCTTCAGTTGAGGCAACCTGCCGTCTACCTGCAGTCCACACAGAATGCTTGTCCCTGATACTTGGTAAGTGCTACTTACTACGAGTCATGAGTAGCCTAACAATAGTATCCAATGAGGATATGGGCCTACATCACGTGCAAAGAGAGAGTACCTCATCATAATGACTTTATGCTCAGAGAGTACCTCATCATAATGACTTTATGCTCAGAGAGTACCTCATCATAATGACTTTATGCTCAGAGAGTATCTCATCATAATGACTTTATGCTCAGAGAGTACCTCATCATATATTGACTTTATACTGATCATGACAGTATGTAGGCAAGTGTACTGTTCTGCGGAATCAAACTTTGTGAGGGATCAAAACCCTTTATACACTTCTGGTTACAGCTTCCCAAACTCAGATTAAGATTAAATCCTAGATTTGAAACTATATTCAAAGATCTCTTATTGAATTATTTCGACCACACTCCAGGCTCAATGGAGGATCTGACGTTCCTCCACCCAGACCTTAACGACCAATATGTTTTGAGAATAATTTGAGGAGTAAGTAAAGACTTATTGAGATTGAGCATAGGACTAGGTTTAATCTAAATCTAGGATCAGTCTTAATCTTAATCCAGGACTAGTCTCAGACTAAATCCAGGCCCATGTTTGTCTACATTAAGGAAACCACCCAAGGGGTTCCCATCAAGGTCACTTGAGGCTGGTTTGGGCGCCTAGAATGGCGTCCTCTGCACGCTTGTGCTTCTGCATGGTGACCTGCAACTGCCAGTACCTGAGATACAGCCACATCAGGCTGCCGTTCTTGCTCTTGTCCATGTTGAGGAGGTCGGCGCAGTGCCGGTCGTTCTTGAAGATGTCCTTGAGGTCCGTCTCCAGGTCCATGTCTCCCCCCAGCGGCTCCTTCGCCACCTTCAGCAGGATGTTCTTCTCCATCGCCAGCCTCTGTCCCCTGGGCAGCAGGAGGCTACAGAAGGCGCCCTGCCTCTCCACCAGGTCCCCCTCCAGCTGCTTCAGCCTGGCTGACCAACGCCCCTCCCACTCGCTCTCCCGGTCCAGGGAGTGGCGTAGGAGGGCGCCGGCGGCCCCGGACTCCAGGACCTTCCTCTTCTCCTGCTCCAAGCCCTCCCTCTCCTGCTGCAGCTGCTTGCGTTCCTCCATCAGCTGCCGGCTCTGGGAGATGAGGGCCTGGCGGTAGCCCGCAACGCGCTGGCGTTCCTTCTCCAGCTCTATCTCCAGTAGGGCAGCCGCGCGGCTGTTCTCTGTCAGGGAGTGGCGGTATTTGGCCTCCAGGTCGCTGGTGACCGTGGACATGTCTCTGTTGTACTGGGCCTTCACACTCTGGATCTCACTCTGAGACTCCCGGCTCCAGATCCACCCTGGGGAGACAGGAGTCTGATATGAGAAAAGTACAGAAGAATTTTTGGAATGGAAGAAATTTTACAGCTCACTTTTCTGGCCCCTGGGTGAAACTGTTTTTTTGCTTCCCTCTGGAATATGTAGGGGTGGGATCTATGCCCACCCTCCCATTGCTCTCTGTAAAGCACATTGTGTTGCCTCTGTGTATGAAATGCGCTATACAAATAAAGTTTGATTTCATTAGATTTGATAAGTATAACTAGTACTGTTAATTAAAACAAAATACAATTACTGGAACATAGTACTATAGATCTTATAAAAGTATTCTAATGAAAACAGTAAAATCTCATGCTCACTATTCTAGCTCAGCCTAGCGTTAAATGGTGTATGGAGACATGCAGACAAATAACTGTCATGACAAAAAAGTCCCACTCCCACCAAAACACTTAGGTAATCAACTTTGTCAAGGCGCATGTCCCCCTGTGTTGTGTGTTAATATAAAACACTTCCTGTGCGATACTCACGGAAGGCAGCCAGTCCGAGCATGGGGACGAGAAGGGCATAGTTCCATTGGTTGGCATCGGCAGCAGGACCTCCTCCTGGGTCTGGCCTTAGAGGGATGTTCCACCTGGGGGGGTCATTCAGGTTGTTCATGGAGCTGGCCTGATACAAGGGGAGAGACTACAGCACATACACAATATGATGTCAATACAGTCATTCCTAGGTGTATAGTATAACTAGCTAATAACAGACTCAACCCAGCTGGGAGACTTCGGTTAAAGGCCAGTTTGGAGTGTCCTTTAGCCAACAGTTGGATGTGTTTCCAATAATGTAAATATGGCCAGTCAACACTTTACAGTGCTTAATTGGGGTTAGTAGGTCAGCTCCCATGTCCCTTGTGAAATGTATTGCGTGCAAGGCTTGCAGCAAATCTGCTTTTCTGCTGGTTAAGGTTAGGGGTCAGCTAACACTGATGTGGTAATGGCCACCACACAAACTGTCGAGGACAGGGTGGCTTGCATAGTAGCTTAACAGCTAGCTTTCTATCCAGTGTAGCTAACTATATTCGCTGGCTAAGGCCTTTAACTAGCTGGCTAGCTAGGATGCTAGCAACGTTAGCTTGCAATCTCACAAAACTGATTATTCCTACCAAACAACTCAACACCACATTCACGTTATAGCGCTAGCTATTACCCTACTGGCATGTTTCTGCAGAGTAACGTTATGGTGTTGTCGCTCACCTTGATGGGTAGGTAGGTCACTTATACATTTTGTTCCTGCACCGATTAAACTGCTTTCTTTACGCAAGTTTATTAGACAACGAAAAACAAACCACACGTGTGTTTTCTAGGGGGTTACCACGGAAGTATCATGTTCGACATCAACCAATATTCCCTGAAGACGGTAATAGGTTGAGAATGCTATATTGTCTAACAAGAGGATATTCGCAGATTGTATACCTTAATGTGTGAATGTATAGTTTATAACGTAAAATGCGGGTGAAACTTATATTGTACCCCTATTTTTATATGGTTTCTACTTGGGTGGGTGTGGTCATAGGTTGTACGTATCCAATCCCAATCCTTGTTCCATATTTCAAGCACAGCGGCAGTTCTACAGCATACATACCTTTGGAGAAGGATATTTCAGGGCCTATCCAAAAAGTTCTTCATCTAAAAAGTACATTTTAATAATTTTTTGACCATAATGACCTGCATATATGTCTGAGGGCTTCATTGTTTGTTAGGTTGTTTTGGTAATAAAAGGACGGACAAAAGACACTTGACACAACTTACTCAGGTTTCGTATTGCGTACGCTACGTTTATAACCTCATCTCATACCCTCATAGGACCAGGTCGATATATTCGAGGATATAACCCGCCCTGCCAGGGACCATTCTTTAGGTCTTTTTCACTCGGTCTACATTACCACATCTACAAACAATATTATTTCGTCACTCATCGAAGTGAATACATTTTCGAAAGACCAAACCCTTTCTCCGAGTTGGAGTTATACTTTATAACCAGGCCAGGTCAAGCCTGGCTTATGTGCCTGGCTGGCTTGTTTCTGTTCAGGACTGGTAGGACGGAAGCTAGTCATGCCACTGAAATAGCTGGGAATTGAAATGACATGAAATAATGTCTGATAAATTAAGATAGGTCTTGTCGCCTGGACACATCAGTTCCAATGCTAATCCAGCACAATAAGAGCGGGATAGCCAGTTAGCTCATGGGCTCACAACAACTAGCAGCAGCTTCCATAACATTAATGGTAGCGGTCAGTGGTGAAAGCAGTTACACTGATGATTCCTGTAACGTTAGCTATTTTGCTGCAATTGGTTCAACTTCTGTTTCTGGACAAAGGTAAGGGATAAACCCAGATAACACAAGGCTAGTGGACCTACAGCAGGTCCCCGATGGACGAGCTGGCGGACCTCCGGCCGAATCCGCTGGCGGGTTCCTGGCCATTTGCACATTGAATGGCAAGCGGACATCTGGCGAATTATTAGCGTCAGGGACAGCAGTCCGCCAGTAATCCGAAATGCTCCCTCTATTGCTCCACCACCCTTCCACCAGTAGTTTATTGTTTATATCCTAGGTCCATTGGCCCTAGGCTTATGGATTTCTATTGCTAAATTAACTTACTCTGAACATTTTTGGGGTAACCCTTCCTTTTATAGTCCCCCAATTATTAAACATTTACCTGGTAAATATATGCAAAGTATAGCCTAATATATAATGGGTAATTACTGAGACACCTATACTGTAGGTATGATTTCAAAACAGGAGTATTTCAAATGTTCAATTACTACACATAAATTCAATAACTGACATAGCACCACCAGGTAACCACATTTTTACATAGCTTCTATAACATCCAGTGACAAACAAATGACAAATCACAATGCTCATATTTATTAAAATGCTTAGAATTATATTAATTATAACTGGATCCACTCAGGAATCTGGGAGTGGGACCGAGAACAGGAGGACCTCCAGATCACTATCTATCTATTTTAAACTTCTACAAACCTATAGGAGTGTCAGTTAGAACTATGCTTCCTCACCTGTTGTCATAAAGATATGTCAAAGCTGTGGATAGTTATCTTTGAATGCACACACTGTAGTCTTAATTATGCAAGCAAAGAAAATACTGTGACATTTGTAAATATTGAAGTACTGTCTAATTATGTGTATGTTATTGTCTGTTGTGGTATAATGTTGAAGATGATTAATTCCTCAAACCCATCCTATGTGGTCTTCCCTCTTCCATAGGCTATATTGAGACTCATACATTGAATATTTAATCCATCTCTATCTCATGTTCAATAGATAAACAATGAAATAGAGTTTGCAGCCCTAAAAAGAGTTTGTGCACTATAACTCTCTTCTCATGGCAGCTTCATTCTCAGTTTCATAGAGTTGTGTCTCTCTTTGTTGAGAGAATGCAGAAGGGAGCCAGGACTCGATGTCCCCCTTGTGTAGATCTTAGAGAGCCTGGGGAACCTACAGTACACTTGATTCTGCTGGCTACAGATTTTGCACTTAACGGCTCAGTATAAAACACAAAAGCATGCACTGCGTGATATACTGTCCTCGTCCACACTGGTGATGTGACACAAACAGGATGGGTGCTGATTTAACAGAATTCCTCACAATTCCTCTAGCAAGACAGAGCATGTGATTTGCTCTCTTCATTGTTTTATTTTTCTCCCTTTTGACAGTTTGTGCGCATTGCAAAGTTTTAATAAGTGAAGCCTATGCATGGAACCATGTCTGCCAATGTGATTCGTTAGAACCCGCCTCTCATCCTCCTGTCTCACTGGAGAGAGCAGTAGTTATACATCTACATCTCTCCCAACCAGAGCTGTCATACGTGTCATGTTGATTCAGTCCACTCATGCAAGAAGCCACAAGGCGAGTGGATGTACGGCATGTCTCGACATGAGCACGTGGAAGAGCATACCTGCCTCTCACAGTGTAAGGTTCAGGACTGCTTCTCCTGAGGGACATAGAGGCTCAGACCGACCCGCATAAAGCTTGAGGATTAAAGGTTAGTGACGTATGAATGCATGTGTTCGCTTATAAGAGTTATTCTCATACTGTACGTGTCAGTGTAAATGCCAACTTCATTTAATGTACTGCAGAGCACACGAAGATGCTGGTTGTCCTTTTGGAAATCACTCTAACTGTTCTACTGAACTGGAAAGCATTTTTGCATCCTGACCACTGTTTATTTCAATATGTTACTGTGTGACAGTGATGTCATGAGGATAATGTAGTTTTGATAGGTAGCCAACAACTATACAGTAGCATGATACAGATGAGCACAGTTCATAAATCAAAGGTATCTTTATGCTTCACAGTGTTACAGTTACAGTGACCTACGTGATATGAAATGGAAGACCTGCACAGTAATCTCACTTTGAGTTTACTAAAGGGAAAGTAAAGTGAGATTGTACAGATTACTGTACGGCACCAGTCATGAGCAAAGACTCTCATCTCTCTTTAGATTTATGTTGCATAATATACAAGGAATAGATATGATCTGATTTATTTTCAAAGTCTCACTGGGAGGTGGTGTTTGCCTCGAGCACGTTCTTCTCTGCAAAGGTTCAGCTCTAACATGTAGATGGATTTAGAGAAGGCATGTCTACAGGGGTGAAAATTAACTTTTTGGCTCACAGTGAGTCACCTGCCAAGGGGACTGTAGATGAAAAAAACTACCGGCCCAGTATATATTTTATTCAGATAGCCTTCCGAAATCTAGTCGCCAATTGGAAATTTTACCTGCATTTGGCCGGTGGCAGGTGTTCATTTTCAGCCCTGCATGTCTGTCATGCAATAGCTCGTTCCATGGATTTAAAATACAAGAACTGATATGATAAATATTGGTAAGTGAAAAGTCAATTGTCCATGTTCAGTGTACTGCTACTTTCCTTGAATAGATTGGACCGGTCACTGTGTTGACCCACATTCTCAAGCATGATGGGATTTGCCCTGAGGGCCCTGATCCTGCTGCTAGGGGCCCTCCAGGGGTCGGCACAGGACCCCGCCTACGACCACCTGCTGGTCAGGCCCAGAAACATAAACGGTGAGACCAACAGGGGTGGCTGGGCTGGCTGATGGTGATAATACATGAGAATATGACATTCATTACAGTACGATAAACCTATACAGTATAGAGCCTCAACACAGTGCGTTAATAAAAGCCTCAACGCCCAACACACAGAATTGCCTAAAACGTTTTCCTTCCACGTGCGGTATGCTATATGCATGAGTCTGACTTTGCTCAGTGCCTCATTGTGCATGCAAACGCTAAATTGTGTGTCGTGTACATCGTTCTACGCCTCTTACCCTGGTCAGATGCCGACGACCCGTGCCCGGTGAACGTGTACTTCATGATCGACACCTCTGAGAGCGTGGCTCTGAAGGAGCAGCCATCGGGAAGCCTGGTCGGGGAGCTGCAGGTGTTCCTCCGGATGCTGGTGGAGCGTCTGGAGACCTCCATCACCTCCTACTCCACCACCGCCTCCTACGTCCAGCACTCGAACCGGCCCCGCTGGGGCTACGGCGGTCTCCAGTTCTCCGACAGCGTGGAGGTTTTCAGCCAGACGATGAACGACGCACAGCTGTTCCTGTCGCTGGCCGAGGCCATCCACTACATCGGCCGCGGCACGTTCATCGACTGCGCGCTGAGGAACATGACGGAGCAGGTGCGGCTCGCCGGTCGTAGCGGGAGGCCGAGGTTGCAGTACGCCGTGGTGCTGACGGACGGGCACGTTACGGGCAGCCCCTGCGGCGGGGTCCAGCAGGCCGCAGAGGAAGCCAGGGCGGCGGGCATAAAGATCTTCGTGGTGTCTACAGACGAGGAACCGGTGGAGAGCGAGCTGAAGCAGATCGCTAGTTCACCTATGGAGCTGTACAGGAGAGACCACCTGGCTTTCCCCGCGTCCAGCCGTCAGCATGCTGTCACCAGCATAGCTGAGACTATAGTGAGTCTCTGTTTGTGTCCGGCGAGTTCATAGCCCTAATGTCCACTGTGTGTGTGTGTGTGTGTGTGTGTGTGTGTGTGTGTCCCTATTAAATCCATATTACAGTAGTGAGGTCCCTTAAAGCAGTAGTTTGGTATTTAGCATAATAAGCCCTGATATGAGGTTATTTACAATCACAACTATATGAGAATATATATTCCCATTGAGATCCATTATATGGTTATCTGATGGCTCTCTATGAGCATATGCCCATAGAGATCCATTGTTTACTACTTAGCTGTGACATGAGCAATGAGCACTAATATCTCAAGAGTGCAAGTCTGTCAGAAATATTATATGGATCATTGTATATGATTGTAAATAACCTTATAGCAGGGCTTATGATGCTAATATACCAAACTACTCTTTTAATGCCTGTATTGCATAAGGGCACAATGGTATGATATGTTGTGATAGATATGATATGTTGCTGACAGCAGCAACTCTCATTCCTGTTAGATTGTCTGACTCAAACCAGCAGCCTTGCTTGTCCAATTCCTGACTGTGAGGTGAGGCATTCACAAATGTGAGGTATAACAGAAGGGAAACAGAAGTGGAGTTTTTGCATGTCAACGTGCTCCTGGAAACATTCTGTATGTTGTATCAGACACCTGCTTGTGCTTGACTTGCTGTCATCTCTTTCTCCAGGTCAAATATGCAGAGCTTGAGGTAAGTGAATGGAGGCTAAAACACATATATGTATGTACCTGTAGCCTACTTGTTACATATTGCAAATAATTGAATCTATTCTTCTATTCATAAGCATTAATTCAACGTTGTTGGACCCTGAACACCTCATCACTGAAAACGTACACACACTGTGATCTCCCCTACAGTGCCGGGCACCCATGTGTTTTCAAACAGATGGATTTCCTGGGCCAAAGGGATATAAGGGAACAAAAGTAAGCCACCTTGTTTGCTCAAACCATGATATAGATTTTTGTAAATAATAGATGAATACAAAACGCTGACGTTTGTGTCTTGTAGGGTGCAAAGGGAACTGCTGGAGCGCTAGGAGAGCCTGGCCTCCCTGGACCACCCGTAAGATGAAACATCAATATACTACTGGGAGTTAAGACTACGAGTATATGCCATGCTTCATTTATCTTTGATTTATATCGGCTTTTCCATAGGGGGACCTTGGTATTGAGGGAACAATTGGTTTGCCTGGCCAAAAGGTGAGTGAGAGTATTATATAATAACAAACACAATAATAATAATAATAATAATAATAATAATGAGTAATAATATAAATTATTTTTTTTACTGAATATGAGTATGGTGTTTGATACATGTGTTGTGTTCTGTTTCTCCAGGGACCTCCAGGGCTCAAAGGAGAAAAGGTAGGACCTTGAAACCAGTGTCACTGAGGTCACTACAGTATGTATCTTGACTATTGCAATAACATTGTTCTCTGTTTGACATCATGTCATTGTGTTATTTCCCAGGGTGATTTTGGAGTGTCTGGGCCAAAGGTACAGTACTATTTCACCACAGACTTCTATCTGCACTCAGCACTGATGTCAGGTTGATGGTTTTGTTACATGGATGTAATCCGTCTTATTGATTAACTCAACTCTGATCTCTTCAGGGTCAAAATGGAGCTCTTGGGTATAATGGCATTGATGGAGAAAAGGTATGTACCTCATTATCATCATTGTGATAATTACACATTGTGACATTACCCCTTTAAGAAATGAATGTAGTAATGTAGCAATAAGTGCTACTCTTATTGAAGGTAACAACTTGTTACTTATCTGGAACAATAACCACAACTTGTCCAATTTCACTGTAGCTGTGGCCAGCAGTGTCTAGCCAAGGAAACAAACACCTTATTTCTTTTGCAGGGAAAGCGTGGCACCATTGGTGCCCCTGGATGTAAAGGAAATCATGGCCTACCAGTAAGATATGGAGAAACTCACTGCCCATTTCCCTGGATGAGATTCAAATAAATCTCTGTTTAGTCTCTGTTGCACATACATCGAAGACTGTCTGCTGACTATTTAGTCTAGGAGGAATTGGTAACGCCCCATATCTTGTGCTCTGTTTCTTTCCAGGGAGACCCAGGTCCTGCTGGGGACTTTGGGCTCAAAGGTGAGGCAGGAAGACCAGGTGAAAAGGTCAGTGGATTCCTCATCCTGGTTGAATGTTGCATCTTTATACGTCTGTATTACACGTCATGATTACTGTCAAAATATGAATTCTGTTTAGACCTTAAAATGTTGCGGCGTTGTTGTTGTTGTGTTGTGTACAGGGTGTTGCCGGGCAGGGAGGCAGGCCAGGACCTCAGGGGGCTTATGGGGCACCAGGGCAGAAGGTTTGAAGAACACATTATTAGATACATAATCAGACATTCTCATATGTATATTGTCATATACATTCAACCAGTGCACCAGGCAACACAGAGGGATTCTGTTGCAGGGTGTCTCTGGCTACGCGGGAAACACTGGCCTACCTGGCAGAAGAGGAGCAAAGGTTAGTGTCTCGGGTCAAGAAATGTGTAATCATGCCTTGTTGCTGAGTCTGTAGCTGTCTTTCCACTGTCGGGCCGAACGGTTGCTAGGTAGTTTAGTTCGGCTCCGTTCTGCCCCGACTCATGAGAAGCGTTCCCATCTGTCTTTCCACTGTCGGGCGGCTAACAGTATGGAGGAGGGTTTGGTTTATTTTGGACGATTTCTGTTTTTTCTTTTTCTGCGCCTACATGAGCGCACAAACCGTTTTCTCTATATGAACAAGCTAACGTCTGTTTGGCTAAGTTAGCTTACTGGAGCTCGAGCCAAGAGACTGACGTGTATTGCAACCTATCAGTGAATACGTATAGGCCTATTAAGCCTGCCTAATCAAACGGTTCTGCTTCACTGAGTACGGTTGTCTAACCGGGGCTTGAGAATCGTGCTCAGAACGGTTTATAAGCGCTCCGGACCCAACCGTTTCCAGGTGGGAAGACCCTCGGAACCGTTACCTTGCATGCTCAGAACCGTTCAGCCCGACAGTGGAAAGACAGCTAATAAGACGTTTGTCTGAGCACCATCATCAGACTGTTCATTCAACCTTGACCTCTGACCCTGTCCCACAGGGCAAGACTGGACCCGGGGGAGATCCTGGAGACATTGTGAGTCTCGGATGGATGAGGGATGTCTGGGGGGTGGGGGTTGTAGACCAAATCTATAAATGACTTGTTTGAATGACATTAAGGTTCTTTTTTTGTCCAGGGGAGCAGAGGGGCCAGCGGAGGTGCTGGTTTGCGAGGGAGGACTGGCCGGAGAGGAGCCAAGGTAAACAGAGGAAAGATCGACCTCTCCGTCACAAAGACTCACAGCCATTGTTTATGATTGATACTCTGGAAAACGTGGTTCTATTCACTGTCTGGTCCCTTGCAGGGAGACGTAGGGCCTGAGGGTAAGAGAGGACTCCAAGGAGAGACGGGAGAAGGAGGTTTCACAGTGAGTGAAATCCATGTTGGCTTAGAACTGATTAATTAAGGTGAGTCAACTGAATCACTATGATGGCTCTGTCTTCCACTAGGGGCCCCCAGGTTTCCCAGGGGCCCGCGCTCCAGCAGGTGATGGAGGGGAGTCTGGGCCTCAGGTGAGGTAACCTTTGACCCTATGACCTCTCTGGCTGTGTGTAAGAGCTCTGTCCCCACACTTCTGCGTGTGTGTTTCTTTAGGGTTCCGTGGGGGATACAGGGGAGTTTGGCCCCAGAGGGGACACAGGGGATCCGGGGCCAAAGGTGAGGTTCTCTGTCCTCTCTCCCACCCATGCTCCTGGTGACGTTGCCCTCAGACCACCAGGAAGTCCTCTCGTGGTAGACTCTTAGGCTTGGCAGGCGGGAGACCGGGGTTAAACCCCTCTTGGGTACATCAATTCTGCACCACTGGCCCTACCTACAGGTTCCGACAGGCCTCAGTTCTCAGACATAAGAGGTGGGATATGACAATGAAAGGAATGTCAGTTGAGGCAATGGTACAGTAACCTGACTCCAGCTAGCAGGACCAAGCGCCCCTTACACACACAAAGACTGAGAGAGTTGACATGTTGATATATTGAGGATAGACCTGTCATCTCAGAATGAGGAAGAGTTAGAGTGGGTCCGTGAGAGTGTCATCAAGGAACTGTTGTGGAAGCTAAAAAATAAGTAAGCCTCTTTGGCAGTTAGACCACTAACGAATACTGTTATGTTATCTTTACATCCCATTCTAGGGAGTGAAAGGAAAGGATGGCTACAACCACGCAGGTCCCAGAGGTGAACAGGTATAGTATTTGTCTGAGCCATTGTCGTGGATATATTTATATAACAGTAAGCATTCTCAGCATAAGACTTAGTTTAATTTACCACTGCGTGGAGGAAAGTTTTCCAATCAAGCCAACCCTAAAAAATAATGACCAGACAGTACATCTGTGTTTTACACTGTCAGCGGATACAGCTCTAAACATCCATTTATCCAATGTAAGTATGATATTTAGAGTTGAGTTGGTGTTAACCTCTACCCCTTCTTGCAGTATCATGCAGAGGAAGGTGTTGAGTTGGTGTTAACCTCTACCACTTCACCCAGTATCATGCAGAGAGAGAGGTGTTGAGTTGGTGTTAACCTCTACCACTTCCCCCAGTATCATGCTGAGAGAGAGGTGTTGAGTTGGTGTTAACCTCTACCCCTTCCCCCAGTCTCATGCAGAGAGAGAGGTGTTGAGTTGGTGTTAACCTCTACCCCTTCCCCCAGTATCATGCTTAGAGAGAGGTGTTGAGTTGGTGTTAACCTCTACCTCTTCACCCAGTATCATGCAGAGAGAGAGGTGTTGAGTTGGTGTTAACCTCTACCACTTCCCCCAGTATCATGCAGAGAGGAAGGTGTTGAGTTGGTGTTAATCTCTACCCCTTCCCCCAGTATCATGCAGAGAGAGAGGTGTTGAGTTGGTGTTAACCTCTACCCCTTCCCCCAGTATCATGCAGAGAGGAAGGTGTTGAGTTGTTGTTAACCTCTACCCCTTCCCCTAGTAGCATGCAGAGAGGAAGGTGTTGAGTTGGTGTTAATCTCTACCCCTTCCCCCAGTAACATGCAGAGAGAGAGGTGTTGAGTTGGTATTAACCTCTACCCCTTCCCCCAGTATAATGCAGAGAGAGAGGTGTTGAGTTGGTGTTAACCTCTACCCCTTCCCCCAGTATCATGCAGAGAGAGAGGTGTTGAGTTGGTGTTAACCTCTACCCCTTCCCCCAGTAGCATGCAGAGAGGAAGGTGTTGAGTTGGTGTTAATCTCTACCCCTTCCCCCAGTAACATGCAGAGAGAGAGGTGTTGAGTTGGTGTTAACCTCTACCCCTTCCCCTAGTATCATGCAGAGAGGAAGGTGTTGAGTTGGTGTTAACCTCTACCACTTCACCCAGTATCATGCTGAGAGAGAGGTGTTGAGTTGGTGTTAACCTCTACCCCTTCCCCTAGTATCATGCAGTGAGAGAGGTGTTGAGTTGGTGTTAACCTCTACCCCTTCCCCTAGTATCATGCAGAGAGGAAGGTGTTGAGTTGGTGTTTACCTCTACCACTTCACCCAGTATCATGCAGAGAGAGAGGTGTTGAGTTGGTGTTAACCTCTACCCCTTCCCCCAGTATCATGCAGAGAGAGAGGTGTTGAGTTGGTGTTAACCTCTACCCCTTCCCCCAGTATCATGCAGAGAGAGAGGTGTTGAGTTGGTGTTAACCTCTACCCCTTCCCCTAGTATCATGCAGAGAGAGAGGTGTTGAGTTGGTGTTAACCTCTACCCCTTCCCCCAGTAGCATGCAGAGAGAGAGGTGTTGAGTTGGTGTTAACCTCTACCACTTCACCCAGTATCATGCAGAGAGAGAGGTGTTGAGTTGGTGTTAACCTCTACCCCTTCCCCCAGTATTATGCTGAGAGAGAGGTGTTGAGTTGGTGTTAACCTCTACCCCTTCCCCCAGTATCATGCAGAGAGAGAGGTGTTGAGTTGGTGTTAACCTCTACCCCTTCTTGCAGTATCATGCAGAGAGAGAGGTGTTGAGTTGGTGTTAATCTCTACCCCTTCCCCCAGTATCATGCAGAGAGAGAGGTGTTGAGTTGGTGTTAACCTCTACCCCTTCCCCCAGTATCATGCAGAGAGAGAGGTGTTGAGTTGGTGTTAACCTCTACCCCTTCTTGCAGTATCATGCAGAGAGAGAGGTGTTGAGTTGGTGTTAATCTCTACCCCTTCTTGCAGTATCATGCAGAGAGAGAGGTGTTGAGTTGGTGTTAACCTCTACCCCTTCCCCCAGTATCATGCAGAGAGGAAGGTGTTGAGTTGGTCTTAACCTCTACCCCTTCCCCCAGTATTATGCAGAGAGGAAGGTGTTGAGTTGGTGTTAATCTCTACCCCTTCCCCTAGTATCATGCTGAGAGGAAGGTGTTGAGTTGGTGTTAACCTCTACCCCTTCCCCCAGTATCATGCAGAGAGAGAGGTGTTGAGTTGGTGTTAACCTCTACCCCTTCTTGCAGTATCATGCAGAGAGAGAGGTGTTGAGTTGGTGTTAATCTCTACCCCTTCCCCCAGTATCATGCAGAGAGAGAGGTGTTGAGTTGGTGTTAACCTCTACCCCTTCCCCCAGTATCCTGCAGAGAGGAAGGTGTTGAGTTGGTGTTAACCTCTACCCCTTCCCCCAGTATCATGCTGAGAGAGAGGTGTTGAGTTGGTGTTAACCTCTACCCCTTCCCCCAGTATCATGCAGAGAGAGAGGTGTTGAGTTGGTGTTAACCTCTACCCCTTCCCCCAGTATCCTGCAGAGAGGAAGGTGTTGAGTTAGTGTTAACCTCTACCCCTTCCCCCAGTAGCATGCAGAGAGAGAGGTGTTGAGTTTGTGTTAACCTCTACCCCTTCCCCCAGTATCATGCAGAGAGGAAGGTGTTGAGTTGGTGTTAACCTCTACCCCTTCCCCTAGTATCATGCTGAGAGAGAGGTGTTGAGTTGGTGTTAACCTCTACCCCTTCCCCCAGTAGCATGCAGAGAGAGAGGTGTTGAGTTGGTGTTAACCTCTACCCCTTCCCCTAGTATCATGCAGAGAGAGAGGTGTTGAGTTGGTGTTAACCTCTACCCCTTCCCCCAGTATCATGCAGAGAGAGAGGTGTTGAGTTGGTGTTAACCTCTACCTTCTTGCAGTATCATGCAGAGAGAGAGGTGTTGAGTTGGTGTTAACCTCTACCCCTTCCCCTAGTATCATGCAGAGAGAGAGGTGTTGAGTTGGTGTTAACCTCTACCCCTTCCCCCAGTATCATGCAGAGGAAGGTGTTGAGTTGGTGTTAACCTCTACCCCTTCCCCCAGTATCATGCAGAGAGAGAGGTGTTGAGTTGGTGTTAACCTCTACCCCTTCCCCTAGTATCATGCAGAGAGAGAGGTGTTGAGTTGGTGTTAATCTCTACCCCTTCCCCCAGTATCATGCAGAGAGAGAGGTGTTGAGTTTGTGTTAACCTCTACCCCTTCCCCCAGTAGCATGCAGAGAGAGAGGTGTTGAGTTGGTCTTAACCTCTACCACTTCCCCCAGTATCATGCAGAGAGAGAGGTGTTGAGTTGGTGTTAACCTCTACCCCTTCCCCCAGTATCATGCAGAGGAAGGTGTTGAGTTGGTGTTAACCTCTACCCCTTCCCCTTTTATCATGCAGAGAGAGAGGTGTTGAGTTGGTGTTAACCTCTACCCCTTCCCCCAGTATCATGCAGAGGAAGGTGTTGAGTTGGTGTTAACCTCTACCCCTTCCCCTTTTATCATGCAGAGAGAGAGGTGTTGAGTTGGTGTTAACCTCTACCCCTTCCCCCAGTATCATGCAGAGAGGAAGGTGTTGAGTTGGTGTTAACCTCTACCCCTTCTCCCAGTATCATGCAAAGAGGAAGGTGTTGAGTTGGTGTTAATCTCTACCCCTTCCCCCAGTATCATGCTGAGAGAGAGGTGTTGAGTTGGTGTTAACCTCTACCCCTTCCCCTAGTATCATGCAGAGAGAGAGGTGTTGAGTTGGTGTTAACCTCTACCCCTTCCCCTAGTATCATGCAGAGAGGAAGGTGTTATTGAGTGTACACTTACACCCATCACTCAATCAACACCCCTTTCCCAAATCCGGTCAACTGATCAACTTTGCTGTATTGCTAAATTCCTTAACCCAAATGGTCAGATTGAGAGGAGTCTCGTTGTTCAAGAGAAGTCATACATTTGATCAAAGACTCTCCAGACATTCTGGCATTTCCGTTACCTCATCAATATGGCACTTAGGCTGGGGGAGAAATGAAACACCGCTAAAAGACCGTTTGATCTATTGAGCCATGCTTTTTCATTGATGCCTTGATCTACCGTACATGCTAAATGCATCTTGCCCTCTCTCAGGGTGACAGAGGAGACCCTGGCTTACCTGGCTTACAGGTGAGATAATGCACCTGTGTGAAGAGCATCATTGTGTCAATACGGTGTTATGTCAATATAAAAACTGAAGAAAAAAAATATGGTTTTCAAGTGAGGTTCTCTGTCTCGCTGTCGTACTCCTCAGGGTTCCAGAGGGTACTACGGAGAAAAAGGAGAACAGGGAACAGAAGGAGTGAAAGGAGAGCCGGTGAGTGTTGGAGTGAGTGTTCCAGAGATCCAGTGCTGAGATGTTTGTACGTTGGTGTAATTCCTCTCTGTTCCCCCAGGGGGAGCCAGGGCTAGAGGGGAATCCAGGGGACAGGGGGGTGAGGGGTTTACCTGGTCCGCCGGTGAGTCCCACACGCCTGCACACACACATATCCATGGTACACACACACACACATCCTAAATCATGTATCATACATCATAAGGCTATTTTCTATAGGGATCTCCAGGCCTACGTGGGCGCTCAGGACTAACTGTGAGTTTCTACCGTTAAGAACAGACACTGACCTACTGACTGACTATCATCCTATATCCTCTCCCTGAGAAATACTGAGAAATATTCTCCTGACTTCCAGGAGTGTGAACTCATGGGCTATATTAGAGAAACCTGTGGATGCTGTGGTAATGTATATTTCTATTGATAATGTAAATGTTTCAATGATAACGTGTGTGTACAGTACATGGTTTATAATGATTTGTTTCCTCTTTTGCAGACTGTGTAAAGGTCTGTCCTCCACTTGACCTGGTGTTTGTGATTGACAGCTCTGAGAGTATAGGCAACACAAACTTCAGCCTGGCTAAGAACTTTGTTATTAGTGTGGCAAACAGACTGGGTACAATGGCCAAGAATGTATCTGATATCTCAGGTAAATACAGCCTACTATCACAACCAACACATTTCTTAGAAAACTGTAAAGTGTAATTGTCAGGCTATAAAACATTTAAGTAAAACTAAACCTCAAACATCTCGCAACCACCATTAAAAACAACTAATATTCACCTCCACATATTTTTCTCCTCTGTGATTGGTTCTCAGGATCCCGTCTGGGCGTGGTCCAGTACAGTCACCGTGGAGCAATTCAGACCATCAGGATGGACGATAAGACGGTGACCTCTGTGACATCATTTAAGGCCAAGGTCAAAGCCATGGAGTGGATTGCGGGGGGCACCTGGACGCCCTCTGCCCTGAAGTACACGTACGAAGAGCTGATCATGCCAGGGAGGAGACCGGGCACCAAGGTTCTCTCTCTCTCCCTCTCTCTCTCTCTCTCTCTCTCTCTCCCTCTTCCTCTCTCTCTCTTTCTCTCTTGTTCTCTCTCTCTCGTTCTCTCTCTCTCGTTCTCTCTCTCTCTCTCTCTCACTCTCTCTCGTTCTCTCTCTCTCGTTCTCTCTTTCTCTCTCTCTTCTGTTGCACTTCTTTCTTTCTACAGCATGACTCTTCAAATTCCCACTGGCGTCTTAGAAAAAGTTAATCGGTTGTGCGTTAGACCCTCTACAGAAGGGCAGCTGTGTGAACACGCGTGCAGTTTGATCTGATGGTTTGATTCGACATAATGGGATTTTCAAGGTCGTGGCCATAGTCATCACAGACGGCCGCTACGATCCCAAGGACCAGGACAGTCTGGGGGCTCTGTGCACTGGGGTGGACGTCTACGCCATCGCCATAGGGGACATGTTTGACACTGGGGCGGAGAGGCAGAACCTGGAGAGGATAGCCTGCAACATGCCCAGCAAGGTGAAGACCCTGAGTGTGTATGCAGAGCTCACCGCTGAAGACTTCCTGGAAGAAGTGCAGAAAATCCTCTGCCCAGGCAAGTCTAGCGTCATTACGGCCTGTCAACAGAGCTGTTGGCTTTTCTCCTCTCATCACCATCACCGGATCGTGATGACAAGTGGATCTAATCATTCGTCATTTCTTTTACATGCCATCAACAGACCCAGAAACGATCTGTCCAGACTTGAAGTGTGCTCCGGGCGAGTAAAAACAACTCCAAACTACAAAACCAGCTCACATTCACACACACACACGCACACACACACACACACACACACATACACACACACATACACACACATGCACACATACACTGGACAACTGTATGTTGACAAGTGCAGTGCAAGTCATTCAAAAAAAGTACATGTAAAGCTGACCACAGATGTAGAAGCTAAAATAGTTGGAGCGGAGCTCTGAATATAACACGGTTGCTCTGGTGACCGATGTGTTCCGTTTCCAGATCTGAACGTGGCCCCGCTGGTCCAGCGGCCTGTCGACATCCTGTTCTTCGTGGACGGCTCGGAGAGAACGGGGGCTGAGAACTTCCGTAACGTCCTGGGCTTCATCAAAAGCCTCTCCCAGGAAATCCCCCTGTCCAAGAGGGACGCCGACCCTAAAGGGGCCCGCTTCGCCGTCCTCCAGTCTGGGGGAGAACGAGCCCCCGAGGTGCTCCTGGACTTCTCTAACAGCCAGAGGAGAATCAGCTCGCTGCTCTCCAGCGCCGTGTACCGAGACTCCTCCTCCGGGATAGGGGGCGCCATCGTCTACGCTGCAGAGAACCTGGTCCTGAACCCCGCGGGTCGGTTTCGAGGGGTCCGGCCCGAAGCGGAGATTTTGTTTGTGTTCTTCACGGACGGGGTGATGTCAGACAGGAACATGGAGGAGGCTGTGGCGGCCATGAGGAGAGCTAACGTGGTGGGCGTGGTCGTAGCGGTGGGCGCTGAGGTAGATAGGAGCAGGCTGCTGCAGCTCGCACTGGGGGACAAGTCTCTCATCTTCAGCCTGAAGAGCTCCAAGGACATGGCTTCTCCTGGTGTGGTGAGGCAGGTTGCTGGTTGTCTAGGTTGAGGGGTGGTGTTTCTTTTTGCTTAGTAGAAAGTGACTGTACCATATTGACCCAGAGGTCATTAACATAGGAGAAGAATGTGGGATAATGAATGCTTTAATACATGGTGCTGGGTAGAATCAGAAAAAAAGTGTTATCATGGCAAGTCATTCAGATATTCCAGTTGTAAAACAGTTGAAACCAGCTCTGTCCTCTGCCCCCCCCCATCTCAAGATCATAAACAGACAATAATGGTTATGTTTTAATGATAACTGACATTAATGAGACTTATTACATGCTAGCATCCAGAAAGAGATGAATGGAGAGCATCAAGGGGGGAGAGCATCAACACGGAATGCTGTCATTGAACTAGATTCTAGAACATGACTCTCTCATTCTACACTCTGTAGATTGTCTGTCTCAGTCCGTAGTAAATTCTAGAAAATGGCTTCTTTCAATAGGCAGACAAGACAATTTCACACCTCTGTCAGGTCCACTAATCTTGATTTAAGATTTTTCCTGAAACTATCGACATTAACCCCTTTATGCCCACAATCCCAGAACAATAAAGGATTTAAGAGATGTCATGCAAAATATTCAAGTCAAATGTATCAAATTTGCAATGTTTACTCATAAAGGAGATCGTGAACAATGTATTTGCTTTCAAATTAAACATGGGAGCATTTTCAATAATGTCAAAGCTTCTTCTTTTACCTAAGCCCATTTCTTTACTTGACAACAACAATCTGTAAGAAAGCATAGGTACAGGTATGATATGAAGGCATAATCCACAACCTGATATTCTCATTAGAGAGATGTCTCAGTTCCAGACATAAGGGACAGGACAGGGGGTGACAAGTCGAGACGAGGACAAGAAGGGACTCTCAGAGTCAGAGTAGTGGGATGGACTGAAGAGCACATCACATTGCAGCAGTAGAAGCTGGACATTGTGTCTCTATATGGGTCATCCCGGGGCAACTGCATGTTACAGAAAAAAACCTTAACTTCCATTAAAGATTCATCTGAGAAATCAAAGACAGGATCCATACTGCTCTGCCGTTATGGAAGTGAACTCAACATCCATCTTGGTGTCGTCATCTTATCCGATCTGTCATGTGTCAGTCACGTCTTTTGGGGGATTATTTCATGTCATTTCAGTTCACAGCTATTTCAGTGGTATGACAAGCTTCCGTCCTACCAGTCCTGAACAGAAACAAGCCAGCCAGGCACATAAGCCAGGTTGGGCCTGGCCTGGTTATGACTAGTCAGTGAGCATGAAGTGAGTACTTGCTCAACTAAAGTGTCAATGGGCACAGTTTAGTATTTGTATTTATGATTTATCTCCTCTTCCTCCTCCGTTTCTTCGTCTTGCTGTTCAAAATGCCCTTTCTGCGCACTTCCTCATTTAGCCTTTGTGCACACTTAGAGGCTTTCATGGTAGTTTTAGGCTCCTTCAATCAATCAATCAATCAATCAATCAATCAATCAATCAATCAAAGCTTTATTTGTATAGCGCATTTCATACCCAGAGGCAACACAATGCGCTCCTTCTCATCTGTCTTCCTCCTCTTCCTCCTTATTCATCCTAAAAATGCCCGGCCCTGTGCCGCAGCTATCATGGTGATTTTAATTTGTAGAAAGCTAATATTGGTTTGTGATCACTGTTCCATGGATATTACAGGTCATGTTATCTTTGGTGTTTACTGAATGTCAATGATTCTTCAATTAAGCAATAAACCACGAGAGGCCGTGTGTTATAGTGATTTTATAATAGCTAGGGGGCGTTGTTAGGCACGATGCAAAGCGGAGTGCCTAAAACCCCCCTAGCTGTTATAAAATCACTATAACACACGGCCTCTCATGGTTTATTGCTTTTATACAACGGTTACTACAGCTATAAGTGTAAAATAAACACACATCAATGTAAAATATTAACATTTATTCAAAACGAAGCATCATTCCCTCAATTCCGCCGAGCAAAATAGTTCCCCTAACAAAAGGGTTGCCAAGCAACAACAACAAATACAATGCATTGGATCAAATGGGAGGCGCATTAATACTGAAAATGGAATGATATGCGGTCCCAGGTGTGTGTTACAAAGTATTTTAACACGGCTTCCAACCAATCGGAATCAAGAACCAGAACTAACCGTTGTATAATATTCTATTGTATCTTTCTGTCTGCATGCATGTGGAAGTTCAAAACAAAAAGCTTTCTCCTTAATGTGCAAACCCAGAGAGGGGAAAAGTTCATCTTTGGGAAAAGTTCCGGATTTTATCGACTCAAGAATTCATGTTTGCTTTCCCTCATACTACCTCCACTTCTTCTAGTCTTTGGAAGTACTATATCTACTGTAACTATCTATCTACTGTGTCTATCTTATCTATCTATCTCTACTGTATCTATCTATATCTACTGTATCTATCTTACCTATCTCTACTGTATCTATCTATATCTACTGTATCTATCTTACCTATCTCTACTGTATCTATCTATCTATCTATCTATCTACTGTATCTATCTTATTTATCTATATCTACTGTATCTAACTATCTATACTGTATCTGTCTTATCTATCTATCTCTACTGTATCTATCTAGCTAATGTATCTGTCTATATTTCTCTCTCTCTGATTAGATGAGTAGAAGCGAATGCTGTAGTTTAAAGTCCAGTTTCACAGGATCATGAGAGTTCATCGGATCCAGTGTGGTCCAGCGTCCCGCCTCTAGAAGAGCCGAGCCTCTGGACCGGACCAGGACCGGACCAGCAGGGCCCCAGAACCGGACCAGGACCGGGCCAGCAGGGCCCCAGGACCGGACCAGCAGGGCCCCAGGACCGGACCAGGACTGAGCCAGCAGGGCCCCAGGACCGGACCAGCAGGGCCCCAGGACCGGACCAGGACTGAGCCAGCAGGGCCCCAGGACCGGACCAGGACCGGGCCAGCAGGGCCCCAGGACCGGACCAGGACCGGACCAGGACCGAGCCAGCAGGGCCCCAGGACCGGACCAGCAGGGCCCCAGGACCGGACCAGGACCGGGCCAGCAGGGCCCCAGGACCGGACCAGGACTGAGCCAGCAGGGCCCCAGGACCGGACCAGGACCGGGCCAGCAGGTAGCTGAACGGATCTGCAGGGAGGAGGAGGGCTCTGTCATTACATCTCACACAGATACTCTCCCATGCAATGCTCACCTGGGAACCATCATGATCATTATTGTTATGTTTTTCTTGAGGTGCTGGGTTTAATGTATTTATTTATTCATCCGCAAGGATCTCTATAAACACTGGAGCGGGTCGAACTCTAATAAGTAGTGTTGCTATGGTGTATATTATGGTGTGGTCACTAGGTAAGTGGAGAGAGAATCGTTATCTTCTCACCCTGGGGGGCTGGAAGGAGCGGCGTGGTTATTGGCGTGGAGGAGCAGGGTGTGAGGACAGGTGGCGAGGGGGTGGGGCCACACGGCGCTTCAGGCCAACAGTTTTTCCAAGATGGATACTCCCTCCTGCGATGAACTGGCACTTTTGGAGAAAGGAAAACAGGAAGCTTCTCAAGAAACATACACACACAGAGAAATAGAGCTGGCTAAGGAACTAAAAGACCTAATAGCAACAACAATATGTTATCCACCATTCACTACCTCTCTTGCTTGTATGTTAGCTATCATAGCATAGATCATGTTAGCGTAGTCACCTGCTTTTACAGAGTCAATTTTGCATTGCATCATTGCCTATTGGTGGAGAGTGGGTGGCTGTTTGAGGAGGGGGTCTTGTCTGTGAACCCCCAAAAAATCAAACATAACATCAAATAGTTCCCCAAATACACATTTCACACATTTCTAATAATACTGATCATATACTTTAAAAGAGCTGTTTAAAGCGCTTACCTGCTCCCAAGCTGCTCTCCTGTCCACCCCTTTCTGGAGGGACTTGTCCCAGACGATCTGAGGAGGAGGTAGCATCAAGAATCAGACCATTACATTAGTTCTGTTGTTGCCAAACGCCTCCTGTGGAACAAGAAGACTTGGGTCTCTTACAGATTTGTCCGTGTCGCTGGGCAGGTGGTCCTTCTTCTCTCTCCCCGGGAAGAGCCACCTGAACCAGCCGCCGCTGCCCCTCTGGGCTGGGGGCTCCGGGGTTCGCAGGGCGGCGGGCAGGAAGTGGACCTGCTGACCAGGGAACACGCTCGCCCGTCTGAGCCCGGACTGCTGCTGCTGATAGTCCACACATCTGCTCCTGGGATCTGTGACAAGGAGGGATTACGAATGTCATGAATGATTATGAAGCCTAAATGTAGTAAATTGTCACGCTAAGACAGTTCAGCAGACATTAATGAGCAGGCTAGGAAGTTCCACAGAAGGTGTGCCAAATTTGTAGCCTGACAACTCATCCTTGAATAGCTCCGCCCACTGTCACTGCAGTAAAATACAATTCAGGATGGTTCACCAGGCTACCAAATAGCTATTTTAGCAAAATGTATCGAATCTTATTTCAAAGACAGACAAATTCTGTCCCATTGAATGAAAATCACCCTTTTTGTCAGAGTACACTGTGTCTCCATGGCAGCCTGACTGGGGAGCAGGCAATGGTGGTGGTGTGCTCTGAAAATAAAAGATTGTATCAAGCCAACCTCAGAACAACTTTGATTACCTGTCTAGAGAATGTGATGCTTGAGGAAGAAAACACAAAAACAAACACTGCTCACCTGCGGTAGTCTGGACCTTCTGGGACAAGCAGCCATGGAGGGAGGACTGGGATAACCCGACTCTGCCTGGGTGTTTGCGAGGCCCGGGGAGTGTCCGGTGTAGTCCATGTAGGGACCAGGGCAGGGCTGGGACACGCCCGCGTACCTGTGAGGAGGGTTCTTCCCCGGGTAGCTGACCTGTGGTGGGGACGTGTCTTTGGCCACTACTGGTTCCCTCCAGGAACGTCTTGGTGGCGGTGGTGGCAGAGACCTTTGGGGTGTTCAGGACCTTCGGGGTCAACAGGCCTCCTCCTAGACAGCTCAGGTCGGTCGAGTGCTTCTCAAGTGACGCAGGCAGGCTGGGTGTAGAGGGGCTAGCCTGGCGGAGGACGACGAGAGGCGGCACGTACGAGGAGCGGGGACACTGGGGTCCGTGCTGCTCATGGCCTCCGGGGCTGCTGGCTGCTCAAAGACCCCAGCGCTGGAGCTGGTGGAGGGGGCTAACAGGCAGGCTGTGGAGGGCTGTACGGGGTAGTTGGAGGGGGGTAACAGGCTGGCGGTAGAGGGCTGTATGGGGTAGTTGGAGGGGGGTAACAGGCTGGTGGTAGAGGGCTGTACGGGGTAGTTGGAGGGGGGTAACAGGCAGGCTGTGGAGGGCTGTACGGGGTAGTTGGAGGGGGGTAACAGGCTGGCGGTAGAGGGCTGTACGGGGTAGTTGGAGGGGGGTAACAGGCTGGCTGTGGAGGGCTGTACGGGGTAGCTGAGTCGGCCTGGTGGTGGTGGAGCAGGGCTGAACCCCTGAGGAGGTCTGGTCTCTGAGCTGTCACCAATCACACGTTCCTTAATAACTAATGTCTCAAGGGCCAACGGTTCCTCATCCAAGCTGTCCTTCTTGATCTGTTTGCTGAGGTTGGCCATGGTCTGCCATGAGGTCTGCCCCAGCTGGTACTGCTCCAGCCCCTTCTGAGACATCTTCTCTGCATGGCTCTTCAGATCCTCCATGGTACTACAATGATTCAGTCTCCCCAGAGTTGACATGGTGTTTTTTAGGTTCTGGAGAGTTTGCTGGGAGAGGTTGAGAGCGGACTGGAGGAGGAGACCGCCATCTTCCAGGTCTGATCCAGAGCAGGTGATATCACCACTGTGAAGAGTATTCCTCTTTAGACATGTCTTCTACATATTTTTCCAAGTCCTCCATGGTCTTACACTTAATAAGCCTGGCCAGAGAAGACAGGGTGGTTTTTAAGTTGTGGACCGTCTGTGGGGGGAGATGAAGGGTGGGCCGGACTGTGCACCCGTCTCCTAAGTGAGACCCAGAGAAAAAGTCTTCACCACAGTCTGGGTCTAAACCGGAGCCCCCCCGTGTGAGAGAGTAGACAGCGTTATCTTCATATCATTGGAGGGATGTATCCAAACATTTGACCTACCAGCGGTTTTTCTTACCCCAATGGAATGTCAACTGGTTTACATCTTTATCAGAGTGGAAACGGGCTGGTCCACTCTCCTAAATAAAGTTATGACCAAGAGATAAGAACACATCCATGGAGCCAACATTCAAAAAGTGTAATCAAGGATGTCTTTGTAGTGTTTTCTCCTTCAAGCCTCAAGAAGGAGTCAGGTGTTTGAATACTCACACAGCGCGCACCTGCATCCATAGTTAAACGCCTTGGAGAGGCATCTTGTGAATTTTGAATCATATAATTTCTAATATAGGCTAGGGAGCAATTTGGAGACTACAAGCAGTGAATTCAATGAAGTAATATGGCAGCAACTTTGATGTATCCAAAATATTTGTCTGCATCTGATAAAATGAAACCTTCTGGACGTTATCTTACTGTCTGTACTTGTAAACGTCATAATGAAGTAAAAACGTCACTACAAAGAAACTATCTGTTGCGTCCTCATTTAGGTGAGTTACTGCTTAGCCTCGTGAGATCATTCTGATCTCGCAAATTCACATTCTTAAATGATTGGTTAGTTGTTTTCTCTCCTACTGTTACCTAAGTGGCTGTTATATTTCATCCTGAAGTAAAGATTAAATAAAGGCATATGAAAGACATCTCATTACTGTATGAAAATGTGTGGAATTTGCTCTTATTACTAAAACTCTTTCCCTCCCTTCCTCCCCGTCCCCACCTTACATCCTTTCATCCTTCTCTCCGTCTTTCCATCTCTCTCTCTCTCTCTCTCTCTCTCTCTCTCTCTCTCTCTCTGTTTGCCTGTTGTTTTTCCTCTTCCATCTCTGCACCCTATCACTATCATAATTACTATGCGTAAACATGTTGTAATAGATTCTGTTAGGGCTAGTGGAGGAGGACCCAAGAGCAGACATGACAGGCGTATGGGGACAAACCCACGTTGGGGCATGTTTACTGGCGAGGGGTAAGGCAGGAACGTGGCAGTCAGACAGACGAGGGGGTCAGGCAGGTATGTGGCAGTCAGACAGACAAGGGGTTCAGGCAGGTTCTTGGTTCTCCAGTCAGGCAAGGTTCAGGCAGTGGACGGAAGCTAGTCCTTCCACTGAAATAGCTGTGAATTGAAATGACATGAAATAATGTCTGATAAATTAAGATCTTAAGGTCTTTTCACCTGGACACATCAGTTCCAATGCTTCAAATGCTAATCCAGCACACTAAGAGCGGGATAGCCAGTTAGCTCATGAGCTCACAACAACTAGCAGCAGCTTCCATAACATTAATGCTAGTGGTCAGTGGCTAAAGCAGTTACACTGATGATTCCTGTAACATTAGTAATTTTCCTGCAATTGGTTCAACTTCTGTTTCTGAACAAAAGTCATTACCTGCTGTATGCACTTCCCTTTAGGTGGTGAAGTAAGTAGACGGTAATCTCTGAGAATGTCCCGCGTGGGAGTCCAGTGCTCTGACCACCACCCTACTTGTGGAATTTAGGTAAGGGATAAAAAGGTTGGAGTGAAAGGATGAACATGTGGAAGTTTGGGGTATAGTCCCATAAAGTCATCCCCAGCGGGACTTAAACCCCAGTCTCCCGGGTGGGAGTCCAATGCTCTGACCACTACTCTACTTGTGCAGTGGATATTGGAGAGTTGATTTTGTTGTCCTTGATTTTGGTGTGCTGGGACTACTGCCTCTTGTGGTATCAACAGAGAGATGCAGGCCAACATTGTCGGGAGTAAGGGAGGGAGGGAGGGAGGGAGGGAGGGAGGGAGGGAGGGAGGGAGGGAGGGAGGGAGTGATAACCTGACAAACGCTATACTAGGTGCGCTGGCTTCCAGCCACGCACAAAAAAGGCAGTACCAGGCCTATGCTGCAGGTGTAGGCCTAATGTCATATGGTAGGCCTTTCCCTTCCATTTAAGAGTGCAGCTATTAACTTTATAACCTTCACCAGTAATGGGGAGAGGGATGGGTAGATATGTAGACAGATCTTTACATTGATTTCTCCTAGTTTTGTATGTGTGTGTGTGTGTGTGTGTGTGTGTGTGTGTGTGTGTGTGTGTGTGTGTGTGTGTGTGTGTGTGTGTGTGTGTGTGTGTCTGTTTCTAAGGTCTAACAGACCTCCCTGCTGGGCCATGCTGGTGTGTTCTCTTAGGAATAGGGAAATACAGTTTAGGTCAGAAGTGATCTCTGTTTCTCGCATACTTGAACTCACTCATCACGTAGATGACGACGACTTCTGCTGTACTCGTTTCAGTCGTTTCATTTTTAAGGTTATTTTGTGTTTTTATTTGGACTAATATAGGTTATACAAATGATTTTCATTTGATGTATGCTCACTAGGAGATGAAATGTATGTAGTGATCCTGACCACCAGTCAGGAACGAGGGGGACTGTCAAGTGCACCAAGGACCGGAACATTAGACCCAAGAGTCAGACATGAGAGACGAGAGGAACATTAGACCCAAGAGTCACACATGAGAGACGAGAGGAACATTAGGCCCAAGAGTCAGACATGAGAGACGAGAGGAACATTAGGCCCAAGAGTCAGACATGAGAGACGAGAGGAACATTAGGCCCAAGAGTCAGACATGAGAGAAGAGAGGAACATTAGGCCCAAGAGTCAGACATGAGAGACGAGAGGAACATTAGGCCCAAGAGTCAGACATGAGAGACGAGAGGAACATTAGGCCCAAGAGTCAGACATGAGAGACGAGAGGAACATTAGGCCCAAGAGTCAGACATGAGAGACGAGAGGAACATTAGGCCCAAGAGTCAGACATGAGAGACGAGAGGCCTACGGGGGCAGATCCAGCCCAAGCACCTGGGACAGGCCGGAGAGATATAATATCTATTACTAAGTGGATCCCTCTAAAAAAAATGGATGGATGAATAATGAATGGTCCACACACACATGGAACTGACAAGGGCCCGACTAGCATTTGTGATAAGGAACCCCCCACCCCCCCCCCCCTCTCTAGCCAGGGTCTGGCGCTTATCAGAAGGAACAAAGGGATAGTGTTGGATGAACTGCCTGAACTTTCCTGTATGAGGTTGCGAATAATAGATGTTAAAAGGAAAAGGTGTAATCCAGCAAGTAACACTGTTTAGAGTGAATATCATTTATTGGAAATGTAATCACTTAAAGTAGAAGTAGACATTTATAAGTCATGTATCTGTTCTTAGTCAAGATTAATTATGTAACCTTGTATACGTGTGAGACAGTAATGACAATGTAATGATTGGAGAATGTATCCATGTATCAACTGTTTGAGTATATAGGTAATGCTTAAAGTAGGATAATTAATAAGATATTAATTAGACATTTATTCTGTGATGTCCTGCTTTGGGTAAGAGAGATAAGATGTTGAATGCAGGAATTGTTAACCTGCCAGGGAGAGAAAGAGAGAAAAAAAGAAGGGAGAGTGATGAAGGGAGAGTGACGTTGTAGACTCTTGATAATTTCTGGCTGTAAGGAAGAAGACTCAGATCCATCGATGCCAGTTTCAATACTTTTATTGAATCCCTGACATCAAAATCACACTGCAGTTGTGATGAGTTCACTCTTCAATGGTCTAGGATGAACTAACTTGACACAGAGAACACTCTCTTGGTTATACGAAAAGAGGTGTTACACAAAATTGTCCTGTTCTTTGTTACCTTGTCTAAAGTTAGACAGTTTAATGGCTCAGTTAAACAGATCCTGTGTGTCTTGTTTGTGTGACGGTATGTGCGCTTGTGAGTAGCCTTTGAAAATCAGCGCTCTGCTGTGAGACACCTTATCCTATAATCAGAAACTTGACGCCTAGTGAATATATAGGTTTAACTAAAAGCCACTAAATGTCATATAGGTGGCAATAGTGAATATATGGATTTTACTAGAAGCCACTAAATGCCACATAGGTGGCAATAGTGAATATATGGATTTTTCTAAAAGGCACTTAATGGCATATAGTTTAGATAAGAAGCTATTAGTAAAATATAGGTGGTGCCAGTCTGCCACAGCAACACACACTGGAAAATCCCCAGTGTCTTAAAGACAACCTAGGCCTGTCTGTAGCTTTCCATCCCTCCAGTGTGTGCATTTGAAATTCACTATATAACTTGTGATTATACTGGTCAAAATATACTACAATATAATACAGAAAGTGAAGTGAAAATGTACCGCGAAAATGATGGTGAATAAACCATGCTAGCAGCTCATGTTGTTTTCTGTTTTCCTGCCTACATTACACCGGCCAACCCTACATAATGCTTTTCTTACATGTCGTCTAGTTTTATCTGTACAACAGATCAGATTTGGTGCATTTTCTGACTGTTTTGCTTCTGATAAATATGTGCACTTGCTTTCTAAAGCTCTCTACATCGATCAAACTAGAGTTGATGAGCAGGAATACACACAAGACACAGGGATTCAGTACTTTAGAACATGAACAAGATATTTAATATTGCAACAGTTCTATGTGAAGGGTTAATCCCTTCCAGCAGACACCTGACCTCAGTTGAAATGAACAATCATCACTATGTAGATATTTTTTGTCAGAAATATCAAGCAAAGGACAAAACAATTAGAAATGTTCTCTCTTATCTCTCTCTCTCTCTCTCTCTCTCTCTCTCTCTCTTTCTCTAAACCACGCCCCCTGGCAGAACCATCCCTTGCTCCTCCCAGTACTCACTCTAGAAACTAAAGTGTTCTCTCCGTCTCTCTCACTCTCATTCTCTTTTCTCTCTCACAAACTCTTCACTCTCTCTGAGTGACTGTGTCCCTGACACACCAGCATGGACCAGCAGGGAGTTCTGTTAGACCAGGACCAGTTCTGCTGTTCTGTCTGTCTGGACAGGATCAAGGCTCCAGTGACCCTCCCGTGTGGTCACAGCTACTGTAGAAGCTGTATCGAGGACTGCTTGGACCAGGATGAACAGAAGGGAATCTACAGCTGCCCCCAGTGCAGACAGAGCTTCACTCCAAGGCCTGCCTTGATGAGGAACACCATGCTGGCTGAGGTGGTGGAGAAGCTGAAGGAGACAGGAGGAGCCCGGGCCGCCCCCTTTGAGCTGACCAGCCCAGCTGGGTCAGAGTTGGTGACCTGTGACCTCTGCACCGGGACCAGGAAGCGGAGCGCCCACATGTCCTGTCTGGTGTGTCTGGTGTCCTACTGTGAGACTCACCTCCATCCCCACTACCAGGTTCCTGTTCTGAAGAAGCACAAGTTGGTCAATGCCACGTGTGAACTGCAGGAGAGGATCTGCTCGAGTCACAACAAGCTGCTCGATGTCTTCTGTCGGACAGACCAGCAGTGTATCTGTTATCTGTGTACCATGGATGCACATAAAGGCCATGATACGGTGTCAGCCACAGCAGAGAGGGCAAAGAAACAGGTAAGACCTGACCAGGTCAGAAAGCACATTGTGTTGCCTCTGTGTATGAAGTGCGCTATACAAATGAAGTTTGATTTGATTTGATTTAGGTTAATTGGAATGAACATTGAATCAAGATGACAGAAACAGGGTTGTTTTTCATCCATGTTTTTTGAAGGGGATAAAAAGTCTTCAGTGCATGAGATCTGAATAGGTTACGGCTAAAATATATTTAAAAAATAGGAATATATCAACCCAAAATACTGAAATAATAATTTGACAGATGTTTTGTTGTAATTTGTGTGTTTATCTCCAGAGCAAGCTGGGTCTGAGTCAGCAGAAAGTCCAGCAGAGAGTCCAGGAGAGAGAGAAGGAGCTGAAGGAGGTCCAGCAGGCTGTGGAGTCTCTCCAGGTCAGCATCAGGATGTCAGCTACTCTAGCTATGGTGGAGGGAGATACCTGGCCTCCTGAAACCATCCTGAACTCACCAGCTCTCTTTCAGTTTTCCTCCGCAGATCAGGATGGTGGTAATATTGATACCGTGTTGGAGAAACTCACAGCTATGCAAGACCAAGCTCGATAGAGAGACCCGTTACAGATCTGAGGACCAGGCTCGATAGAGAGACCCGTTACAGAGAGGAATGACCATCTGTTGTTCTTCTCCCTAATCTAATCAACTTTCTGCCTCCCACCCGGCCGTCAAGGCCGTTTCGCCCAAACTCCCCTGAAGATTCACAGGCTAAAGAGGCTCTGCACCCCCCCCCCCTCCTCCCTTCCCTCCCCATGGACACATCTTGTTGACTTTTGGTCTTGAGACTGATCGAGGGCGTCTCCATAGCAACCTGCTGTGTTTTAGCTAAGACATTCCGGAGATTACGTCTCCACAGCCAGAGGCCTTCAGGCATACACACACACACACATGGACTCAACTCATGGACTCAGAAACACACACACACACACACACACACAAACACGCACATCACACGCACCCCACCCCCTCCCCTCCCCTGCCCTCCCTCACCCCATCCCCCCACCTTTCACCCCCCCCCCCCCCTTTCCCTCCCATTACAGTACAGTGCTGTCAGGCTATTGGCCGCGCCTGATTGTATGGCTGCTTGTCGAGGCTGGCTGCCTGTATGGTAATTCCCTCCCCCCTCCCCTCCCCTGGTATTGTATTTTGTATGTCGTATTGTATTTTGTATGTCGCTCTTTCTTCCTTTTTATGTGTTATTTGTATTGTGAAGCGCTTTGTGCATTCGTGCTGTGAAAGGCGCTATATAAATAAAGTTTACTTACTTACTTACTTACTTACTTATGAGGCTAGGAGATACCTGTATGACAGTTATAACTGTCACATTCATGATAATTGGTTTCAGTTGAACTCTTTCTTTCTTTCTTTCTTTCTTTTCTTTCTTTCTTTCTTTCTTTCTTTCTTTCTTTCTTTCTTTCTTTCTTTCTTTGTCCAGCGCTCTGGCCAGGCAGCAGAGCAGGACAGTGAGAGGATCTTCACTGAGCTGATCTGCTCCATTGAGAGAAGGCGCTCTGAGGTGAAGGAGCTGATCAGAGCCCAGCAGAGGGCAGCAGTGAGTGAGGCTGAAGGAGTGGTGGAGAGACTGGAGCAGGAGATAGCTGAGCTGAGGAGGAGAGACGCGGAGCTGGAGCAGCTCTCACACACAGAAGACCACATCCACTTCCTCCAGGTACAGTAGCTGGACTCTCCTGGTACCTGACATGTGAACATCAACTGGTTTGGTCTATTGATTAGGCAAGCGTATTCGGAACACTCGGTATGTGTTTCCTATCTCTCTCTCTTTCTCTTTCTCTTTCTCTTTCTCTTTCTCTCTCTCTTTCTCTTTCTCTTTCACTCTCTCTTTCTCTCTCTCTCTCTCTCTCTCTCTCTCTCTCTCCAGAGTTACCAGTCTGTTTCCAGTCCCAGTGTATCTTCAGACCTCCCCAGCGTCTCTGTCCCTTCTCTTCAGTACTTCAGTGATGTGACTAAGGCTGTCTCTGAGCTGAGAGAGAAACTAGAGGACGTGATCAAGGGAGAGTGGTCCAGCATCTCCTTCACAGGTGTGTTGGAGGAGTTTTGAGAAAAATTATCTGTAAAAATATCACTAAAGTACGGAGAGCAACAAGTGATCCTGTCTCGTCCAATAAGAAACAATGTGACCAGAGGAAAGATTTGGGGTTCACAATGAAACACATTGAACACTACTAAGCTCTACTTGGCTTTAAAATTGATGATTATGTGTGTGTGTGTGTGTGTGTGTGTGTGTGTGTGTGTGTGTGTGTGTGTGTGTGTGTGTGTGTGTGTGTGTGTGTGTGTGTGTGTGTGTGTGTGTGTGTAAAGTCTCTTTAGTGGGTGTGTTGTCTCCTCCAGAGCCCAGGACCAGAGCACATTTCTTACATTGTGAGTGTCTGAAGTCTCCACCTCTCTCTGTTGAATGATAAATCAACAATACCAGCTTTAAGGGCGACAGATGAACGGTCATGTTATTAACTCTGATCTGGTCTCTGCTCTGTTCCCAGATTCCTGTCCGCTCACTCTGGACCCAAACACAGCACACAAATACCTCTCTCTGTCTGGGGAGAACAGGAAGGTGACATGTTCAAAGCAGATCCAGTCATATCCTGACCATCCAGACAGATTCACCTTCTACCCCCAGGTGCTGTGTAGAGAGGCTCTGTCTGGGCGCTGTTACTGGGAGGTGAAATGGAGAGGTGATGTTCACATAGCAGTCTCATATAAAGACATCAGCAGAAGAGAGACCAACTCCTCCTTGATTGGTTTCAATAAAAAGTCCTGGAGTTTAATGTGCTCTAGCGTTGGTTACACGTTCAGTCATAATAATGTTGTGACTGAACTATCAGGCCCTCAGTCCTCCAGAGTAGGAGTGTACCTGGATCACAAGGCAGGTTCTCTGTGCTTCTACAGCGTCTCTGACACAGTGACCCTCCTCCACAAAGTCCAGACCACATTCACCCAGCCACTCTATCCAGGGGTTAGGTTTTGTTATTATAATGACTGTGCAGAGATTAGTAAACTGTGGTAGAGGGAGGGGGATCCTTCGAGAGGATGGGGGGAGAGTAGGGGGGAGGAGATGAGGGGGGGGGGGGCAGGGGAAGAGGAGAGGAACGTAACGTGGCCTCTGGCTCAAGTTTGCAACCTCATGAAGCAGTGTTCAGACTAGATTCACCCAGCCACTCTATCCTGGGTTTGTATGCCTTAATGCAGTCACGGTTTTCTCAGTCATTTTGTCTTTAAAGATTCAGCTGATTACTAATAATTGTTCTAGCATTGTACTTCAGGAGGCCTAATAGAAGGAAATCTTCATACCATCATTTGTTTATAATTGTTGAACTTTGGTTCTTTAATATTGTAATTTCAACTTGATCATTGTATACAATCATTTAATTTATAAACATCTATTATAAAATATGATATTGTTGATGAACTTTGATACTGTATAAGTGGTCTTTTTTCTCTGTATAATGACTGAATCAGGTATTCATGAATGTTGGTGTCCATCATCATCATCACCATCACCATCCTCACCAACATCATCGCATCATCATCATGGTGATGGTGTTCATGACTGCTGTTTAAATGATTGGTTAGTTGTTTTCTCTCCTACTGTTACCTAAGTGGCTGTTATATTTCATCCTGAAGTAAAGATTAAATAAAGGCATATGAAACTGAAAGACATCTCATTACTGTATGAAAATGTGTGGAATTTGCTCTTATTACTAAAACTCTTTCCCTCCCTTCCTCCCCATCCCCACCTTACATCCTTTCATCCTTCTCTCCGTCTTTCCATCTCTCTCTCTCTCTCCCCCCCCCCCTCTCTCTCTCTCTCTCTCTAAATAAGTAAATAAATACAGATATGCTAAGTCAAACAAAAACACACACGCAACCATACACAAAAACACGCAACTATACATTCTCTGTCATTGCACATTCCCATATTGCACATGAAATGTATTGAATCACAGATCATTTTATTGCTACACTGAGTGTGGATATTGCTGTTGGGTAAAAACTGTTTTTGAGTGTGTTTGTTCTTGTTTTGAATGATCTGTACCGCCTGCCTGACGGCAACAGTTCAAGCAGTGAGTGTCCGGGGTGAGAAGTGTCCTTAGTGATGTTCTGGGCTTTTTTCAGGCAGCGGGAACTGTGAAGGTCTCCCAGTGTGAGGAGAGGGCGTCCCACGATCTTCTCGGCCGTGTTGAAGACCCTCTGGAGCGCTTTCCTCTGGGCCGCCGTGCAGCTGGTGTTCAGTACCACACACAGATGCAGTATGTCAGTATGCTCTCTATGGAGCATCTGTAGAAGGACACCAGCAGTCTCTCTCTGAGACGTTATTCCTCCTGAGCACCCTCAGAAAGTGCAGTCTCTGCTGGGCCTTTTTCTGCAGAGCAGAGGTGTTCACACTCCAGGTCAGGCCCTCCTCAATGTGGACTCCCAGGAAGAGGACGTCAGTCACCTTCTCCACACAGTCCCCGTTGATGGTCAGTGGTGGAATGTGCCTTTTCTTTTTCCTGTAGTCTATGATGAGCTCCTTGGTCTTTGCGGTGTTGAGGAGCAGGTTGTTCTCTCTGCACCACGCTGACAGCTGCTTCACCTCGTCCCTGTAGCCGGACTCATCCCCTCCTGAGATGAGCCCGACCCCCGTGGTGTCGTCCGCAAACTTCACCATGGTTTTGCTGTGGTGGGCGGGGGTGCAGTCGTATTTGTGGAGGGTGTTCAGTAGGGGGCTCAGGACGCAGCCCTGTGGTGCGCCAGTACTGATACTGAGAGTTGTGGATGTGTGAAGGCCCACTCTGACCCTCTGGCTGCGGCCAGACAGGGAGCTGCTGATCCACATGCAGATGGAGTGTGGAAGTCCCAGATCCCTCAGTTTGTCCACCAGTTTGTGGGGGAGGATGGTGTGAAACGCTGAACTGTAGTCTTGGAAGAGCATCCGCACGTAGCTCCCCTGCTTCTCCAGGTGGGCTAATGCTGCGTGGACGGCCGTGGCTACGGCGTCCTCTGTTGATCTCTTCTCCCTATAAGCAAACTGGTGAGGGTCAAAGCTATGTGGGAGGAGTGATGTGATGTAGTCCCTGACCAGTTTTTCAAAGCATTTCATCACCATTGGTGTGAGTGCTACTGGCCTGTAGTGGTTGAGGCCGGAGATGTGGGGTTTCTTGGGCAGGGGGATGATAGTGGAGGATTTCAGACAGGATGGGACAGTGGACTGGGCTGAGGACCGGTTGAAAATCCTTGTGATAACTCCAGCCAGCTGAGCCACGCAGTCCTTCAGCACACCTCCGGGGACGGCGTCGGGTCCAGCAGCCTTCCTCGGGGACACGGGCCGCAGCGCGCTCCTCCCCTGGTGCTCCTCTGTTGTGGGGGCGGGGCCGCTGTGGGGCGTGGCGTGGGGTGTGGCCTCTGGTGGCTTTACCTCAAAGCGTGCAAAGAAGAGGTTGAGCTCTTCTGCCAGCGAGGCGTCACCTTCGGCTGCTCCGAGGTCGGTCTTCTAGTTGGTGAGATGCTGGACTCTCTGCCACACCTGCCTGGTGTTGGTGCTGTCCAGGTGGTCCTCGATCCTCCTCCTGTAGTCGGACTTGACCTCTCTGACCCCCCTCTTCAGGTTAGCTCTGACCTCTCAGACCCCCCTCTTCAGGTTAGCTCTGGCCTCTCTGACCCCCCTCTTTAGGTTAGCTCTGACCTCTCTGACCCCCCTCTTCAGGTTAGCTCTGACCTCTCTGACCCCCCTCTTCAGGTTAGCTCTGACCTCTCTGACCCCCCTCTTCAGGTTAGCTCTGACCTCTCTGACCCCCCTCTTCAGGTTAGCTCTGACCTCTCTGACCCCCCTCTTCAGGTTAGCTCTGGCCTCTCTGAACCCCCTCTTCAGGTTAGCTCTGACCTCTCTGACCCCCCTCTTCAGGTTAGCTCTGGCCTCTCTGACCCCCCTCTTCAGGTTAGCTCTGACCTCTCTGACCCCCCTCTTCAGGTTAGCTCTGACCTCTCTGACCCCCCTCTTTGGGTTAGCTCTGACCTCTCTGACCCCCCTCTTCAGGTTAGCTCTGACCTCTCTGACCCCCCTCTTCAGGTTAGCTCTGACCTCTCTGACCCCCCTCTTCAGGTTAGCTCTGGCCGTGCTGTAGTGAGCCCTGTCGCCCGCCCTGTAGGCGTTGCTCCTCTCTCTTACCAGCTGCTGGACCTTCCGAGTTGTCCAGGGCTTCTGGTTGGGATCGACCCGGATGCGTTTGTCCACCGTGAAAATGCCTATGAAGAACATCATGTAGCACAGTACACAGAACACGAACATGTGTGTGATGTATGACAGAAGAACCTGTAATGTCATTTATTTGTCCGACCATGGTGTGCCCGAGATAAAGGACAAAAGAGAAATGAATGTATTGTAAGTGCCAGAAGGTTACCAACTTAAAGCTACATGAGATAACTCGGCACTTTGGCAGCCCCTCTGGTCGTGATAAAATCGGCACTGCGTTTTAAGAACCACACTTCCCACAATCCCCCACTAACTCGCTGTAGAGAAATGAATGTAATGTAAGAGCCAGAGGGTTACCAAGTCAAATCAGCTGTGTGGCTGTGAGTGTAGCCATCACAGGAGGAGAGGAGAGGAGAGGAGAGGAGAGGAGAGGAGAGGAGAGGAGAGGAGAGGAGAGGAGAGGAGAGGAGAGGAGAGGAGAGGAGAGGAGAGGAGAGGAGAGGAGAGGAGAGGAGAGGAGAGGAAGAGGAGACGGGGGGATGAATGTAATATCAGTGCGTCAAAGGGAGGAGATGTCATGGCGTGAGGAGGGAGGAAGGGGTACACAGGGATTCAGAGATGCCATTCACAGCGCATAAGCACGTTGAGGGAATTGAAGAGCACCATCAGTTCCCAGTATCTTCTGAGGATGGGACGGGTGGTAAACCAGCGTGATGAACAGCGAAACCAGACATGTGAGGTCAAAGTTCAAAGACAGTTTAAATAGGCAAAGGTCAAAGACTATTTAAATGCTGGTTGGCTGTTCCTACTGATTAATAGTCCGTAACCCAAAGTGAAACATTTTCAATAAATATAGATACATGTGGAATATTTTCTATGGTGTACTTTCTTAATGCTATTGGAAATGAACATTAAATATGAAAAACAAATGTGTTGTGTTGTACAATACTGGCATTAAGGCATAGCGCAACGCAGTTCTATATCCAGTTACGCCACTAGGTGGCACTCTAAGTTCAGACTATTGGTTGTTCCACATTGTGAGTAATGATAGAATATAATACAGAAAGTGAAGTGAAAATGTACCGCGAAAATGATGGTGAATAAACCATGCTAGCAGCTCATGTTGTTTTCTGTTTTCCTGCCTACATTACACCGGCCAACCCTACACAATGCTTTTCTTACATGTCGTCTAGTTTTATCTGTACAACAGATCAGGTTTGGTGCATTTTCTGACCGTTTTGCTTCTGATAAATCTGTGCATTTGCTTTCTAAACGCTCTCTACATCGATCAAACTAGAGTTGATGAGCAGGAATACACACAGGACACAGGGATTCAGTACTTTAGAACATGAACAAGATATTTAATATTGCAACAGTTCATATGTGAAGGGTTAATCCCTTCCAGCAGACACCTGACCTCAGTTGAAATGAACAATCATCACTATGTAGATATTTTTTGTTGGAAATATAAAGCAAAGGACAAAACAATTACAAATCTCTTTTCTTCTTTTTCTCTCTCTCTCTCTCTCTCTCTCTCTCTCTCTCTCTAAACCACGCCCCCTGGCAGAACCAGGAAATCCCTTGCTCCTCCCGGTATTCACTCTCTATTCCTAGAAAACGAAAGTGTTCTCTCCGTCTCTCTCGCTCTCTTTCTTTTTGTCTCTCAAACTCTTATCTCTCTGCGTCTGTGAGTGAGTGACTGTGTCCCTGACACACCAGCATGGCCCAGCAGGGAGTTCTGTTAGACCAGGATCAGTTCTGCTGTTCTGTCTGTCTGGACCTCTTAAAGGATCCAGTCACCCTCCACTGTGGTCACAGCTACTGTAGAAGCTGTATCGAGGACTGCTGGGACCAGGATGAACAGAAGGGAATCTACAGCTGCCCCCAATGCAGACGGAGCTTCACTCCAAGGCCTGCCTTGATGAGGAACACCATGCTGGCTGAGGTGGTGGAGAAGCTGAAGGAGACAGGAGGAGCCCGGGCCGCCCCCTCTGAGCTGACCAGCCCAGCTGGGTCAGAGTTGGTGACCTGTGACCTTTGCACCGGGACCAGGAAGCAGAGCGCCCTCATGTCCTGTCTGGTGTGTCTGGTGTCCTACTGTGAGACTCACCTCCAGCCCCACTACCAGGTTCCTGTTCTGAAGAAGCACAAGCTGGTCAAAGCCACGTGTGAACTGCAGGAGAGGATCTGCTCGAGTCACAACAAGCTGCTGGATGTCTTCTGTCGGACAGACCAGCAGTGTATCTGTTATCTGTGTACCATGGATGCACATAAAGGCCATGATACGGTGTCAGCCACAGCCGAGAGGGCAGAGAAACAGGTAAGACCTGACCAGGTCAGAAAGCGCATTGTGTTGCCTCTGTGTATGAAGTGCGCTATACAAATAAAGTTTGATTTGATTTGATTTAGGTTAATTGGAATGAACATTGAATCAAGATGACAGAAACAGGGTTGTTTTTCATACATGTTTTTTGATAAAAAGTCTTCAGTGCATGAGATCTGAATAGGTTACGGCTA
>NC_140243.1:24445945-24533445 GCF_949987555.1 Borostomias antarcticus
GACCCAAGGGGGCGGGGCCTAACCAGCACGCCACTATCCACACCACGGGCCCCACAACTCAGCCCCTGAGTGGGCTAGAGACAAACGGTCTGCACCGGTTGAGTCAGGTAGGTGGCCCGGAGAGGGCTACACTGTCCCTGACTGGCTCTGACCTGAGGGGGGGGAGCCTCAGCCCCACGCCACTATCCACACCACGGCCCCACAACTCAGCCCAAGTGGGCTAGAGACACATGGTCTTCACCGGTGCGGGCGGATAGGTGGCCCGGAGAGGGGTACACTGTCCTCGACCAGCTCTGACCTGAGGGGGCGGAGTCTCACCACCACGCCACGGGCCCCACAACTCAGCCCCTGATTGGGCTAGAGACACATGGTCTTCACCGGTGCGGGCGGGTATGTGGCCCGGAGAGGGGTACACTGTCCTCGACCAGCTCTGACCTGAGGGGGCGGAGTCTCACCACCATGCCACTGTCCACACCACATACCCCACAACTCAGCCCCTGATTGGGCTAGAGACGCACGGTCTTCGCCGGTGGGTGCATGGAGATTGCCTGGTCCGTAGTAGTTCTAGCAGTAGCTGTTACATACAACTGCAGCAGCTAGCCCACCTCACATTTTCTCCAGGAAATGTACTTTCTAGTTATTATTATTCTCCCCGCTTTTTTGAACCTCTACTAGTTCTTCATACTTTGTGCTAGAAACCTCATTCAAACTTTAAAATGTTCATGACGTTCAGCTCTTGAACGGATCCATTCAGATTTTTGATATTTGTTATAGTTTTTTAGAAATTTAACTTTTAAAACTATTTTTTGTCCTATTGAAACTGCTTGAAATGCTTTTGGAATGTTCAGAAATTTTATGTTTTTAGAGTGGTGGCAGCAGTTGCTTTGAAAATATTCACACATTTTGTAAACTGCTGGCACTCCTACAGTTTTGAAAGCTCACACACATATTATACATCAAAACATTCACACAACTGTGCTGATTCGTACAATGTAAGTATCTAAGCAGTGTGACTCATAGTTTTCGCTGTATGACGATTTGTTCGGCAACTGCGCTCCTCATTGAAACGTATGGCAACACACTCTAGCTTTTGAGCTGCTAATTTTGCATTTTTACTCTTTTTCTAACTTGTCGCTATGCCTACAGTTTTAACAGCTCATACACATATTATATATCGAAACGTTCCCATAACTGTGCTGATTCGTACAATGTAAGTCTCTAAGCCGTGTGACTTATAGTTTTCGCTGTATGACGATTTGTTCGGCAACTGCGCTCTCCATTGAAACGTATGGGCCCACACACTCTACCTTTTGAGCTGCTAATTTTGCATTTTTACCCTTTTTCTAACTCGTCGCCATGCCTACAGTTTTTAAGCTACACGGACATATCATATCCTAAAATGTTCAGCATTTTCTCAGGATTCCTACGGTGTCAATATCTAGGCTGTGACATTTATACTTTTTGAGAGAGAGCTGTCTGAATCGGACATGCCTTTCCATTGAAGTGAATGAGAGGATGCTCACAGTGTCAGTTGGGATTTGAATTTGGGGACACGTGCAGGCTCTCTGTACAGGCACCCTTTTATGACTATTGTGGTAGCATTCATATTCATTCATTCACTTCCTTCCTTCCATCCTTCTTTCCTTCCTTCCTTCCTTCCTTCCTTCCATCCATCCTTCCTTTCTTCCCTTCCTTCCTTCCTTCCTTCCTTCCTTCCTTCCTTCCATCCTTCCTTCCTTCTTTCCTTCCTTCCTTCCTTCCTTCCTTCCTTCCTTCCTTCCTTCCTTCCTTCCTTCCTTTCCTTCCATCCATCCTTCCATCCTTCCTTCCATCCATCTTTCCTTCCTTCTTTCCTTCCTTCCATCCTTCCTTCCATCCATCCATCCTTCCTTCCTTTCCTTCCTTCCATCCTTCCTTCCTTCCTTCCTTTCCTTCCTTCCTTCCTTCCATCCTTCCTTCCATCCTTCCTTCCATCCTTCCTTCCTTCCTTCTTTTTCTTTCTTTCTTTCATCCATCCATCCATCCTTCTTTCTATCTTTCTTTCTTTCTTTCTTTCTTTCTTTCTTTCATCCATCCATCCATCCATCCATCCATCTTTCTTTCTTTCTTTCTTTCATCCATCCATCCATCTTTCTTACTTTGTATCTTTCTTTCATCCATCCATCCTTCCTTCCCTCCTTCCTTCCTCTCATCCTTCCTTCCATCCTTGCTTCCTTCCATCCTTCCTTCCATCCTTCCATCCATCCATCCATCCTTCCTTCCATCCTTCCTTCCTTCCATCCTTCCTTCCTTCCTTTCTTTCTTTCTTTCTTTCTTTCTTTCTTTCTTTCTTTCTTTCTTTCTTTCTTTCTTTCTTTCTCTTCGTGGTGGCGTGGTGGTCTCGCCACCACGCCACAGTCCCCACAACTCAGCCCCTGATTGAGCTAGAGACACACAGTCTTCACCAGTGGGTGCAAGGAGACTGCCCGGAGGTCTTCATGGTGGAGTCAGGTAGGTGGCCCGGAGAGGGGTACACTGTCCCCGACTGGCTCTGACCTGAGGGGGTGGAGTCTCATCACCACGCCACTATCCACGCCACGGGCCCCACAACTCAACTCTTGAGTGGGCTAGAGACACAGTCTTCATTGGTGGATGCATTGAAATTGCCCAGAGGTCACTGTACTGTCCGCGACTAGCTGTGACCCAAGGGGGCGGGGCCTAACCAGCACGCCACTATCCACGCCACGGGCCCCACAACTCAGTCCCTGAGTGGGCTAGAGACACACGGTCTGCACCGGTTGAGTCAGGTAGGTGGCCCGGAGAGGGCTACACTGTCCCTGACTGGCTCTGACCTGAGGGGGCGGAGTCTCACCCCCACGCCACTATCCACGCCACGGCCCCACAACTCAGCCCGAGTGGGCTAGAGACACATGGTCTTCACCGGTGCGGGCGGGTATGTGGCCCGGAGAGGGGTACACTGTCCTCGACCAGATCTGACCTGAGGGGGCGGAGTCTCACCACCATGCCACTGTCCACGCCACAGACCCCACAACTCAGCCCCTGAGTGGGCTAGAGACGCACGGTCTTCGCCGGTGGGTGCATGGAGATTGCCTGGTCCGTAGTATTTCTAGCAGTAGCTGTTACATACAGCTGCAGCAGCTAGCCCACCTCACATTTTCTCCAGGAAATGTACTTTCTAGTTATTATTATTCTCCCCGCTTTTTTGAACCTCTACTAGTTCTTCATACTTTGTGCTAGAAACCTCATTCAAACTTTAAAATGTTCATGACGTTCAGCTCTTGAACGGATCCATTCAGATTTTTGATATTTGTTATAGTTTTTTAGAAATTTAACTTTTAAAACTATTTTTTGTCCCATTGAAACTGCTTGAAACTGCTTTTGGAATGTTCAGAAACTTTATGTTTTTAGAGTGGTGGCAGCAGTTGCTTTGAAAATATTCACACATTTTGTAAACTGCTGGCACTCCTACAGTTTTGAAAGCTCACACACATATTATACATCAAAACATTCACACAACTGTGCTGATTCGTACAATGTAAGTATCTAAGCAGTGTGACTTATAGTTTTCGCTGTATGACGATTTGTTCGGCAACTGCGCTCCTCATTGAAACGTATGGCAACGCACTCTAGCTTTTGAGCTGCTAGTTTTGCATTTTTACTCTTTTTCTAACTTGTCGCTATGCCTACAGTTTTAACAGCTCATACACATATTATATATCGAAACGTTCCCATAACTGTGCTGATTCGTACAATGTAAGTATCTAAGCCGTGTGACTTATAATTTTCGCTGTATGACGATTTGTTCGGCAACTGCGCTCTCCATTGAAACGTATGGGCCCACACACTCTACCTTTTGAGCTGCTAATTTTGCATTTTTACCCTTTTTCTAACTCGTCGCCATGCCTACAGTTTTTAAGCTACACGGACATATCATATCCTAAAATGTTCAGCATTTTCTCAGGATTCCTACGGTGTCAATATCTAGGCTGTGACATATATACTTTTTGAGAGAGAGCTGTCTGAATCGGACATGCCTTTCCATTGAAGTGAATGAGAGGATGCTCACAGTGTCAGTTGGGATTTGAATTTGGGGACACGTGCAGGCTCTCTGTACAGGCACCCTTTTATGACTATTGTGGTAGCATTCATATTCATTCATTCACTTCCTTCCTTCCATCCTTCTTTCCTTCCTTCCCTCCATCCATCCTTCCTTTCTTCCCTTCCTTCCTTCCTTCCTTCCATCCTTCCTTCCATCCTTCCTTCCTTCCTTCCTTCCTTCTTTCCTTCCTTCCTTCCTTCCTTCCTTCCTTCCTTCCTTCCTTCCTTCCTTCCTTTCCATCCATCCTTCCATCCTTCCTTCTTTCCTTCCTTCCTTCCATCCTTCCTTCCATCCATCCATCCATCCTTCCTTCCTTTCCTTCCTTCCATCCTTCCTTTCTTTCCTTCCTTCCTTCCTTCCATCCTTCCTTCCTTCCATCCTTCCTTCTTTCCTTCCTTCCTTCCTTCTTTTTCTTTCTTTCTTTCATCCATCCATCCATCCATCCATCTTTCTATCTTTCTTTCTCTTTCTTTCTTTCTTTCTTTCTTTCTTTCTTTCATCCATCCATCCATCCATCCATCCATCCATCCTTCTTTCTTTCTTTCTTTCTTTCTTTCTTTCTTTCTTTCTTTCTTTCTTTCTTTCTTTCTTTCTTTCATCCATCCATCCATCCATCCTTCTTTCTTTCTTTCTTTCTTTCTTTCTTTCTCTTCGTGGTGGCGTGGTGGTCTCGCCACCACGCCACAGTCCCCACAACTCAGCCCCTGATTGAGCTAGAGACACACAGTCTTCACCAGTGGGTGCAAGGAGACTGCCCGGAGGTCTTCATGGTGGAGTCAGGTAGGTGGCCCGGAGAGGGGTACACTGTCCCCGACTGGCTCTGACCTGAGGGGGTGGAGTCTCATCACCACGCCACTATCCACGCCACGGGCCCCACAACTCAACTCTTGAGTGGGCTAGAGACACAGTCTTCATTGGTGGATGCATTGAAATTGCCCAGAGGTCACTGTACTGTCCGCGACTAGCTGTGACCCAAGGGGACGGGGCCTAACCAGCACGCCACTATCCACGCCACGGGCCCCACAACTCAGCCCCTGAGTGGGCTAGAGACACACGGTCTGCACCGGTTGAGTCAGGTAGGTGGCCCGGAGAGGGCTACACTGTCCCTGACTGGCTCTGACCTGAGGGGGCGGAGTCTCACCCCCACGCCACTATCCACGCCACGGCCCCACAACTCAGCCCGAGTGGGCTAGAGACACATGGTCTTCACCGGTGCGGGCGGATAGGTGGCCCGGAGAGGGGTACACTGTCCTCGACCAGCTCTGACCTGAGGGGGCGGAGTCTCACCACCACGCCACGGGCCCCACAACTCAGCCCCTGATTGGGCTAGAGACACATGGTCTTCACCGGTGCGGGCGGGTATGTGGCCCGGAGAGGGGTACACTGTCCTCGACCAGATCTGACCTGAGGGGGCGGAGTCTCACCACCATGCCACTGTCCACGCCACAGACCCCACAACTCAGCCCCTGAGTGGGCTAGAGATGCACGGTCTTCGCCGGTGGGTGCATGGAGATTGCCTGGTCCGTAGTATTTCTAGCAGTAGCTGTTACATACAGCTGCAGCAGCTAGCCCACCTCACATTTTCTCCAGGAAATGTACTTTCTAGTTTTATTATAGTCTGTCACAAGTTAAAAGTCCATTGTGAACTCTTATCTGGCCTACATACAGTACAATAAAGAACTATACAACGTCACCAAGTGCTGACTCATATCAGGAAATGCAGGAGAACTTTTATGTTGCCCCATCAAAGTGACATCAGACCCAAAACTTTTCCCCCTCCTGACATGTTAGAAGGGGGGATATTGTCCTTCTTTCAGTGCCTGCAGGCAGAACTACAGTAGAGAGTAGCTCATTAATTGATCATCACAAGAGAGAGTCGTCCTGCTCATTTTCTGAGTGACGTCAAATACACCTTTGATACCAAGGATGGATACTTGCTTCTATGACATACCTGTATAAATGACCTATAGTAAATCTTTACCATGTATGTAAACTTAACCTTTAGCCTATAGAGCTACAGCGTACATACCTGTAGTGGACAGTCAGGGGTTGAAGTTCATCTCATGTTTACCAGCTGTACCAATGTTGGTGATACTGTAGCTGTGTTATGACAGAGCTCCAGTACTGTTTCTACTGTAACTTTTAATGTTTTGTTGTAATTTGTGTGTTTATCTCCAGAGCACGCTGGGTCTGAGTCAGCAGAAAGTCCAGCAGAGAGTCCAGGAGAGAGAGAAGGAGCTGAAGGAGGTCCAGCAGGCTGTGGAGTCTCTCCAGGTCAGCATCAGGATGTCAGCTACTCTAGCTATGGTGGAGGGAGATACCTGGCCTTGTGAAACCATCCTGAACTCACCAGCTCTCTTTCAGTTTTCCTCCACAGATCAGGATGGTGTTATGAGGCTAGGAGTTACCTGTAGGACAGTTATAACTGTCACATTCAGGATTATTGGTTTCAGTTGAACTCTTTCTTTCTTTCTTTCTTTCTTTCTTTCCTTTTCTTTTCTTTTCTTTTCTTTTCTTTTCTTTTCTTTTCTTTTCTTTTCTTTTCTTTCTTTCTTTCTTTCTTTCTTTCTTTCTTTCTTTCTTTGTCCAGCGCTCTGGCCAGGCAGCAGAGCAGGACAGTGAGAGGATCTTCAATGAGCTGATCTGCTCCATTGAGAGAAGGCGCTCTGAGGTGAAGGAGCTGATCAGAGCCCAGCAGAGGGCAGCAGTGAGTGAGGCTGAAGGACTGGTGGAGAGACTGGAGCAGGAGATAGCTGAGCTGAGGAGGAGAGACACGGAGCTGGAGCAGCTCTCACACACAGAAGACCACATCCACTTCCTCCAGGTACAGTAGCTGGACTCTCCTGGTACCTGACATGTGAACATCAACTGGTTTGGTCTATTGATTAGGCAAGCGTATTCTGTACACTCGGTATGTGTTTCTGTTTATTTCCTACCTCTACCTCTCCTACTCTCTCTCTCTCTTTCTCTTTCTCTCTCTCTCTCTCTCTCTCTCTGTCTCTCTGTCTCTCTCTCTCCAGAGTTACCAGTCTGTTTCCAGTCCCAGTGTATCTTCAGACCTCCCCAGCGTCTCTGTTCCTTCTCTTCAGTACTTCAGTGATGTGACTAAGGCTGTCTCTGAGCTGAGAGAGAAACTAGAGGACGTGATCAAGGGAGAGTGGTCCAGCATCTCCTTCACAGGTGTTTTGGAGGAGTTTTGAGAAAATGATTCTGTAAAAATATCACTAAAGTACGGAGAGCAACAAGTGATCCTGTCTCGTCCAATAAGAAACAATGTGACCAGAGGAAAGATTTGGGGTTCACAATGAAACACATTTAACACATCTCTGTATACTGTCTACTTGGCTTTAAAATTGATGTGTGTGTGTGTGTGTGTGTGTGTGTGTGTGTGTGTGTGTGTGTGTGTGTGTGTGTGTGTGTGTGTGTGTGTGTGTGTGTGTGTGTGTGTGTGTGTGTGTGTGTGTGTGTGTGTAAAGTCTCTTTAGTGGGTGTGTTGTCTCCTCCAGAGCCCAGGACCAGAGCACATTTCTTACATTGTGAGTGTCTGAAGTCTCCACCTCTCTCTGTTGAATGATAAATCAACAATACCAGCTTTAAGGGGGACAGATGAACGGTCATGTTATTAACTCTGATCTGGTCTCTGCTCTGTTCCCAGATTCCTGTCCGCTCACTCTGGACCCAAACACAGCAGCCAGAAACCTCTCTCTGTCTGGGGAGAACAGGAAGGTGACATGTTCAAAGCAGAACCAGTCATATCCTGACCATCCAGACAGATTCACCTGCTACCCCCAGGTGCTGTGTAGAGAGGCTCTGTCTGGGCGCCGTTACTGGGAGGTGGAATGGGGAAGCGAGTATGTTTTCATAGCAGTCTCATATAAAGACATCAGCAGAACAGAGCGCAACTCCTCCTTGTTTGGTTTCAATAACAAGTCCTGGTGTTTAATGTGCTCTAGCGATGGTTACAGGTTAATTAATAATAATGTTGGGACTGAACTATCAGGCCCTCAGTCCTCCAGAGTAGGAGTGTACCTGGATCACAAGGCAGGTTCTCTGTCCTTCTACAGCGTCTCTGACACAGTGACCCTCCTCCACAAAGTCCAGACCACATTCACCCAGCCACTCTATCCAGGGTTTAGGTTTGGTAGTTATAATAACTGTGCAGAGATTAGTAAACTGTGGTAGAGGGAGGGGGATCCTTCCAGAGGATGGGGGGAGAGTAGGGGGGAGGAGATGAGGGGGGGGGAGGGGGGCAGGGGAAGATGAGAGGAACGTAACGTTGCCTCTGGCTCAAGTTTGCAACCTCATGAAGCAGTGTTCAGACAAGATTCACCCATCCACTCTATCCTGGGTTTGTATGCCTTAATGCAGTCACGGTTTTCTCTGTCGTTTTGTCTTTAAAGATTCAGCTGATTACTAATAATTGTTCTAGCATTGTACTTCAGGAGGCCTAATAGAAGGAAATCTTCATACCATCATTTGTTTATAATTGTTGAACTTTGGTTCTTTAATATTGTAATTTCAACTTGATCATTGTATACAATCATTTCATTTATAAACATCTATTATAAAATATGATATTGTTGATGAACTTTGATACTGTATAAGTGGTCTTTTTTCTCTGTATAATGACTGAATCAGGTATTCATGAATGTTGGTGTCCATCATCATCATCACCATCACCATCCTCACCAACATCATCGCATCATCATCATCATCATGATGATGGTGTTCATGACTGCTGTTTAAATGATTGGTTAGTTGTTTTCTCTCCTACTGTTACCTAAGTGGCTGTTATATTTCATCCTGAAGTAAAGATTAAATAAAGGCATATGAAACTGAAAGACATCTCATTACTGTATGAAAATGTGTGGAATTTGCTCTTATTACTAAAACTCTTTCCCTCCCTTCCTCCCCGTCCCCACCTTACATCCTTTCATCCTTCTCTCCGTCTTTCCATCTCTCTCTCTCTCTCTCTCTCTCTCTCCCCCCCCCCCCTCTCTCTCTCTCTCTCTCTCCTTCTCTCTCAACCCCACCCCTCTCTCTCTCTCTCTCTCCTTCTCTCTCAACCCCCCGACCCCTCTCTCTCTCTCTCTCTCTCTATCTCTCTCCCCCCCCTCTCTCTCTCTCTCTCTCTCCTTCTCTCTCAACCCCCCGCCCCCTCTCTCTCTCTCTCTCTCGCTCTCTCTCTGTCCTGCCCAATAAGAGTGGGATAGCCAGCTAGCTCATGAGTTCACAACAACTAGCAGCAGCTTCAATAACATTGAATTGAATTGAACCCTTTATTGCCCCAGAGCGGAATTTGTTTAGCACACGTCAAGCATACATAAAACATTAAAATGTACGCCCATCACCAACACCGCAATGTCACCAACCACCATCATCGTCATCACCATCCTCACCAACATCATCGTCATCACCATCCTCACCAACATCATCGTCATCACCATCCTCACCACCATCATCATCATCACCATCCTCAGCAACATCATCGCATCATCATGGTGATGGTGTTCATGACTGCTGTTTAAATGATTGGTTAGTTGTTTTCTCTTCTACTGTTACCTAAGTGGCTGTTATATTTCATCCTGAAGTAAAGATTAAATAAAGGCATATGAAACTGAAAGACATCTCATTACTGTCCAGCAGCCTTCCTCGCGGACACGGGCCGCAGCGCGCTCCTCCCCTGGTGCTCCTCTGTTGTGGGGGCGGGGTTGCAGTGGGGCGTGGCGTGGGGTGTGGCCTCTGGTGGCTTTACCTCAAAGCGTGCAAAGAAGAGGTTGAGCTCTTCTACCAGCGAGGCGTCACCTTCGGCTGCTCCGAGGTCGGTCTTCTAGTTGGTGAGATGCTGGACTCCCTGCCACACCTGCCTGGTGTTGGTGCTGTCCAGGTGGTCCTCGATCCTCCTCCTGTAGTCGGACTTGACCTCTCTGACCCCCCTCTTCAGGTTAGCTCTGGCCTCTCTGACCCCCCTCTTCAGGTTAGCTCTGACCTCTCTGACCCCCCTCTTCAGGTTAGCTCTGACCTCTCTGACCCCCCTCTTCAGGTTAGCTCTGGCCGTGCTGTAGTGAGCCCTGTCGCCCGCCCTGTAGGCGTTGCTCCTCTCTCTTACCAGCTGCTGGACCTTCCGAGTCGTCCAGGGCTTCTGGTTGGGATCGACCCGGATGCGTTTGTCCACCGTGAAAATGCCTATGAAGAACATCATGTAGCACAGTACACAGAACACGAACATGTGTGTGATGTATGACAGAAGAACCTGTAATGTCATTTATTTGTCGGACCATGGTGTGCCTGAGATAAAGGACAAAAGAGAAATGAATGTAATGTAAGTGCCAGAAGGTTACCAACTTAAAACTACATGAGATAACTCGGCACTTTGGCAGCCCCTCTGGTCGTGATAAAATCGGCACTGCGTTTTAAGAACCACACTTCCCACAATCCCCCACTAACTCGCTGTAGAGAAATGAATGTAATGTAAGAGCCAGAGGGTTACCAAGTCAAATCAGCTGTGTGGCTGTGAGTGTAGCCATCACAGGAGGAGAGGAGAGGAGAGGAGAAGAGGAGAGGAGAGGAGAGGAGAGGAGAGGAGAAGAGGAGAGGAGAAGAGGAGAGGAGAGGAGAGGAGAGGAGAGGAGAGGAGAGGAGAGGAGAGGAGAGGAGAGGAGAGGAGAGGAGAGGAGAGGAGAGGAGAGGAGAGGAGAGGAGAGGAGAGGAGAGGAGAGGAGAGGAGAGGAGAGGAAGAGGAGATGGGGGGATGACTGTAATATCAGTGCGTCAAAGGGAGGAGATGTCATGGCGTGAGGAGGGAGGAAGGGGTACACAGGGATTCAGAGATGCCATTCACAGCACACAAGCACGTTGAGGGAATTGAAGAGCACCATCAGTTCCCAGTATCTTCTGAGGATGGGACGGGTGGTAAACCAGCGTGATGAACAGCGAAACCAGACATGTGAGGTCAAAGTTCAAAGACAGTTTAAATAGGCAAAGGTCAAAGACTATTTAAATGCTGGTTTGCTGTTCCTACTGATTAATAGTCCGTAACCCAAAGTGAAACATTTTCAATAAATATAGATACATGTGGAATATTTTCTATGGTGTACTTTCTTAATGCTATTGGAATGAACATTAAATATGAAAAACAAATGTGTTGTGCAACGCAGTTCTATATCCAGTTACGCCACTAGGTGGCACTCTAAGTTCAGACTATTGGTTGTTCCACATTGTGAGTAACGATAGAATATAATACAGAAAGTGAAGTGAAAATGTACCGCGAAAATGATGGTGAATAAACCATGCTAGCAGCTCATGTTGTTTTCTGTTTTCCTGCCTACATTACACCGGCCAACCCTACACAATGCTTTTCTTACATGTCGTCTAGTTTTATCTGTACAACAGATCAGATTTGGTGCATTTTCTGACTGTTTTGCTTCTGATAAATATGTGCACTTGCTTTCTAAAGCTCTCTACATCGATCAAACTAGAGTTGATGAGCAGGAATACACACAGGACACAGGGATTCAGTACTTTAGAACATGAACAAGATATTTAATATTGCAACAGTTCTATGTGAAGGGTTAATCCCTTCCAGCAGACACCTGACCTCAGTTGAAATGAACAATCATCACTATGTAGATATTTTTTGTCAGAAATATCAAGCAAAGGACAAAACAATTAGAAATGTTCTCTCTTATCTCTCTCTCTCTCTCTCTCTCTTTCTCTAAACCACGCCCCCTGGCAGAACCATCCCTTGCTCCTCCCAGTACTCACTCTAGAAACTAAAGTGTTCTCTCCGTCTCTCTCACTCTCATTCTCTTTTCTCTCTCACAAACTCTTCACTCTCTCTGAGTGACTGTGTCCCTGACACACCAGCATGGACCAGCAGGGAGTTCTGTTAGACCAGGACCAGTTCTGCTGTTCTGTCTGTCTGGACAGGATCAAGGCTCCAGTGACCCTCCCGTGTGGTCACAGCTACTGTAGAAGCTGTATCGAGGACTGCTTGGACCAGGATGAACAGAAGGGAATCTACAGCTGCCCCCAGTGCAGACAGAGCTTCACTCCAAGGCCTGCCTTGATGAGGAACTCCATGCTGGCTGAGGTGGTGGAGAAGCTGAAGGAGACAGGAGGAGCCCGGGCCGCCCCCTTTGAGCTGACCAGCCCAGCTGGGTCAGAGTTGGTGACCTGTGACCTCTGCACCGGGACCAGGAAGCGGAGCGCCCACATGTCCTGTCTGGTGTGTCTGGTGTCCTACTGTGAGACTCACCTCCATCCCCACTACCAGGTTCCTGTTCTGAAGAAGCACAAGTTGGTCAATGCCACGTGTGAACTGCAGGAGAGGATCTGCTCGAGTCACAACAAGCTGCTCGATGTCTTCTGTCGGACAGACCAGCAGTGTATCTGTTATCTGTGTACCATGGATGCACATAAAGGCCATGATACGGTGTCAGCCACAGCAGAGAGGGCAAAGAAACAGGTAAGACCTGACCAGGTCAGAAAGCACATTGTGTTGCCTCTGTGTATGAAGTGCGCTATACAAATGAAGTTTGATTTGATTTGATTTAGGTTAATTGGAATGAACATTGAATCAAGATGACAGAAACAGGGTTGTTTTTCATCCATGTTTTTTGAAGGGGATAAAAAGTCTTCAGTGCATGAGATCTGAATAGGTTACGGCTAAAATATATTTAAAAAATAGGAATATATCAACCCAAAATACTGAAATAATAATTTGACAGATGTTTTGTTGTAATTTGTGTGTTTATCTCCAGAGCAAGCTGGGTCTGAGTCAGCAGAAAGTCCAGCAGAGAGTCCAGGAGAGAGAGAAGGAGCTGAAGGAGGTCCAGCAGGCTGTGGAGTCTCTCCAGGTCAGCATCAGGATGTCAGCTACTCTAGCTATGGTGGAGGGAGATACCTGGCCTCCTGAAACCATCCTGAACTCACCAGCTCTCTTTCAGTTTTCCTCCGCAGATCAGGATGGTGGTAATATTGATACCGTGTTGGAGAAACTCACAGCTATGCAAGACCAAGCTCGATAGAGAGACCCGTTACAGATCTGAGGACCAGGCTCGATAGAGAGACCCGTTACAGAGAGGAATGACCATCTGTTGTTCTTCTCCCTAATCTAATCAACTTTCTGCCTCCCACCCGGCCGTCAAGGCCGTTTCGCCCAAACTCCCCTGAAGATTCACAGGCTAAAGAGGCTCTGCACCCCCCCCCCCCTCCTCCCTTCCCTCCCCATGGACACATCTTGTTGACTTTTGGTCTTGAGACTGATCGAGGGCGTCTCCATAGCAACCTGCTGTGTTTTAGCTAAGACATTCCGGAGATTACGTCTCCACAGCCAGAGGCCTTCAGGCATACACACACACACACATGGACTCAACTCATGGACTCAGAAACACACACACACACACACACACACAAACACGCACATCACACGCACCCCACCCCCTCCCCTCCCCTGCCCTCCCTCACCCCATCCCCCCACCTTTCACCCCCCCCCCCCCCTTTCCCTCCCATTACAGTACAGTGCTGTCAGGCTATTGGCCGCGCCTGATTGTATGGCTGCTTGTCGAGGCTGGCTGCCTGTATGGTAATTCCCTCCCCCCTCCCCTCCCCTGGTATTGTATTTTGTATGTCGTATTGTATTTTGTATGTCGCTCTTTCTTCCTTTTTATGTGTTATTTGTATTGTGAAGCGCTTTGTGCATTCGTGCTGTGAAAGGCGCTATATAAATAAAGTTTACTTACTTACTTACTTACTTACTTATGAGGCTAGGAGATACCTGTATGACAGTTATAACTGTCACATTCATGATAATTGGTTTCAGTTGAACTCTTTCTTTCTTTCTTTCTTTCTTTCTTTCTTTTCTTTCTTTCTTTCTTTCTTTCTTTCTTTCTTTCTTTCTTTCTTTCTTTCTTTCTTTCTTTCTTTCTTTCTTTCTTTCTTTCTTTCTTTCTTTGTCCAGCGCTCTGGCCAGGCAGCAGAGCAGGACAGTGAGAGGATCTTCACTGAGCTGATCTGCTCCATTGAGAGAAGGCGCTCTGAGGTGAAGGAGCTGATCAGAGCCCAGCAGAGGGCAGCAGTGAGTGAGGCTGAAGGAGTGGTGGAGAGACTGGAGCAGGAGATAGCTGAGCTGAGGAGGAGAGACGCGGAGCTGGAGCAGCTCTCACACACAGAAGACCACATCCACTTCCTCCAGGTACAGTAGCTGGACTCTCCTGGTACCTGACATGTGAACATCAACTGGTTTGGTCTATTGATTAGGCAAGCGTATTCGGTACACTCGGTATGTGTTTCCTATCTCTCTCTCTTTCTCTTTCTCTTTCTCTCTCTCTTTCTCTTTCTCTTTCACTCTCTCTCTCTCTCTCTCTCTCTCTGTCTCTCTGTCTCTCTCTCTCCAGAGTTACCAGTCTGTTTCCAGTCCCAGTGTATCTTCAGACCTCCCCAGCGTCTCTGTTCCTTCTCTTCAGTACTTCAGTGATGTGACTAAGGCTGTCTCTGAGCTGAGAGAGAAACTAGAGGATGTGATCAAGGGAGAGTGGTCCAGCATCTCCTTCACAGGTGTGTTGGAGGAGTTTTGAGAAAAATTATCTGTAAAAATATCACTAAAGTACGGAGAGCAACAAGTGATCCTGTCTCGTCCAATAAGAAACAATGTGACCAGAGGAAAGATTTGGGGTTCACAATGAAACACATTGAACACTACTAAGCTCTACTTGGCTTTAAAATTGATGATTATGTTTGTGTGTGTGTGTGTGTGTGTGTGTGTGTGTGTGTGTGTGTGTGTGTGTGTGTGTGTGTGTGTGTGTGTGTGTGTGTGTGTGTGTGTGTGTGTGTGTGTGTGTGTAAAGTCTCTTTAGTGGGTGTGTTGTCTCCTCCAGAGCCCAGGACCAGAGCACATTTCTTACATTGTGAGTGTCTGAAGTCTCCACCTCTCTCTGTTGAATGATAAATCAACAATACCAGCTTTAAGGGCGACAGATGAACGGTCATGTTATTAACTCTGATCTGGTCTCTGCTCTGTTCCCAGATTCCTGTCCGCTCACTCTGGACCCAAACACAGCACACAAATACCTCTCTCTGTCTGGGGAGAACAGGAAGGTGACATGTTCAAAGCAGATCCAGTCATATCCTGACCATCCAGACAGATTCACCTTCTACCCCCAGGTGCTGTGTAGAGAGGCTCTGTCTGGGCGCTGTTACTGGGAGGTGAAATGGAGAGGTGATGTTCACATAGCAGTCTCATATAAAGACATCAGCAGAAGAGAGACCAACTCCTCCTTGATTGGTTTCAATAAAAAGTCCTGGAGTTTAATGTGCTCTAGCGTTGGTTACACGTTCAGTCATAATAATGTTGTGACTGAACTATCAGGCCCTCAGTCCTCCAGAGTAGGAGTGTACCTGGATCACAAGGCAGGTTCTCTGTGCTTCTACAGCATCTCTGACACAGTGACCCTCCTCCACAAAGTCCAGACCACATTCACCCAGCCACTCTATCCAGGGGTTAGGTTTTGTTATTATAATGACTGTGCAGAGATTAGTAAACTGTGGTAGAGGGAGGGGGATCCTTCGAGAGGATGGGGGGAGAGTAGGGGGGAGGAGATGAGGGGGGGGGGGGGGCAGGGGAAGAGGAGAGGAACGTAACGTGGCCTCTGGCTCAAGTTTGCAACCTCATGAAGCAGTGTTCAGACTAGATTCACCCAGCCACTCTATCCTGGGTTTGTATGCCTTAATGCAGTCACGGTTTTCTCAGTCATTTTGTCTTTAAAGATTCAGCTGATTACTAATAATTGTTCTAGCATTGTACTTCAGGAGGCCTAATAGAAGGAAATCTTTATACCATCATTTGTTTATAATTGTTGAACTTTGGTTCTTTAATATTGTAATTTCAACTTGATCATTGTATACAATCATTTAATTTATAAACATCTATTATAAAATATGATATTGTTGATGAACTTTGATACTGTATAAGTGGTCTTTTTTCTCTGTATAATGACTGAATCAGGTATTCATGAATGTTGGTGTCCATCATCATCATCACCATCACCATCCTCACCAACATCATCGCATCATCATCATCATCATGGTGATGGTGTTCATGACTGCTGTTTAAATGATTGGTTAGTTGTTTTCTCTCCTACTGTTACCTAAGTGGCTGTTATATTTCATCCTGAAGTAAAGATTAAATAAAGGCATATGAAACTGAAAGACATCTCATTACTGTATGAAAATGTGTGGAATTTGCTCTTATTACTAAAACTCTTTCCCTCCCTTCCTCCCCATCCCCACCTTACATCCTTTCATCCTTCTCTCCGTCTTTCCATCTCTCTCTCTCTCTCCCCCCCCCCCTCTCTCTCTCTCTCTCTCTAAATAAGTAAATAAATACAGATATGCTAAGTCAAACAAAAACACACACAACCATACACAAAAACACGCAACTATACATTCTCTGTCATTGCACATTCCCATATTGCACATGAAATGTATTGAATCACAGATCATTTTATTGCTACACTGAGTGTGGATATTGCTGTTGGGTAAAAACTGTTTTTGAGTGTGTTTGTTCTTGTTTTGAATGATCTGTACCGCCTGCCTGACGGCAACAGTTCAAGCAGTGAGTGTCCGGGGTGGGAAGTGTCCTTAGTGATGTTCTGGGCTTTTTTCAGGCAGCGGGAAATGTGAAGGTCTCCCAGTGTGAGGAGAGGGCGTCCCACGATCTTCTCGGCCGTGTTGAAGACCCTCTGGAGCGCTTTCCTCTGGGCCGCCGTGCAGCTGGTGTTCAGTACCACACACAGATGCAGTATGTCAGTATGCTCTCTATGGAGCATCTGTAGAAGGACACCAGCAGTCTTTCTCTGAGATGTTATTCCTCCTGAGCACCCTCAGAAAGTGCAGTCTCTGCTGGGCCTTTTTCTGCAGAGCAGAGGTGTTCACACTCCAGGTCAGGCCCTCCTCAATGTGGACTCCCAGGAAGAGGACGTCAGTCACCTTCTCCACACAGTCCCCGTTGATGGTCAGTGGTGGAATGTGCCTTTTCTTTTTCCTGTAGTCTATGATAAGCTCCTTGGTCTTTGCGGTGTTGAGGAGCAGGTTGTTCTCTCTGCACCACGCTGACAGCTGCTCCACCTCGTCCCTGTAGGCGGACTCATCCCCTCCTGAGATGAGCCCGACCCCCGTGGTGTCGTCCGCAAACTTTACCATGGTGTTGCTGTGGTGGGTGGGGGTGCAGTCGTGTGTGTGGAGGGTGTTCAGTAGGGGGCTCAGGACGCAGCCCTGTGGTGCGCCAGTACTGATACTGAGAGTTGTGGATGTGTGAAGGGCCACTCTGACCCTCTGGCTGCGGCCAGACAGGGAGCTGCTGATCCACATGCAGATGGAGTGTGGAAGTCCCAGATCCCTCAGTTTGTCCACCAGTTTGTGGGGGAGGATGGTGTTAAACGCTGAACTGTAGTCTAGGAAGAGCATCCGCACGTAGCTCCCCTGCTTCTCCAGGTGGGCTAATGCTGCGTGGACAGCCGTGGCTACGGCGTCCTCTGTTGATCTCTTCTCCCTATAAGCAAACTGGTGGGGGTCAAAGCTACGTGGGAGGAGTGATGTGATGTAGTCCCTGACCAGTTTTTCAAAGCATTTCATCACCATTGTTGTGAGTGCTACTGGCCTGTGGTGGTTGAGGCCAGAGATGTGGGGTTTCTTGGGCAGGGGGACGATAGTGGAGGATTTCAGACAGGGTGGGACCGTGGACTGGGCTGAGGACCGGTTGAAAATCCTTGTGAAGACTCCAGCTAACTGAGCCACGCAGTCCTTCAGCACACCTCCGGGGACGGCGTCGGGTCCAGCAGCCTTCCTCGGGGACACGGGCCGCAGCGCGCTCCTCCCCTGGTGCTCCTCTGTTGTGGGGGCGGGGTTGCTGTGGGGCGTGGCGTGGGGTGTGGCCTCTGGTGGCTTTACCTCAAAGCGTGCAAAGAAGAGGTTGAGCTCTTCTGCCAGCGAGGCGTCACCTTCGGCTGCTCCGAGGTCGGTCTTCTAGTTGGTGAGATGCTGGACTCCCTGCCACACCTGCCTGGTGTTGGTGCTGTCCAGGTGGTCCTCGATCCTCCTCCTGTAGTCGGACTTGACCTCTCTGACCCCCCTCTTCAGGTTAGCTCTGACCTCTCTGGCCCCCCTCTTCAGGTTAGCTCTGACCTCTCTGACCCCCCTCTTCAGGTTAGCTCTGACCTCTCTGACCCCCCTCTTCAGGTTAGGTCTGACCTCTCTGACCCCCCTCTTCAGGTTAGCTCTGACCTCTCTGACCCCCCTCTTCAGGTTAGCTATGGCCGTGCTGTAGTGAGCCCTGTCGCCCGCCCTGTAGTCGTTGCTCCTCTCTCTTACCAGCTGCTGGACCTTCCGAGTCGTCCAGGGCTTCTGGTTGGGATCGACCCGGATGCGTTTGTCCACCGTGAAAATGCCTATGGTGAACATCATGTAGCACAGTACACAGAACACGAACATGTGTGTGATGTATGACAGAAGAACCTGTAATGTCATTTATTTGTCTGACCATGGTGTGCCTGAGATAAAGGACAAAAGAGAAATGAATGTAATGTAAGTGCCAGAAGGTTACCAACTTAAAGCTACATGAGATAACTCGGCACTTTGGCAGCCCCTCTGGTCGTGATAAAATCGGCACTGCGTTTTAAGAACCACACTTCCCACAATCCCCCACTAACTCGCTGTAGAGAAATGAATGTAATGTAAGAGCCAGAGGGTTACCAAGTCAAATCAGCTGTGTGGCTGTGAGTGTAGCCATCACAGGAGGAGAGGAGAGGAGAGGAGAGGAGAGGAGAGGAGAGGAGAGGAGAGGAGAGGAGAGGAGAGGAGAGGAGAGGAGAGGAGGGGAGGAGAGGAGAGGAGAGGAGAGGAGAGGAGAGGAGAGGAGAGGAGAGGAGAGGAGAGGAGAGGAGAGGAGAGGAGAGGAGAGGAGAGAGGAGACGGGGTCATGAATGTAATATCAGTGCGTCAAAGGGAGGAGATGTCATGGCGTGAGGAGGGAGGAAGGGGTACACAGGGATTCAGAGATGCCATTCACAGCGCACAAGCAGAGGGAATTGAAGAGCACCATCAGTTCCCAGTATCTTCTGAGGATGGGACGGGTGGTAAACCAGCGTAATGAACAGCGAAACCAGACATGTGAGGTCAAAGTTCAAAGACAGTTTAAATAGGCAAAGGTCAAAGATTATTTAAATGCTGGAATAAGGGTTGGCTGTTCCTACTGATTAATAGTCCGTAACCCAAAGTGAAACATTTTCAATAAATGTAGATACATGTGGAATATTTTCTATGGTGTACTTTCTTAATAGTATTGGAATGAACATTAAATATGAAAAACAAATGTGTAGTGTTGTACAATACTGGCATTAAGGCATAGCGCAACGCAGTTCTATATCCAGTTACGCCACTAGGTGGCACTCTAAGTTTAGACTATTGGTTGTTCCACATTGTGAGTAATGATAGAATATAATACAGAAAGTGAAGTGAAAATGTACCGCGAAAATGATGGTGAATAAACCATGCTAGCAGCTCATGTTGTTTTCTGTTTCCCTGCCTACATTACACCGGCCAACCCTACACAATGCTTTTCTTACATGTCGTCTAGTTTTATCTGTACAACAGATCAGGTTAGGTGCATTTTCTGACTGTTTTGCTTCTGATAAATCTGTGCATTTGCTTTCTAAACGCTCTCTACATCGATCAAACTAGAGTTGATGAGCAGGAATACACACAGGACACAGGGATTCAGTACTTTAGAACATGAACAAGATATTTAATATTGCAACAGTTCATATGTGAAGGGTTAACCCTTCCAGCAGACACCTGACCTCAGTTGAAATGAACAATCATCACTATGTAGATATTTTTTGTTGGGAATATAAAGCAAAGGACAAAACAATTAGAAATCTCCTTTCTTCTTTTTCTCTCTCTCTCTCTCTCTCTCTCTCGCTCTCTCTAAACCACGCCCCCTGGCAGAACCAGGAAATCCCTTGCTCCTCCCAGTACTCACTCTCTATTCCTAGAAAGCGAAAGTGTTCTCTCCGTCTCTCTCGCTCTCTTTCTTTTTCTCTCTCAAACTCTTATCTCTCTGCGTCTGTGAGTGAGTGACTGTGTCCCTCACACACCAGTTCTGTTAGACCAGGATCAGTTCTAGTGTTCTGTCTGTCTGGACCTCTTAAAGGATCCAGTCACCCTCCACTGTGGTCACAGCTACTGTAGCAGCTGTATCGAGGACTGCTGGGACAAGGATGAACAGAAGGGAATCTACAGCTGCCCTCAGTGCAGACGGAGCTTCACTCCAAGGCCTGCCTTGATGAGGAACACCATGCTGGCTGAGGTGGTGGAGAAGCTGAAGGAGACAGGAGGAGCCCGGGCCGACCCCTCTGAGCTGACCAGCCCAGCTGGGTCAGAGTTGGTGACCTGTGACCTTTGCAACGGGACCAGGAAGCAGAGCGCCCTCATGTCCTGTCTGGTGTGTCTGGTGTCCTACTGTGAGACTCACCTCCAGCCCCACTACCAGGTTCCTGGTCTGAAGAAGCACAAGCTGGTCAAAGCCACGTGTGAACTGCAGGAGAGGATCTGCTCGAGTCACAACAAGCTGCTGGAGGTCTTCTGTCGGACAGACCAGCAGTGTATCTGTTATCTGTGTGCCATGGATGCACATAAAGGCCATGATACGGTGTCAGCCACAGCAGAGAGGGCAGAGAAACAGGTAAGACCTGACCAGGTCAGAAAGCGCATTGTGTTGCCTCTGTGTATGAAATGCGCTATACAAATAAAGTTTGATTTGATTTGATTTAGGTTAATTGGAATGAACATTGAATCAAGATGACAGAAACAGGGTTGTTTTTCATACATGTTTTTTGATAAAAAGTATTCAGTGCATGAGATCTGAATAGGTTACGGCTAAAATATATTTAAAAAGTAGGAATATATCAACCCAAAATACTGAAATGAGTGATAATTTGACCGAGACAAACACCACTCTTAGTCTTTGATGATTATTATTTTATCATAGTCTGTCACAAGTTAAAAGTCTTATCTGGCCTACATACTGTACAATAAAGAACTATACAACGTCACCAAGTGCTGACTCATATCAGGAAATGCAGGAGAACTTTTATGTTGCCCCATCAAAGTGACATCAGACCCAAAACTTTTCCCCCTCCTGACATGTTAGAAGGGGGGATATTGTCCTTCTTTCTGTGCCTGCAGGCAGAACTACAGTAGAGAGTAGCTCATTAATTGATCATCACAAGAGAGAGTCGTCCTGCTCATTTTCTGAGTGACGTCAAATATACCTTTGATACCAAGGATGGATACTTGCTTCTATGACATACCTGTATAAATGAACTATAGTAAATCTTTACCATGTATGTAAACTTAACCTGTAGCCTATAGAGCTACAGCGTACATACCTGTAGTGGACAGTCAGGGGTTGAAGTTCATCTCATGTTTACCAGCTGTACCAATGTTGGTGATACTGTAGCTGTGTTATGACAGAGCTCCAGTACTGTTTCTACTGTAACTTTTAATGTTTTGTTGTCATTTGTGTGTTTATCTCCAGAGCAAGCTGGGTCTGAGTCAGCAGAAAGTCCAGCAGAGAGTCCAGGAGAGAGAGAAGGAGCTGAAGGAGGTCCAGCAGGCTGTGGAGTCTCTCCAGGTCAGCATCAGGATGTCAGCTACTCTAGCTATGGTGGAGGGAGATACCTGGCCTTGTGAAACCATCCTGAACTCACCAGCTCTCTTTCAGTTTTCCTCCGCAGATCAGGATGGTGTTATGAGGCTAGGAGATACCTGTAGGACAGTTCTAACTGTCACATTCAGGATTATTGGTTTCAGTTGAACTCTTTCTTTCTTTCTTTCTTTCTTTCTTTCTTTCTTTCTTTCTTTCTTTCTTTCTTTCTTACTTTCTTTCTTTCCTTTTCTTTTCTTTTCTTTTCTTTTCTTTTCTTTCTTTCTTTCTTTCTTTCTTTCTTTGTCCAGCGCTCTGGCCAGGCAGCAGAGCAGGACAGTGAGAGGATCTTCACTGAGCTGATCTGCTCCATTGAGAGAAGGCGCTCTGAGGTGAAGGAGCTGATCAGAGCCCAGCAGAGGGCAGCAGTGAGTGAGGCTGAAGGAGTGGTGGAGAGACTGGAGCAGGAGATAGCTGAGCTGAGGAGGAGAGACGCGGAGCTGGAGCTGCTCTCACACACAGAAGACCACATCCACTTCCTCCAGGTACAGTAGCTGGACTCTCCTGGTACCTGACATGTGAACATCAACTGGTTTGGTCTATTGATTAGGCAAGCGTATTCTGTACACTCGGTATGTGTTTCCTATCTCTCTCTTTCTCTTTCTCTCTCTCTCTCCCTCTCTCTTTCTCTCTCTCTTTCTCTCTCTCTGTCTCTCTCTCTCTCTCTCGCTCTCTCCAGAGTTACCAGTCTGTTTCCAGTCCCAGTGTATCTTCAGACCTCCCCAGCGTCTCTGTCCCTTCTCTTCAGTTCTTCAGTGATGTGACTAAGGCTGTCTCTGAGCTGAGAGAGAAACTAGAGGATGTGATCAAGGGAGAGTGGTCCAGCATCTCCTTCACAGGTGTGTTGGAGGAGTTTTGAGAAAAATAATCTGTAAAAATATCACTAAAGTACGGAGAGCAACAAGTGATCCTGTCTCGTCCAATAAGAAACAATGTGACCAGAGGAAAGATTTGGGGTTCACAATGAAACACATTGAACACATCTCTGTATACTGTCTACTTGGCTTTAAAATTGATGATTGTGTGTGTGTGTGTGTGTGTGTGTGTGTGTGTGTGTGTGTGTGTGTGTGTGTGTGTGTGTGTGTGTGTGTGTGTGTGTGTGTGTGTGTGTGTGTGTGTGTGTGTGTAAAGTCTCTTTAGTGGATGTGTTGTCTCCTCCAGAGCCCAGGACCAGAGCACATTTCTTACATTGTGAGTGTCTGAAGCCTCCACCTCTCTATGTTGAATGATAAATCAACAATACCAGCTTTAAGGGCGACAGATGAACGGTCCTGTTATTAACTCTGATCTGGTCTCTGCTCTGTTCCCAGATTCCTGTCCGCTCACTCTGGACCCAAACACAGCACACAAATACCTCTCTCTGTCTGGGGAGAACAGGAAGGTGACATGTTCAAAGCAGATCCAGTCATATCCTGACCATCCAGACAGATTCACCTGCTACCCCCAGGTGCTGTGTAGAGAGGCTCTGTCTGGGCGCTGTTACTGGGAGGTGGAATGGGGAAATGGTGTTCACATGGCAGTCTCATATAAAGACATCAGCAGAAAAGAGAGCAACTCCTCCAAGTTTGGTAACAATAACAAGTCCTGGTGTTTAATGTGCTCTAGCGATGGTTACAGGTTCAGTCAAAATAATGTTGAGACTAATGTATCAGGCCCTCAGTCCTCCAGAGTAGGAGTGTACCTGGATCACAAGGCAGGTTCTCTGTGCTTCTACAGCGTCTCTGACACAGTGACCCTCCTCCACAAAGTCCAGACCACATTCACCCAGCCACTCTATCCAGGGTTTAGGTTTTGTGGTTATAATTACTGTGCAGAGATCAGTAAACTGTGGTAGAGGGAGGGGGATCCTTCCAGAGGATGGGGGGAGAGTAGGGGGGAGGAGATGAGGGGGGGGGGGGCAGGGGAAGAGGAGAGGAACGTAATCTGGCTCAAGTTTGCAACCTCATGAAGGAGAGTTCAGACTAGATTCACCCAGCCACTCTATCCTGGGTTTGTATGCCTTAATGCAGTCACGGTTTTCTCTGTCATTTTGTCTTTAAAGATTCAGCTGATTACTAATAATTGTTCTAGCATTGTACTTCAGGAGGCCTAATAGAAGGAAATCTTCATACCATCATTTGTTTATAATTGTTGAACTTTGGTTCTTTAATATTGTAATTTCAACTTGATCATTGTATACAATCATTTAATTTATAAACATCTATTATAAAATATGATATTGTTGATGAACTTTGATACTGTATAAGTGGTCTTTTTTCTCTGTATAATGACTGAATCAGGTATTCATGAATGTTGGTGTCCATCATCATCATCACCATCCTCACCAACATCATCGCATCATCATCATCATCATGGTGATGGTGTTCATGACTGCTGTTTAAATGATTGGTTAGTGGTTTTCTCTCCTACTGTTACCTAAGTGGCTGTTATATTTCATCCTGAAGTAAAGATTAAATAAAGGCATATGAAACTGAAAGACATCTCATTACTGTATGAAAATGTGTGGAATTTGCTCTTATTACTAAAACTCTTTCCCTCCCTTCCTCCCCATCTCCACCTAACATCCTTTCATCCTTCTCTCCGTCTTTCCATCTCTCTCTCTCTCTCTAAATAAGTAAATAAATACAGATATGCTAAGTCAAACAAAAACACACACACAACCATACACAAAAACACGCAACTATACATTCTCTGTCATTGCACATTCCCATATTGCACATGAAATGTATTGAATCACAGATCATTTTATTGCTGCACTGAGTGTGGATATTGCTGTTGGGTAAAAACTGTTTTTGAGTGTGTTTGTTCTTGTTTTGAATGATCTGTACCGCCTGCCGGACGGCAACAGTTAAAGCAGTGAGTGTCCGGGGTGAGAAGTGTCCTTAGTGATGTTCTGGGCTTTTTTCAGGCAGCGGGAACTGTGAAGGTCTCCCAGTGTGAGGAGAGGGCGTCCCACGATCTTCTCGGCCGTGTTGAAGACCCTCTGGAGCGCTTTCCTCTGGGCCACCGTGCAGCTGGTGTTCAGTACCACACACAGATGCAGTATGTCAGTATGCTCTCTATGGAGCATCTGTAGAAGGACACCAGCAGTCTCTCTCTGAGACGTTATTCCTCCTGAGCACCCTCAGAAAGTGCAGTCTCTGCTGGGCCTTTTTCTGCAGAGCAGAGGTGTTCACACTCCAGGTCAGGCCCTCCTCAATGTGGACTCCCAGGAAGAGGACGTCAGTCACCTTCTCCACACAGTCCCCGTTGATGGTCAGTGGTGGAATGTGCCTTTTATTTTTCCTGTAGTCTATGATGAGCTCCTTGGTCTTTGCGGTGTTGAGGAGCAGGTTGTTCTCTCTGCACCACGCTGACAGCTGCTCCACCTCGTCCCTGTAGGCGGACTCATCCCCTCCTGAGATGAGCCCTACCCCCGTGGTGTCGTCCCCAAACTTTACCATGGTGTTGCTGTGGTGGGCGGGGGTGCAGTCGTGTGTGTGGAGGGTGTTCAGTAGGGGGCTCAGGACGCAACCCTGTGGTGCGCCAGTACTGATACTGAGAGTTGTGGATGTGTGAAGGCCCACTCTGACCCTCTGGCTGCGGCCAGACAGGGAGCTGCTGATCCACATGCAGATGGAGTGTGGAAGTCCCAGATCCCTCAGTTTGTCCACCAGTTTGTGGGGGAGGATGGTGTTAAACGCTGAACTGTAGTCTAGGAAGAGCATCCGCACGTAGCTCCCCTGCTTCTCCAGGTGGGCTAATGCTGCGTGGACGGCCGTGGCTACGGCGTCCTCTGTTGATCTCTTCTCCCTATAAGCAAACTGGTGGGGGTCAAAGCTACGTGGGAGGAGTGATGTGATGTAGTCCCTGACCAGTTTTTCAAAGCATTTCATCACCATTGGTGTGAGTGCTACTGGCCTGTAGTGGTTGAGGCCGGAGATGTGGGGTTTCTTGGGCAGGGGGACGATAGTGGAGGATTTCAGACAGGGTGGGACAGTGGACTGGGCTGAGGACCGGTTGAAAATCCTTGTGAAGACTCCAGCCAGCTGAGCCACGCAGTCCTTCAGCACACCTCCGGGGACGCCGTCGGGTCCAGCAGCCTTCCTCGGGGACACGGGCCGCAGCGCGCTCCTCCCCTGGTGCTCCTCTGTTGTGGGGGCGGGGCCGCTGTGGGGCGTGGCGTGGGGTGTGGCCTCTGGTGGCTTTACCTCAAAGCGTGCAAAGAAGAGGTTGAGCTCTTCTGCCAGCGAGGCGTCACCTTCGGCTGCTCCGAGGTCGGTCTTCTAGTTGGTGAGATGCTGGACTCTCTGCCACACCTGCCTGGTGTTGGTGCTGTCCAGGTGGTCCTCAATCCTCCTCCTGTAGTCGGACTTGACCTCTCTGACCCCCCTCTTCAGGTTAGCTCTGACCTCTCTGACCCCCCTCTTCAGGTTAGCTCTGACCTCTCTGACCCCCCTCTTCAGGTTAGCTCTGACCTCTCTGACCCCCCTCTTCAGGTTAGCTCTGACCTCTCTGACCCCCCTCTTCAGGTTAGCTCTGGCCGTGCTGTAGTGAGCCCTGTCGCCCGCCCTGTAGGCGTTGCTCCTCTCTCTTACCAGCTGCTGGACCTTCCGAGTCTTCCAGGGCTTCTGGTTGGGATCGACCCGGATGCTTTTGTCCACCGTGAAAATGCCTATGAAGAACATCATGTAGCACAGTACACAGAACACGAACATGTGTGTGATGTATGACAGAAGAACCTGTAATGTCATTTATTTGTCCGACCATGGTGTGCCTGAGATAAAGGACAAAAGAGAAATGAATGTAATGTAAGTGCCAGAAGGTTACCAACTTAAAACTACATGAGATAACTCGGCACTTTGGCAGCCCCTCTGGTCGTGATAAAATCGGCACTGCGTTTTAAGAACCACACTTCCCACAATCCCCCACTAACTCGCTGTAGAGAAATGAATGTAATGTAAGAGCCAGAGGGTTACCAAGTCAAATCAGCTGTGTGGCTGTGAGTGTAGCCATCACAGGAGGAGAGGAGAGGAGAGGAGAGGAGAGGAGAGGAGAGGAGAGGAGAGGAGAGGAGAGGAGAGGAGAGGAGAGGAGAGGAGAGGAGAGGAGAGGAGAGGAGAGGAGAGGAGAGGAGAGGACAGGAGAGGAGAGGAGAGGAGAGGAAGAGGAAGAGGAGACGGGGGGATGAATTTAATATCAGTGCGTCAAAGGGAGGAGATGTCATGGCGTGAGGAGGGAGGAAGGGGTACACAGGGATTCAGAGATGCCATTCACAGCGCATAAGCACGTTGAAGGAATTGAAGAGCACCATCAGTTCCCAGTATCTTCTGAGGATGGGACGGGTGGTAAACCAGCGTGATGAACAGCGAAACCAGACATGTGAGGTCAAAGTTCAAAGACAGTTTAAATAGGCAAAGGTCAAAGACTATTTAAATGCTGGTTGGCTGTTCCTACTGATTAATAGTCCGTAACCCAAAGTGAAACATTTTCAATAAATATAGATACATGTGGAATATTTTCTATGGTGTACTTTCTTAATGCTATTGGAAATTAACATTAAATATGAAAAACAAATGTGTTGTGTTGTACAATACTGGCATTAAGGCATAGCGCAACGCAGTTCTATATCCAGTTACGCCACTAGGTGGCAATCTAAGTTCAGACTATTGGTTGTTCCACATTGTGAGTAACGATAGAATATAATACAGAAAGTGAAGTGAAAATGTACCGCGAAAATGATGGTGAATAAACCATGCTAGCAGCTCATGTTGTTTTCTGTTTTCCTGCCTACATTACACCGGCCAACCCTACACAATGCTTTTCTTACATGTCGTCTTGTTTTATCTGTACAACAGATCAGGTTTGGTGCATTTTCTGACTGTTTTGCTTCTGATAAATCTGCATTTGCTTTCTAAACGCTCTCTACATCGATCAAACTAGAGTTGATGAGCAGGAATACACACAGGACACAGGGATTCAGTACTTTAGAACATGAACAAGATATTTAATATTGCAACAGTTCATATGTGAAGGGTTAATCCCTTCAAGCAGACACCTGACCTCAGTTGAAATGAACAATCATCACTATGTAGATATTTTTTGTTGGAAATATAAAGCAAAGGACAAAACAATTACAAATCTCCTTTCTTCTTTTTTTCTCTCTCTTTCTCTCTCTCTCTCTCTCTCTCTCTCTGTCTCTCTAAACCACGCCCCCTGGCAGAACCAGGAAATCCCTTGCTCCTCCCAGTACTCACTCTCTATTCCTAGAAAACGAAAGTGTTCTCTCCGTCTCTCTCGCTCTCTTTCTTTTTGTCTCTCAAACTCTTATCTCTCTGCGTCTGTGAGTAAGTGACTGTGTCCCTCACACACCAGTTCTGTTAGACCAGGATCAGTTCTAGTGTTCTGTCTGTCTGGACCTCTTAAAGGATCCAGTCGCCCTCCACTGTGGTCACAGCTACTGTAGCAGCTGTATCGAGAACTGCTGGGACAAGGATGAACAGAAGGGAATCTACAGCTGCCCCCAGTGCAGACGGAGCTTCACTCCAAGGCCTGCCTTGATGAGGAACTCCATGCTGGCTGAGGTGGTGGAGAAGCTGAAGGAGACAGGAGGAGCCCGGGCCACCCCCTCTGAGCTGACCAGCCCAGCTGGGTCAGAGTTGGTGACCTGTGACCTCTGCACCGGGACCAGGAAGCGGAGCGCCCACATGTCCTGTCTGGTGTGTCTGGTGTCCTACTGTGAGACTCACCTCCATCCCCACTACCAGGTTCCTGTTCTGAAGAAGCACAAGCTGGTCAAAGCCACGTGTGAACTGCAAGAGAGGATCTGCTCGAGTCACAAAAAAGCTGCTGGATGTCTTCTGTCGGACAGACCAGCAGTGTATCTGTTATCTGTGTACCATGGATGCACATAAAGGCCATGATACGGTGTCAGCCACAGCCGAGAGGGCAGAGAAACAGGTAAGACCTGACCAGGTCAGAAAGCACATTGTGTTGCCTCTGTGTATGAAGTGCGCTATACAAATGAAGTTTGATTTGATTTGATTTGATTTAGGTTAATTGGAATGAACATTGAATCAAGATGACAGAAACAGGGTTGTTTTTCATCCATGTTTTTTGAAGGGGATAAAAGGTCTTCAGTGCATGAGATCTGAATAGGTTACGGCTAAAATATATTTAAAAAATAGGAATATATCAACCCAAAATACTGAAATAATAATTTGACAGATGTTTTGTTGTAATTTGTGTGTTTATCTCCAGAGCAAGCTGGGTCTGAGTCAGCAGAAAGTCCAGCAGAAAGTCCAGGAGAGAGAGAAGGAGCTGAAGGAGGTCCAGCAGGCTGTGGAGTCTCTCCAGGTCAGCATCAGGATGTCAGCTACTCTAGCTATGGTGGAGGGAGATACCTGGCCTTGTGAAACCATCCTGAACTCACCAGCTCTCTTTCAGTTTTCCTCCGCAGATCAGGATGGTGGTAATATTGATACCGTGTTGGAGAAACTCACGGCTATGCAAGACCAAGCTCGATAGAGAGACCCGTTACAGATCTGAGGACCAGGCTCGATAGAGAGACCCGTTACAGAGAGGAATGACCATCTGTTGTTCTTCTCCCTAATCTAATCAACTTTCTGCCTCCCACCCGGCCGTCAAGGCCGTTTCGCCCAAACTCCCCTGAAGATTCACAGGCTAAAGAGGCTCTGCACCCCCCCCCCCCTCCTCCCTTCCCTCCCCATGGACACCTGTTGTTGACTTTTGGTCTTGAGACTGATCGAGGGCGTCTCCATAGCAACCTGCTGTGTTATAGCTAAGACATTCCGGAGATTACGTCTCCACAGCCAGAGGCCTTCAGGCATACACACACACACATGGACTCAACTCATGGACTCAGAAACACACACACACACACAAACACGCACATCACACGCACCCCACCCCCTCCCCTCCCCTGCCCTCCCTCACCCCATCCCCCCACCTTTCACCCCCCCCCCCCCCTTTCCCTCCCATTACAGTACAGTGCTGTCAGGCTATTGGCCGCGCCTGATTGTATGGCTGCTTGTCGAGGCTGGCTGCCTGTATGGTAATTCCCTCCCCCCTCCCCTCCCCTGGTATTGTATTTTGTATGTCGTATTGTATTTTGTATGTCGCTCTTTCTTCCTTTTTATGTGTTATTTGTATTGTGAAGCGCTTTGTGCATTCGTGCTGTGAAAGGCGCTATATAAATAAAGTTTACTTACTTACTTACTTACTTACTTATGAGGCTAGGAGTTACCTGTAGGACAGTTATAACTGTCACATTCATGATTATTAGTTTCAGTTGAACTCTTTCTTTCTTTCTTTCTTTCTTTCTTTCTTTCTTTCTTTCTTTCTTTCTTTCTTTCTTTCTTTCTTTCTTTCTGTCTTTCTTTGTCCAGCGCTCTGGCCAGGCAGCAGAGCAGGACAGTGAGAGGATCTTCACTGAGCTGATCTGCTCCATTAAGAGAAGGCGCTCTGAGGTGAAGGAGCTGATCAGAGCCCAGCAGAGGGCAGCAGTGAGTGAGGCTGAAGGAGTGGTGGAGAGACTGGAGCAGGAGATAGCTGAGCTGAGGAGGAGAGACGCGGAGCTGGAGCTGCTCTCACACACAGAAGACCACATCCACTTCCTCCAGGTACAGTAGCTGGACTCTCCTGGTACCTGACATGTGAACATCAACTGGTTTGGTCTATTGATTAGGCAAGCGTATTGTGTACACTCGGTATGTGTTGCCTATCTCTCTCTTTCTCTTTCTCTCTCTCTCTCCCTCTCTCTTTCTCTCTCTCTCTCTCTCTCTCTCTCTCTCTCTCTCTCTCTCCAGAGTTACCAGTCTGTTTCCAGTCCCAGTGTATCTTCAGACCTCCCCAGCGTCTCTGTCCCTTCTCTTCAGTACTTCAGTGATGTGACTAAGGCTGTCTCTGAGCTGAGAGAGAAACTAGAGGACGTGATCAAGGGAGAGTGGTCCAGCATCTCCTTCACAGGTGTGTTGGAGGAGTTTTGAGAAAATGATTCTGTAAAAATATCACTAAAGTACGGAGAGCAACAAGTGATCCTGTCTCGTCCAATAAGAAACAATGTGACCAGAGGAAAGATTTTGGGTTCACAATGAAACACATTGAACACATCTGTGTGTGTGTGTGTGTGTGTGTGTGTGTGTGTGTGTGTGTGTGTGTGTGTGTGTGTGTGTGTGTGTGTGTGTGTGTGTGTGTGTGTGTGTGTGTGTCTCTTTAGTCTCTTTAGTGGGTGTGTTGTCTCCTCCAGAGCCCAGGACCAGAGCACATTTCTTACATTGTGAGTCTGTGAAGTCTCCACCTCTCTCTGTTGAATGATAAATCAACAATACCAGCTTTAAGGGGGACAGATGAACGGTCATGTTATTAACTCTGATCTATTCTCTGCTCTGTTCCCAGATTCCTGTCCGCTCACTCTGGACCCAAACACAGCACAGAGAAACCTCTCTCTGTCTGGGGAGAACAGGAAGGTGACATGTTCAAAGCAGATCCAGTCATATCCTGACCATCCAGACAGATTCACCTGCCACCCCCTGGTGCTGTGTAGAGAGGCTCTGTCTGGGCGCTGTTACTGGGAGGTGGAATGGGGAGGTGGTGTTCACATAGCAGTCTCATATAAAGACATCAGCAGAACAGAACGCAACTCCTCCTTGTTTGGTTTCAATAACAAGTCCTGGTGTTTAATGTGCTCTAGCGATGGTTACAGGTTATTTCATAATGATGTTGGGACTAAACTATCAGGCCCTCAGTCCTCCAGAGTAGGAGTGTACCTGGATCACAAGGCAGGTTCTCTGTCCTTCTACAGCGTCTCTGACACAGTGACCCTCCTCCACAAAGTCCAGACCACATTCACCCAGCCACTCTATCCAGGGTTTAGGTTTGGTAGTTATAATAACTGTGCAGAGATTAGTAAACTGTGGTAGAGGGAGGGGGATCCTTCGAGAGGATGGGGGGAGAGTAGGGGGGAGGAGATGAGGGGGGGGGGGGAAGGGGAAGAGGAGAGGAACGTAACGTTGCCTCTGGCTCAAGTTTGCAACCTCATGAAGCAGTGTTCAGACTAGATTCACCCAGCCACTCTATCCTGGGTTTGTATGCCTTAATGCAGTCATGGTTTTCTCAGTCATTTTGTTTTTATAGATTCAGCTGATAACTAATAATTGTTCTAGCATTGTACTTCAGGAGGCCTAATAGAAGGAAATCTTCAACCATCATTTGTTTATAATTGTTGAACTTTGGTTCTTTAATATTGTAATTTCAACTTGATCATTGTATACAATCATTTCATTTATAAACATCTATTATAAAATATGATATTGTTGATGAACTTTGATACTGTATAAGTGGTCTTTTTTCTCTGTATAATGACTGAATCAGGTATTCATGAATGTTGGTGTCCATCATCATCATCACCATCACCATCCTCACCAACATCATCGCATCATCATCATCATCATCATCATGGTGATGGTGTTCATGACTGCTGTTTAAATGATTGGTTAGTTGTTTTCTCTCCTACTGTTACCTAAGTGGCGTTTATATTTCATCCTGAAGTAAAAATTAAATAAAGGCATATGAAACTGAAAGACATCTCATTACTGTATGAAAATGTGTGGAATTTGCTCTTATTACTAAAACTCTTTCCCTCCCTTCCTCCCCATCCCCACCTTACATCCTTTCATCCTTCTCTCCGTCTTTCCATCTCTCTCTCTCTCTCTCTCTCTCTCTCCCCCCCTCTCTCTCTCTCTCTCCTTCTCTCTCAACCCCACCCCTCTCTCTCTCTCACTCTCTCCTTCTCTCTCAACCCCCCGACCCCTCTCTCTCTCTCCCTCTCTCTCTCTCTCTCTCCCCCCTCTCTCTCTCTCTCTCTCTCTCTCTCTCTCTCTCTCTCCTTCTTTCTCAACCCCCCACCCCCTCTCTCTCTCTCTCTCTCTCTCGCTCTCTCTCTGTCCAGCGCAATAAGAGTGGGAAAGCGAGCTAGCTCATGAGTTCACAACAACTAGCAGCAGCTTCAATAACATTGAATTGAATTGAATTGAACCCTTTATTGCCCCAGAGCGGAATTTGTTTAGCACACGTCAAGCATACATAAAACATTAAAATGTACGCCCATCACCAACACCGCAATGTCACCAACCACCATCATCGTCATCACCATCCTCACCAACATCATCATCATCACCATCCTCACCAACATCATCGTCATCACCATCCTCACCACCATCATCATCATCACCATCCTCACCAACATCATCATCATCATCATGGTGATGGTGTTCATGACTGCTGTTTAAATGATTGGTTAGTTGTTTTCTCTCCTACTGTTACCTAAGTGGCTGTTATATTTCATCCTGAAGTAAAGATTAAATAAAGGCATATGAAACTGAAAGACATCTCATTACTGTATGAAAATGTGTGGAATTTGCTCTTATTACTAAAACTCTTTCACTCCCTTCCTCCCCATCCCCACCTTACATCCTTTCATCCTTCTCTCCGTCTTTCCATCTCTCTCTCTCTCCAAATAAGTAAATAAATACAGATATGCCAAGTCAAACAAAAAGACACACACAACCATACACAAAAACACGCAACTATACATTCTCTGTCATTGCACATTCCCATATTGCACATGAAATGTATTGAATCACAGATCATTTTATTGCTGCACTGAGTGTGGATATTGCTGTTGGGTAAAAACCGTTTTTGAGTGTGTTTGTTCTTGTTTTGAATGATCTGTACCGCCTGCCTGACGGCAACAGTTCAAGCAGTGTGTGTCCGGGGTGAGAAGTGTCCTTAGTGATGTTCTGGGCTTTTTTCAGGCAGCGGGAACTGTGAATGTCTCCCAGTGTGAGGAGAGGGCGTCCCACGATCTTCTCGGCCGTGTTGAAGACCCTCTGGAGCGCTTTCCTCTGGGCCGCCGTGCAGCTGGTGTTCAGTACCACACACAGATGCAGTATGTCAGTATGCTCTCTATGGAGCATCTGTAGAAGGACACCAGCAGTCTCTCTCTGAGATGTTATTCCTCCTGAGCACCCTCAGAAAGTGCAGTCTCTGCTGGGCCTTTTTCTGCAGAGCAGAGGTGTTCACACTCCAGGTCAGGCCCTCCTCAATGTGGACTCCCAGGAAGAGGACGTCAGTCACCTTCTCCACACAGTCCCCGTTGATAGTCAGTGGTGGAATGTGCCTTTTCTTTTTCCTGTAGTCTATGATGAGCTCCTTGGTCTTTGCGGTGTTGAGGAGCAGGTTGTTCTCTCTGCACCACGCTGACAGCTGCTCCACCTCGTCCCTGTAGGCGGACTCATCCCCTCCTGAGATGAGCCCGACCCCCGTGGTGTCGTCCGCAAACTTTACCATGGTGTTGCTGTGGTAAGCTGGGGTGCAGTCGTGTGTGTGGAGGGTGTTCAGTAGGGGGCTCAGGACGCAGCCCTGTGGTGCGCCAGTACTGATACTGAGAGTTGTGGATGTGTGAAGGCCCACTCTGACCCTCTGGCTGCGGCCAGACAGGGAGCTGCTGATCCACATGCAGATGGAGTGTGGAAGTCCCAGATCCCTCAGTTTGTCCACGAGTTTGTGGGGGAGGATGGTGTTAAACGCTGAGCTGTAGTCTAGGAAGAGCATCCACACGTAGCTCCCCTGCTTCTCCAGGTGGGCTAATGCTGCGTGGACGGCCGTGGCTACGGCGTCCTCTGTTGATCTCTTCTTCCTATAAGCAAACTGGTGGGGGTCAAAGCTACGTGGGAGAAGTGATGTGATGTAGTCCCTGACCAGTTTTTCAAAGCATTTCATCACCATTGGTGTGAGTCCTACTGGCCTGTAGCGGTTCTGGCCGGAGATGTGGGGTTTCTTGGGCAGGGGGACGATAGTGGAGGTTTTCAGACAGGGTGGGACCGTGGACTGGGCTGAGGACCGGTTGAAAATCCTTGTGAAGACTCCAGCCAGCTGAGCCACGCAGTCCTTCAGCACACCTCCGGGGACGCCGTCGGGTCCAGCAGCCTTTCTCGGGGACACGGGCCGCAGCGCGCTCCTCCCCTGGTGCTCCTCTGTTGTGGGGGCGGGGCCGCTGTGGGGCATGGCGTGGGGTGTGGCCTCTGGTGGCTTTACCTCAAAGCGTGCAAAGAAGAGGTTGAGCTCTTCTGCCAGCGAGGCGTCACCTTCGGCTGCTCCGAGGTCGGTCTTCTAGTTGGTGAGATGCTGGACTCCCTGCCACACCTGCCTGGTGTTGGTGCTGTCCAGGTGGTCCTCGATCCTCCTCCTGTAGTCGGACTTGACCTCTCTGACCCCCCTCTTCAGGTTAGCTCTGACCTCTCTGGCCCCCCTCTTCAGGTTAGCTCTGACCTCTCTGACCCCCCTCTTCAGGTTAGCTCTGACCTCTCTGACCCCCCTCTTCAGGTTAGCTCTGACCTCTCTGACCCCCCTCTTCAGGTTAGCTCTGGCCTCTCTGACCCCCCTCTTCAGGTTAGCTATGGCCGTGCTGTAGTGAGCCCTGTCGCCCGCCCTGTAGTCGTTGCTCCTCTCTCTTACCAGCTGCTGGACCTTCCGAGTTGTCCAGGGCTTCTGGTTGGGATCGACCCGGATGCGTTTGTCCACCGTGAAAATGCCTATGAAGAACATCATGTAGCACAGTACACAGAACACGAACATGTGTGTGATGTATGACAGAAGAACCTGTAATGTCATTTATTTGTCCGACCATGGTGTGCCTGAGATAAAGGACAAAAGAGAAATGAATGTAATGTAAGTGCCAGAAGGTTACCAACTTAAAACTACATGAGATAACTCGGCACTTTGGCAGCCCCTCTGGTCGTGATAAAATCGGCACTGCGTTTTAAGAACCACACTTCCCACAATCCCCCACTAACTCGCTGTAGAGAAATGAATGTAATGTAAGAGCCAGAGGGTTACCAAGTCAAATCAGCTGTGTGGCTGTGAGTGTAGCCATCACAGGAGGAGAGGAGAGGAGAGGAGAGGAGAGGAGAGGAGAGGAGAGGAGAGGAGAGGAGAGGAGAGGAGAGGAGAGGAGAGGAGAGGAGAGGAGAGGAGAGGAGAGGAAGAGGAGACAGGGGGATGAATGTAATATCAGTGCGTCAAAGGGAGGAGATGTCATGGCGTGAGGAGGGAGGAAGGGGTACACGGGGATTCAGAGATGCCATTCACAGCGCACAAGCACGTTGAGGGAATTGAAGAGCACCATCAGTTCCCAGTATCTTCTGAGGATGGGACGGGTGGTAAACCAGCGTGATGAACAGCAAAACCAGACATGTGAGGTCAAAGTTCAAAGACAGTTTAAATAGGCAAAGGTCAAAGACTATTTAAATGCTGGTTGGCTGTTCCTACTGATTAATAGTCCGTAACCCAAAGTGAAACATTTTCAATAAATATAGATACATTTGGAATATTTTCTATGGTGTACTTTCTTAATGCTATTGGAAATGAACATTAAATATGGAAAACAAATGTGTTGTGTTGTACAATACTGGCATTAAGGCATAACGCAACGCAGTTCTATATCCAGTTACGCCACTAGGTGGCAATCTAAGTTCAGACTATTGGTTGTTCCACATTGTGAGTAATGTTAGAATATAATACAGAAAGTTAAGTGAAAATGTACCGCGAAAATGATGGTGAATAAACCATGCTAGCAGCTCATGTTGTTTTCTGTTTTCCTGCCTACATTACACCGGCCAACCCTACACAATGCTTTTCTTACATGTCGTCTAGTTTTATCTGTACAACAGATCAGGTTTGGTGCATTTTCTGACTGTTTTGCTTCTGATAAATCTGTGCATTTGCTTTCTAAACGCTCTCTACATCGATCAAACTAGAGTTGATGAGCAGGAATACACACAGGACACAGGGATTCAGTACTTTAGAACATGAACAAGATATTTAATATTGCAACAGTGCATATGTGAAGGGTTAATCCCTTCCAGCAGACACCTGACCTCAGTTGAAATGAACAATCATCACTATGTAGATATTTTTTGTTGGAAATATAAAGCAAAGGACAAAACAATTAGAAATCTCCTTTCTCTCTCTCTCTCTCTCTCTCTCTCTCTCTCTCTCTCTCTCTCTCTCTCTCTCTCTCTCTCTCTCTCTCTCTCTCTCTAAACCACGCCCCCTGGCAGAACCAGGAAATCCCTTGCACCTCCCAGTACTCACTCTCTATTCCTAGGAAACGAAAGTGTTCTCTCCGTCTCTCTCGCTCTCTTTCTTTTTGTCTCTCAAACTCTTATCTCTCTGCGTCTGTGAGTGAGTGACTGTGTCCCTGACACACCAGCATGGCCCAGCAGGGAGTTCTGTTAGACCAGGACCAGTTCTGCTGTTCTGTCTGTCTGGACCTCTTAAAGGATCCAGTCACCCTCCACTGTGGTCACAGCTACTGTAGCAGCTGTATCGAGGACTGCTGGGACAAGGATGAACAGAAGGGAATCTACAGCTGCCCTCAGTGCAGACAGAGCTTCACTCCAAGGCCTGCCTTGATGAGGAACTCCATGCTGGCTGAGGTGGTGGAGAAGCTGAAGGAGACAGGAGGAGCCCGGGCCGACCCCTCTGAGCTGACCAGCCCAGCTGGGTCAGAGTTGGTGACCTGTGACCTCTGCACCGGGACCAGGAAGCGGAGCGCCCACATGTCCTGTCTGGTGTGTCTGGTGTCCTACTGTGAGACTCACCTCCATCCCCACTACCAGGTTCCTGTTCTGAAGAAGCACAAGTTGGTCAATGCCACGTGTGAACTGCAAGAGAGGATCTGCTCGAGTCACAACAAGCTGCTGGATGTCTTCTGTCGGACAGACCAGCAGTGTATCTGTTATCTGTGTACCATGGATGCACATAAAGGCCATGATACGGTGTCAACCACAGCAGAGAGGGCAGAGAAACAGGTAAGACCTGACCAGGTCAGAAAGCACATTGTGTTGCCTCTGTGTATGAAGTGCGCTATACAAATGAAGTTTGATTTGATTTGATTTAGGTTAATTGGAATGAACATTGAATCAAGATGACAGAAACAGGGTTGTTTTTCATCCATGTTTTTTGAAGGGGATAAAAAGTCTTCAGTGCATGAGATCTGAATAGGTTACGGCTAAAATATATTTAAAAAATAGGAATATATCAACCCAAAATACTGAAATGATAATTTGACAGATGTTTTGTTGTAATTTGTGTGTTTATCTCCAGAGCAAGCTGGGTCTGAGTCAGCAGAAAGTCCAGCAGAGAGTCCAGGAGAGAGAGAAGGAGCTGAAGGAGGTCCAGCAGGCTGTGGAGTCTCTCCAGGTCAGCATCAGGATGTCAGCTACTCTAGCTATGGTGGAGGGAGATACCTGGCCTTGTGAAACCATCCTGAACTCACCAGCTCTCTTTCAGTTTTCCTCCGCAGATCAGGATGGTGGTAATATTGAAACCGTGTTGGAGAAACTCACGGCTATGCAAGACCAAGCTCGATAGAGAGACCCGTTACAGATCTGAGGACCAGGCTCGATAGAGAGACCCGTTACAGAGAGGAATGACCATCTGTTGTTCTTCTCCCTAATCTAATCAACTTTCTGCCTCCCACCCGGCCGTCAAGGCCGTTTCGCCCAAACTCCCCTGAAGATTCACAGGCTAAAGAGGCTCTGCACCCCCCCCCCCCTCCTCCCTTCCCTCCCCATGGACACCTCTTGTTGACTTTTGGTCTTGAGACTGATCGAGGGCGTCTCCATAGCAACCTGCTGTGTTATAGCTAAGACATTCCGGAGATTACGTCTCCACAGCCAGAGGCCTTCAGGCATACACACACACACACATGGACTCAACTCATGGACTCAGAAACACACACAAACACGCACATCACACGCACCCCACCCCCTCCCCTCCCCTGCCCTCCCTCACCCCATCCCCCCACCTTTCACCCCCCCCCCCCCCCTTTCCCTCCCATTACAGTACAGTGCTGTCAGGCTATTGGCCGCGCCTGATTGTATGGCTGCTTGTCGAGGCTGGCTGCCTGTATGGTAATTCCCTCCCCCCTCCCCTCCCCTGGTATTGTATTTTGTATGTCGTATTGTATTTTGTATGTCGCTCTTTCTTCCTTTTTATTTGTTATTTGTATTGTGAAGCGCTTTGTGCATTCGTGCTGTGAAAGGCACTATATAAATAAAGTTTACTTACTTACTTACTTACTTACTTACTTACTTACTTACTTATGAGGCTAGGAGTTACCTGTAGGACAGTTATAACTGTCACATTCATGATTATTAGTTTCAGTTGAACTCTTTCTTTCTTTCTTTCTTTCTTTGTCCAGCGCTCTGGCCAGGCAGCAGAGCAGGACAGTGAGAGGATCTTCACTGAGCTGATCTGCTCCATTGAGAGAAGGCGCTCTGAGGTGAAGGAGCAGATCAGAGCCCAGCAGAGGGCAGCAGTGAGTGAGGCTGAAGGAGTGGTGGAGAGACTGGAGCAGGAGATAGCTGAGCTGAGGAGGAGAGACGCGGAGCTGGAGCTGCTCTCACACACAGAAGACCACATCCACTTCCTCCAGGTACAGTAGCTGGACTCTCCTGGTACCTGACATGTGAACATCAACTGGTTTGGTCTATTGATTAGGCAAGCGTATTCTGTACACTCGGTATGTGTTTCCTATCTCTCTCTTTCTCTCTCTCTCTCCCTCTCTCTTTCTCTCTCTCTCTCTCTCTCTCTCTCTCTCTCTCTCTCTCTCTCTCTCCAGAGTTACCAGTCTGTTTCCAGTCCCAGTGTATCTTCAGACCTCCCCAGCGTCTCTGTTCCTTCTCTTCAGTTCTTCAGTGATGTGACTAAGGCTGTCTCTGAGCTGAGAGAGAAACTAGAGGACGTGATCAAGGGAGAGTGGTCCAGCATCTCCTTCACAGGTGTGTTGGAGGAGTTTTGAGAAAATGATTCTGTAAAAATATCACTAAAGTACGGAGAGCAACAAGTGATCCTGTCTCGTCCAATAAGAAACAATGTGACCAGAGGAAATATTTGGGGTTCACAATGAAACACATTGAACACATCTGTGTGTGTGTGTGTGTGTGTGTGTGTGTGTGTGTGTGTGTGTGTGTGTGTGTGTGTGTGTGTGTGTGTGTGTGTGTGTGTGTGTGTGTGTGTGTGTGTGTGTAAAGTCTCTTTAGTGGGTGTGTTGTCTCCTCCAGAGCTCAGGACCAGAGCACATTTCTTACATTGTGAGTGTCTGAAGTCTCCACCTCTCTATGTTGAATGATAAATCAACAATACCAGCTTTAAGGGGGACAGATGAACGGTCATGTTATTAACTCTGATCTGGTCTCTGCTCTGTTCCCAGATTCCTGTCCGCTCACTCTGGACCCAAACACAGCATACAAAACCCTCTCTCTGTCTGGGGAGAACAGGAAGGTGACATGTTCAAAGCAGATCCAGTCATATCCTGACCATCCAGACAGATTCACCATCTACTTCCAGGTGCTGTGTAGAGAGGCTCTGTCTGGGCGCTGTTACTGGGAGGTGGAATGGGGAAATTGTGTTCACATAGCAGTCTCATATAAAGACATCAGCAGAACAGAGAGCAACTCCTCCTGGTTTGGTAACAATAACAAGTCCTGGTGTTTAATGTGCTCTAGCGATGGTTACAGGTTATTTCATAATAATGTTGAGACTAATGTATCAGGCCCTCAGTCCTCCAGAGTAGGAGTGTACCTGGATCACAAGGCAGGTTCTCTGTCCTTCTACAGCGTCTCTGACACAGTGACCCTCCTCCACAAAGTCCAGACCACATTCACCCAGCCACTCTATCCAGGGTTTAGGTTGTGTAGTTATAATTACTGTGCAGAGATTAGTAAACTGTGGTAGAGGGAGGGGGATCCTTCGAGAGGATGGGGGGAGAGTAGGGGGGAGGAGATGAGGGGGGGGGGGGGCAGGGGAAGAGGAGAGGAACGTAACGTTGCCTCTGGCTCAAGTTTGCAACCTCATGAAGCAGAGTTCAGACTAGATTCACCCAGCCACTCTATCCTGGGTTTGTATGCCTTAATGCAGTCACGGTTTTCTCAGTCATTTTGTCTTTATAGTTTCAGCTGATTACTAATAATTGTTCTAGCATTGTACTTCAGGAGGCCTAATAGAAGGAAATCTTGTGCCATCATTTGTTTATAATTGTTGAACTTTGGTTCTTTAATATTGTAATTTCAACTTGATCATTGTATATAATACTTTTGTCTTAGATTCATTTATAAACATCTATTATAAAGGATGATATTGTTGATGAACTTTGATACTGTATAAGTGGTCTTTTTTCTCTGTATAATGACTGAATCAGGTATTCATGAATGTTGGTGTTCATGACTGCTGTTTAAATGATTGGTTAGTTGTTTTCTCTCCTACTGTTACCTAAGTGGCTGTTATATTTCATCCTGAAGTAAAGATTAAATAAAGGCATATGAAACTGAAAGACATCTCATTACTGTATGAAAATGTGTGGAATTTGCTCTTATTACTAAAACTCTTTCCCTCCCTTCCTCCCCGTCCCCACCTTACATCCTTTCATCCTTCTCTCCGTCTTTCCATCTCTCTCTCTCTCTCTCTCTCTCTCTCTGTTTGGCTGTTGTTTTTCCCCTTCCATCTCTGCACCCTATCACTATCATAATTACTATGTGTAAACATTTTGTAATAGATTCTGGTTAAACTATGAATCACTGCGTTCTTGTTTATGGCAAAAAAAAACATACAAAACATCTTACAACAACCAGGCCAGGTCCAGCCTGGCTCATGTGCGTGGCTGGCTTGTTTCTTTTCAGGACTGGTAGGACGGAAGCTAGTCATGCCACTGGAATAGCTGTGAATTGAAATGACATGAAATAATGTCTGATAAATTAAGATAGGTCTTGTCACCTGGACACATCAGTTCCAATGCTTCCAATGCTAATCCAGCACACTAAGAGTGGGATAGCCAGCTAGCTCATGAGTTCATAACAACTAGCAGCAGCTTCCATAACATTAATGGTAGTGGTCAGAGGCTAAAGCAGTTACACTGATGATTCCTGTAACGTTAGTTATTTTGCTGCGATTGGTTCAACTTCTGTTTCTGAACAAAAGTCATTACCTGCTGTATGCACATCCCTTTAGGTGGTGAAGTAAGTAGACGTTAATTTCTGAGAATGTCCCGCGTGGGAGTCCAGTGCTCTGACCACTACCCTACTTGTGGAATTAAGGTAAGGGATAAAAAGGTTGGAGTGAAAGGATGAACATGTGGAGGTTTGGGGTATAGTCCCATAAAGTCATCCCCAGCGGGACTTAAACCCCGGTCTCCCGGGTGGGAGTCCAATGCTCTGACCACTACTCTACTTGTGAAGTGGATATTGGAGAGTTGATTTTGTTGTCCTTGATTTTGGTGTGCTGGGACTACTGCCTCTTATCAACAGAGAGATGCAGGCCAACATTGTCAGGAGTAAGGGAGTGAGGGAGGGAGGGAGGGAGGGAGGGAGTGATAACCTGACAAACGCTATACTAGGTGCGCTGGCTTCCAGCCACGCACAAAAAAGGCAGTACCGGGCCTATGCTGCAGGTGTAGGCCTAATGTCATATGGTAGGCCTTTCCCTTCCATTTAAGAGTGCAGCTATTAACTTTATAACCTTCACCTGTAATCGGGAGAGGGATGGGTAGATATGTAGACAGATCTTTACATTGATCTCTCCTAGTTTTGTATGTATGTATGTGTGTGTGTGTGTATTTGTGTGTGTGTGTGTGTGTGTTTGTGTGTGTGTGTGTGTGTGTGTGTGTGTGTGTGTGTGTGTCTGTTTCTAAGGTCCAAGACCTCCCTGCTGGGCCATGCTGGTGTGTTCTCGTAGGAATAGGGAAATACAGTTTAGGTCAGAAGTGATCTCTGTTTCTCGCATACTTGAACTCACTCATCACGTAGATGACGACGACTTCTGCTGTACTCGTTTCAGGCGTGTCCATTTTTAAGGTTATTTTGTGTTTTTATTTGGACTAATATAGGTTATACAAATGATTTTCATTTGATGTATGCTCACTAGGAGATGAAATGTATGTAGTGATCCTGACCACCAGTCAGGAACGAGGGGGACTGTCAAGTGCACCAAGGGCTGGAATATTAGACCCAAGAGTCAGACATGAGAGACGAGAGGAACATTAGACCCAAGAGTCACACATGAGAGACGAGAGGAACATTAGACCCAAGAGTCAGACATGAGAGAAGAGAGGAACATTAGACCCAAGAGTCAGACATGAGAGACGAGAGGAACATTAGACCCAAGAGTCAGACATGAGAGACGAGAGGCCTACGGGGGCAGATCCAGCCCAAGCACCTGGGACAGGCCGGAAAGGTGGTAATAAATATTATAAGTGGATCCCTCTAAAAAAAATGGATGGATGGATGGATGAATAATGAATGGTCCACACACACATGGAACTGATAAGGGCCCGACTAGCTCTGGTGATAAGGAACCCCCCCCTCTCTAGCCAGGGTCTGGCGCTTATCAGAAGGAACAAAGGGATAGTGTTGAATGAACTGCCTGAACTTTCCTGTATGAGGTTGCGAATAATAGATGTTAAAAGGAAAAGGTGTAATCAAGCAAGTAACACTGTTTAGAGTGAATATAATTTATTGGAAATGTAATCCCTTAAAGTAGAAGTAGAAATTTATAAGTCATGTATCTGTTCTTAGTCAAGATCAATTATATAACCATGTATACGTGTGAGACAGTAATGACAATGTAATGATTGGAGAATGTATCCATGTATCAACTGTTTGAGTATGTAGGTAATGCTTAAAGTAGGATATTTAATAAGATATTAATTAGACATTTATTCTGTGATGTCCTGCTTTGGGTAAGAGAGAGATAAGATGTTGAATGCAGGAATTGTTAACCTGCCAGGGAGAGAAAGAGAGAAAAAAAAGAAGGGAGAGTGATGAAGGGAGAGTGACGTTGTCGTCTCTTGATCATTTCTGGCTGTAAGGAAGAAGACTCAGATCCATCGATGCCAGTTTCAATACTTTTATTTAATCTCTGGCATCAAAATCACACTGCAGTTGTGATGAGTTCACTCGTCAATGGTCTAGGATGAACTTACTTGACACAGAGAACACTCTCTTGGTTATACGAAAAGAGGTGTTACCCAAAATTGTCCTGTTCTTCGTTACCTTGTCTAAAGTTAGACAGTTTAATGGCTCAGTTAAACAGATCCTGTGTGCCTTGTTTGTGTGACGGTGTGTGTGCTTGTGAGTAGCCTTTGAAAATCAGCGCTCTGCTGTGAGACACCTAATCCTATAATCAGAAACTTGACGCCTAGTGAATATATAGGTTTTACTAAAAGCCACTAAATGTCATATAGGTGGCAATAGTGAATATATGGATTTTACTCAAAGCCACTAAATGTCATATAGGTGGCAATAGTGAATATATGGATTTTACTAAAAGCCACTAAATGTCATATAGGTGGCAATAGTGAATATATGGATTTTTCTAAAAGGCACTTAATGTCATATAGTTTAGATAAGAAGCTATTAGTAAAATATAGGTGGTACCAGTCTGCCACAGCAACACACACTGGAAAATCCCCAGTGTCTTAAAGACAACCTAGGCCTGTCTGTAGCTTTCCATCCCTCCAGTATGTGTGTGCATTTGAAATTCACTATATAACTTGTGATTATTTTGGTCAAAATATACTACAATATAATACAGAAAGTGAAGTGAAAATGTACCGCAAAAATGATGGTGAATAAACCATGCTAGCAGCTCATGTTGTTGTCTGTTTTCCTGCCTACATTACACCGGCCAACCCTACACAATGCTTTTCTTACATGTTGTCTAGTTTTATCTGTACAACAGATCAGATTTGGTGCATTTTCTGACTGTTTTGCTTCTGATAAATCTGTGCACTTGCTTTCTAAACGCTCTCTACATCGATCAAACTAGAGTTGATGAGCAGGAATACACACAGGACACAAGGATTCAGTACTTTAGAACATGAACAAGATATTTAATATTGCAACAGTTCATATGTGAAGGGTTAATCCCTTCCAGCAGACACCTGACCTCAGTTGAAATGAACAATCATCACTATGTAGATATTTTTTGTCAGAAATATCAAGCAAAGGACAAAACAATTAGAAATGTTCTCTCTTATCTCTCTCTCTCTCTCTCTCTCTCTCTCTCTCTTTCTCTAAACCACGCCCCCTGGCAGAACCATCCCTTGCTCCTCCCAGTACTCACTCTAGAAACTAAAGTGTTCTCTCCGTCTCTCTCACTCTCATTCTCTTTTCTCTCTCACAAACTCTTCACTCTCTCTGAGTGACTGTGTCCCTGACACACCAGCATGGACCAGCAGGGAGTTCTGTTAGACCAGGACCAGTTCTGCTGTTCTGTCTGTCTGGACAGGATCAAGGCTCCAGTGACCCTCCCGTGTGGTCACAGCTACTGTAGAAGCTGTATCGAGGACTGCTGGGACCAGGATGAACAGAAGGGAATCTACAGCTGCCCCCAGTGCAGACAGAGCTTCACTCCAAGGCCTGCCTTGATGAGGAACTCCATGCTGGCTGAGGTGGTGGAGAAGCTGAAGGAGACAGGAGGAGCCCGGGCCGCCCCCACTGAGCTGACCAGCCCAGCTGGGTCAGAGTTGGTGACCTGTGACCTCTGCACCGGGACCAGGAAGCGGAGCGCCCACATGTCCTGTCTGGTGTGTCTGGTGTCCTACTGTGAGACTCACCTCCATCCCCACTACCAGGTTCCTGTTCTGAAGAAGCACAAGTTGGTCAAAGCCACGTGTGAACTGCAGGAGAGGATCTGCTCGAGTCACAACAAGCTGCTGGATGTCTTCTGTCGGACAGACCAGCAGTGTATCTGTTATCTGTGTACCATGGATGCACATAAAGGCCATGATACGGTGTCAGCCACAGCCGAGAGGGCAGAGAAACAGGTAAGACCTGACCAGGTCAGAAAGCACATTGTGTTGCCTCTGTGTATGAAGTGCGCTATACAAATGAAGTTTGATTTGATTTGATTTAGGTTAATTGGAATGAACATTGAATCAAGATGACAGAAACAGGGTTGTTTTTCATCCATGTTTTTTTGAAGGGGATAAAAGGTCTTCAGTGCATGAGATCTGAATAGGTTACGGCTAAAATATATTTAAAAAATAGGAATATATCAACCCAAAATACTGAAATGATAATTTGACAGATGTTTTGTTGTAATTTGTGTGTTTATCTCCAGAGCAAGCTGGGTCTGAGTCAGCAGAAAGTCCAGCAGAGAGTCCAGGAGAGAGAGAAGGAGCTGAAGGAGGTCCAGCAGGCTGTGGAGTCTCTCCAGGTCAGCATCAGGATGTCAGCTACTCTAGCTATGGTGGAGGGAGATACCTGGCCTTGTGAAACCATCCTGAACTCACCAGCTCTCTTTCAGTTTTCCTCCGCAGATCAGGATGGTGGTAATATTGATACCGTGTTGGAGAAACTCACGGCTATGCAAGACCAAGCTCGATAGAGAGACCCGTTACAGATCTGAGGACCAGGCTCGATAGAGAGACCCGTTACAGAGAGGAATGACCATCTGTTGTTCTTCTCCCTAATCTAATCAACTTTCTGCCTCCCACCCGGCCGTCAAGGCCGTTTCGCCCAAACTCCCCTGAAGATTCACAGGCTAAAGAGGCTCTGCACCCCCCCCCCTCCTCCCTTCCCTCCCCATGGACACCTCTTGTTGACTTTTGGTCTTGAGACTGATCGAGGGCGTCTCCATAGCAACCTGCTGTGTTATAGCTAAGACATTCCGGAGATTACGTCTCCACAGCCAGAGGCCTTCAGGCATACACACACACACACATGGACTCAACTCATGGACTCAGAAACACACACACACACACAAACACGCACATCACACGCACCCCACCCCCTCCCCTCCCCTGCCCTCCCTCACCCCATCCCCCCACCTTTCACCCCCCCCCCCCCCCTTTCCCTCCCATTACAGTACAGTGCTGTCAGGCTATTGGCCGCGCCTGATTGTATGGCTGCTTGTCGAGGCTGGCTGCCTGTATGGTAATTCCCTCCCCCCTCCCCTCCCCTGGTATTGTATTTTGTATGTCGTATTGTATTTTGTATGTCGCTCTTTCTTCCTTTTTATGTGTTATTTGTATTGTGAAGCGCTTTGTGCATTCGTGCTGTGAAAGGCGCTATATAAATAAAGTTTACTTACTTACTTACTTACTTACTTACTTACTTATGAGGCTAGGAGTTACCTGTAGGACAGTTATAACTGTCACATTCATGATTATTAGTTTCAGTTGAACTCTTTCTTTCTTTCTTTCTTTCTTTCTTTCTTTCTTTCTTTCTTTCTTTCTTTCTTTCTTTCTTTCTTTCTTTCTTTCTTTCTTTGTCCAGCGCTCTGGCCAGGCAGCAGAGCAGGACAGTGAGAGGATCTTCACTGAGCTGATCTGCTCCATTGAGAGAAGGCGCTCTGAGGTGAAGGAGCTGATCAGAGCCCAGCAGAGGGCAGCAGTGAGTGAGGCTGAAGGACTGGTGGAGAGACTGGAGCAGGAGATAGCTGAGCTGAGGAGGAGAGACGCGGAGCTGGAGCTGCTCTCACACACAGAAGACCACATCCACTTCCTCCAGGTACAGTAGCTGGACTCTCCTGGTACCTGACATGTGAACATCAACTGGTTTGGTCTATTGATTAGGCAAGCGTATTCTGTACACTCGGTATGTGTTTCCTATCTCTCTCTTTCTCTCTCTCTCTCCCTCTCTCTTTCTCTCTCTCTCTCTCTCTCTCTCTCTCTCTCTCTCTCTCTCTCTCCAGAGTTACCAGTCTGTTTCCAGTCCCAGTGTATCTTCAGACATCCCCAGCGTCTCTGTTCCTTCTCTTCAGTTCTTCAGTGATGTGACTAAGGCTGTCTCTGAGCTGAGAGAGAAACTAGAGGACGTGATCAAGGGAGAGTGGTCCAGCATCTCCTTCACAGGTGTGTTGGAGGAGTTTTGAGAAAATGATTCTGTAAAAATATCACTAAAGTACGGAGAGCAACAAGTGATCCTGTCTCGTCCAATAAGAAACAATGTGACCAGAGGAAAGATTTGGGGTTCACAATGAAACACATTGAACACATCTGTGTGTGTGTGTGTGTTTGTGTGTGTGTGTGTGTGTGTGTGTGTGTGTGTGTGTGTGTGTGTGTGTGTGTGTGTGTGTGTGTGTGTGTGTGTGTGTGTGTAAAGTCTCTTTAGTGGGTGTGTTGTCTCCTCCAGAGCCCAGGACCAGAGCACATTTCTTACATTGTGAGTGTCTGAAGTCTCCACCTCTCTATGCTGAATGATAAATCAACAATACCAGCTTTAAGGGGGACAGATGAACGGTCATGTTATTAACTCTGATCTGGTCTCTGCTCTGTTCCCAGATTCCTGTCCGCTCACTCTGGACCCAAACACAGCACACGAAACCCTCTCTCTGTCTGGGGAGAACAGGAAGGTGACACGTTCAAATCACATCCAGTCATATCCTGACCATCCAGACAGATTCACCTACTACTCCCAGGTGCTGTGTAGAGAGGCTCTGTCTGGGCGCTGTTACTGGGAGGTGGAATGGAGAGGTGATGTTCACATGGCAGTCTCATATAAAGACATCAGCAGAACAGAGAGCAACTCCTCCAAGTTTGGACACAATAACAAGTCCTGGTGTTTAATGTGCTCTAGCAAGGGTTACAGGTTCAGTCATAATAATGTTGGGACTGAACTATCAGGCCCTCAGTCCTCCAGAGTAGGAGTGTACCTGGATCACAAGGCAGGTTCTCTGTGCTTCTACAGCGTCTCTGACACAGTGACCCTCCTCCACAAAGTCCAGACCACATTCACCCAGCCACTCTATCCAGGGGTTAGGTTTTGTGGTTATAATTACTGTGCAGAGATCAGTAAACTGTGGTAGAGGGAGGGGGATCCTTCGAGAGGATGGGGGGAGAGTAGGGGGGAGGAGATGAGGGGGGGGGGGCAGGGGAAGAGGAGAGGAACGTAACGTTGCCTCTGGCTCAAGTTTGCAACCTCATGAAGGAGAGTTCAGACTAGATTCACCCAGCCACTCTATCCTGGGTTTGTATGCCTTAATGCAGTCACGGTTTTCTCAGTCAATATGTTTTTATAGATTCAGTTGATTACTAATAATTGTTCTAGCATTGTACTTCAGGAGGCCTAATAGAAGGAAATCTTGTGCCATCATTTGTTTATAATTGTTGAACTTTGGTTCTTTAATATTGTAATTTCAACTTGATCATTGTATATAATACTTTTGTCTTAGATTCATTTATAAACATCTATTATAAAGGATGATATTGTTGATGAACTTTGATACTGTATAAGCGGTCTTTTTTCTCTGTATAATGACTGAATCAAGTATTCATGAATGTTGGTGTTCATGACTGCTTTAATGACTTTAAATGATTGGTTAGTTGTTTTCTCTCCTACTGTTACCTAAGTGGCTGTTATATTTCATCCTGAAGTAAAGATTAAATGAAAGCATATGAAACTGAAAGACATCTCATTACTGTATGAAAATGTGTGGAATTTGCTCTTATTACTAAAACTCTTTCCCTCCCTTCCTCCCCGTCCCCACCTTACATCCTTTCATCCTTCTCTCCGTCTTTCCATCTCTCTCTCTCTCTCTCTCTCTCTCTCTGTTTGGCTGTTGTTTTTCCCCTTCCATCTCTGCACCCTATCACTATCATAATTACTATGTGTAAACATTTTGTAATAGATTCTGGTTGAACTATGAATCACTGCGTTCTTGTTTATGGCAAAAAAAAACATACAAAACATCTTACAACAACCAGGCCAGGTCCAGCCTGGCTCATGTGCGTGGCTGGCTTGTTTCTTTTCAGGACTGGTAGGACGGAAGCTAGTCATGCCACTGGAATAGCTGTGAATTGAAATGACATGAAATAATGTCTGATAAATTAAGATAGGTCTTGTCACCTGGACACATCAGTTACAATGCTTCCAATGCTAATCCAGCACACTAAGAGTGGGATAGCCAGCTAGCTCATGAGTTCATAACAACTAGCAGCAGCTTCCATAACATTAATGGTAGTGGTCAGAGGCTAAAGCAGTTACACTGATGATTCCTGTAACATTAGTAATTTTGCTGCGATTGGTTCAACTTCTGTTTCTGAACAAAAGTCATTACCTGCTGTATGCACTTCCCTTTAGGTGGTGAAGTAAGTAGACGGTAATCTCTGAGAATGTCCCGCGTGGGAGTCCAGTGCTCTGACCACTACCCTACTTGTGGAACTTAGGTAAGGGATAAAAAGGTTGGAGTGAAAGGATGAACATGTGGAGGTTTGGGGTATAGTCCCATAAAGTCATCCCCAGCGGGACTTAAACCCCGGTCTCCCGGGTGGGAGTCCAATGCTCTGACCACTACTCTACTTGTGCAGTGGATATTGGAGAGTTGATTTTGTTGTCCTTGATTTTGGTGTGCTGGGACTACTGCCTCTTATCAACAGAGAGATGCAGGCCAACATTGTCGGGAGTAAGGGAGGGAGGGAGGGAGGGAGGGAGGGAGGGAGGGAGTGATAACCTGACAAACGCTATACTAGGTGCGCTGGCTTCCAGCCACGCACAAAAAAGGCAGTACCGGGCCTTTACTGCAGGTGTAGGTCTAATGTCATATGTTAGGCCTTTCCCTTCCATTTAAGAGTGCAGCTATTAACTTTATAACCTTCACCAGTAATGGGGAGAGGGATGGGTAGATATGTAGACAGATCTTTACATTGATTTCTCCTAGTTTTGTATGTATGTATGTGTGTGTGTGTGTGTGTGTGTGTGTGTGTGTGTGTGTGTGTGTGTGTGTGTGTGTGAGTGTGTGTGTGTGTGTGTGTGAGTGTGTGTGTGTGTGTGTGTGTGTGTGTGTGTGTGTGTGTGTGTGTGTGTGTGTGTGTGTGTGTGTGTTTCTAAGGTCTAACAGACCTCCCTGCTGGGCCATGCTGGTGTGTTCTCTTAGGAATAGGGAAATACAGTTTAGGTCAGAAGTGATCTCTGTTTCTCGCATACTTGAACTCACTCATCACGTAGATGACGACGACTTCTGCTGTACTCGTTTCAGTTGTTTCATTTTTAAGGTTATTTTGTGTTTTTATTTGGACTAATATAGGTTATACAAATGATTTTCATTTGATGTATGCTCACTAGGAGGTGATCCTGACCACCAGTCAGGAACGAGGGGGACTGTCAAGTGCACCAAGGGCTGGAACATTAGACCCAAGAGTCAGACAGGAGAGACGAGAGGAACATTAGGCCCAAGAGTCAGACATGAGAGACGAGAGGAACATTAGACCCAAGAGTCAGACATGAGAGACGAGAGGAACATTAGGCCCAAGAGTCAGACATGAGAGACGAGAGGAACATTAGACCCAAGAGTCAGACATGAGAGACGAGAGGAACATTAGGCCCAAGAGTCAGACATGAGAGACGAGAGGAACATTAGACCCAAGAGTCAGACATGAGAGACGAGAGGAACATTAGACCCAAGAGTCAGACATGAGAGACGAGAGGAACATTAGACTCAAGAGTCAGACATGAGAGACGAGAGGAACATCAGGCCCAAGAGTCAGACATGAGAGACGAGAGGAACATTAGGCCCAAGAGTCAGACATGAGAGACGAGAGGAACATTAGACCCAAGAGTCAGACATGAGAGACGAGAGGAACATTAGGCCCAAGAGTCAGACATGAGAGACGAGAGGAACATTAGGCCCAAGAGTCAGACATGAGAGACGAGAGGAACATTAGGCCCAAGAGTCAGACATGAGAGACGAGAGGAACATTAGGCCCAAGAGTCAGACATGAGAGACGAGAGGAACATTAGGCCCAAGAGTCAGACATGAGAGACAAGAGGAACATTAGGCCCAAGACTCAGACATGAGAGACGAGAGGAACATTAGGCCCAAGAGTCAGACATGAGAGACGAGAGGAACATTAGGCCCAAGAGTCAGACATGAGAGACGAGAGGAACATTAGACCCAAGAGTCAGACATGAGAGACAAGAGGAACATTAGGCCCAAGAGTCAGACATGAGAGACGAGAGGCCTACGGGGGCAGATCCAGCCCAAGCACCTGGGACAGGCCGGAAAGGTGGTAATAAATATTATAAGTGGATCCCTCTAAAAAAATGGATGGATGGATGAATAATGAATGGTCCACACACACATGGATCTGATAAGGGCCCGACTAGCTCTGGTGATAAGGAACCCCCCCCCCCTCTCTAGCCAGGGTCTGGCGCTTATCAGAAGGAACAAAGGGATAGTGTTGAATGAACTGCCTGAACTTTCCTGTATGAGGTTGCGAATAATAGATGTTAAAAGGAAAAGGTGTAATCAAGCAAGTAACACTGTTTAGAGTGAATATAATTTATTGGAAATGTTATCCCTTAAAGTAGAAGTAGACATTTATAAGTCATGTATCTGTTCTTAGTCAAGATCAATTATATAACCATGTATACGTGTGAGACAGTAATGACAATGTAATGATTGGAGAATGTATCCATGTATCAACTGTTTGAGTATGTAGGTAATGCTTAAAGTAGGATATTTAATAAGATATTAATTAGACATTTATTCTGTGATGTCCTGCTTTGGGTAAGAGAGAGATAAGATGTTGAATGCAGGAATTGTTAACCTGCCAGGGAGAGAAAGAGAGAAAAAAAAGAAGGGAGAGTAATGAAGGGAGAGTGACGTTGTAGTCTCTTGATCATTTCTGGCTGTAAGGAAGAAGACTCAGATCCATCGATGCCAGTTTCAATACTTTTATTGAATCTCTGGCATCAAAATCACACTGCAGTTGTGATGAGTTCACTCGCCAATGGTCTAGGATGAACTTACTTGACACAGAGAACACTCTCTTGGTTATACGAAAAGAGGTGTTACCCAAAATTGTCCTGTTCTTCGTTACCTTGTCTAAAGTTAGACAGTTTAATGGCTCAGTTAAACAGATCCTGTGTGCCTTGTTTGTGTGACGGTGTGTGCGCTTGTGAGTAGCCTTTGAAAATCAGCGCTCTGCTGTGAGACACCTTATCCTATAATCAGAAACTTGACGCCTAGTGAATATATAGGTTTTACTAAAAGCCACTAAATGTCATATAGGTGGCAATAGTGAATATATGGATTTTACTCAAAGCCACTAAATGTCATATAGGTGGCAATAGTGAATATATGGATTTTACTAAAAGCCACTAAATGTCATATAGGTGGCAATAGTGAATATATGGATTTTACTAAAAGCCACTAAATGTCATATAGGTGGCAATAGTGAATATATGGATTTTTCTAAAAGGCACTTAATGTCATATAGTTTAGATAAGAAGCTATTAGTAAAATATAGGTGGTGCCAGTCTGCCACAGCAACACACACTGGAAAATCCCCAGTGTCTAAAAGACAACCTAGGCCTGTCTGTAGCTTTCCATCCCTCCAGTATGTGTGTGCATTTGAAATTCACTATATAACTTGTGATTATACTGGTCAAAATATACTACAATATAATACAGAAAGTGAAGTGAAAATGAACCGCGAAAATGATGGTGAATAAACCATGTTAGCAGCTCATGTTGTTTTCTGTTTTCCTGCCTACATTACATCGGCAAACCCTACACAGTGCTTTTCTTACATGTCGTCTAGTTTTATCTGTACAACAGATCAGGTTTGGTGCATTTTCTGAGTGTTCTGCTTCTGATAAATCTGTGCACTTGCTTTCTAAAAGCTCTCTACATCGATCAAACTAGAGTTGATGAGCAGGAATACACACAGGACACAGGGATTCAGTACTTTAGAACATGAACAAGATATTTAATATTGCAACAGTTCATATGTGAAGGGTTAATCCTTTCCAGCAGACACCTGACCTCAGTTGAAATGAACAATCATCACTATGTAGATATTTTTTGTCAGAAATATCAAGCAAAGAACAAAACAATTAGAAATGTTCTCTCTTCTCTCTCTCTCTCTCTCTCTCTCTCTCTCTCTCTCTCTTTCTCTAAACCACGCCCCCTGGCAGAACCATCCCTTGCTCCTCCCAGTACTCACTCTAGAAACTAAAGTGTTCTCTCCGTCTCTCTCACTCTCATTCTTTTTTCTCTCTCACAAACTCTTCTCTCTCTCTGAGTGACTGTGTCCCTGACACACCAGCATGGACCAGCAGGGAGTTCTGTTAGACCAGGACCAGTTCTGCTGTTCTGTCTGTCTGGACAGGATCAAGGCTCCAGTGACCCTCCCGTGTGGTCACAGCTACTGTAGAAGCTGTATCGAGGACTGCTGGGACCAGGATGAACAGAAGGGAATCTACAGCTGCCCCCAGTGCAGACAGAGCTTCACTCCAAGGCCTGCCTTGATGAGGAACTCCATGCTGGCTGAGGTGGTGGAGAAGCTGAAGGAGACAGGAGGAGCCCGGGCCGCCCCCACTGAGCTGACCAGCCCAGCTGGGTCAGAGTTGGTGACCTGTGACCTCTGCACCGGGACCAGGAAGCGGAGCGCCCACATGTCCTGTCTGGTGTGTCTGGTGTCCTACTGTGAGACTCACCTCCATCCCCACTACCAGGTTCCTGTTCTGAAGAAGCACAAGTTGGTCAAAGCCACGTGTGAACTGCAGGAGAGGATCTGCTCGAGTCACAACAAGCTGCTGGATGTCTTCTGTCGGACAGACCAGCAGTGTATCTGTTATCTGTGTACCATGGATGCACATAAAGGCCATGATACGGTGTCAGCCACAGCCGAGAGGGCAGAGAAACAGGTAAGACCTGACCAGGTCAGAAAGCACATTGTGTTGCCTCTGTGTATGAAGTGCGCTATACAAATGAAGTTTGATTTGATTTGATTTAGGTTAATTGGAATGAACATTGAATCAAGATGACAGAAACAGGGTTGTTTTTCATCCATGTTTTTTGAAGGGGATAAAAAGTTTCAGTGCATGAGATCTGAATAGGTTACGGCTAAAATATATTTTAAAAAAAAATAGGAATATATCAACCCAAAATACTGAAATGAGTGATCATTTGACAGATGTGTCAATGTTTTGTTGTAATTTGTGTGTTTATCTCCAGAGCAAGCTGGGTCTGAGTCAGCAGAAAGTCCATCAGAGAGTCCAGGAGAGAGAGAAGGAGCTGAAGGAGGTCCAGCAGGCTGTGGAGTCTCTCCAGGTCAGCATCAGGATGTCAGCTACTCTAGCTATGGTGGAGGGAGATACCTGGCCTCCTGAAACCATCCTGAACTCACCAGCTCTCTTTCAGTTTTCCTCCGCAGATCAGGATGGTGGTAAGATTGATACCGTGTTGGAGAAACTCACGGCTATGCAAGACCAAGCTCGATAGAGAGACCCGTTACAGAGAGGAATGACCATCTGTTGTTCTTCTCCCTAATCTAATCAACTTTCTGCCTCCCACCCGGCCTTCAAGGCCATTTCGCCCAAACTCCCCTGAAGATTCACAGGCTAAAGAGGCTCTGCACCCCCCCCCCACTCCTCCCTTCCCTCTGTCACATAACTGTCACATTCATGATAATTGGTTTCAGTTGAACTCTTTCTTTCTTTCTTTCTTTCTTTGTCCAGCGCTCTGGCCAGGCAGCAGAGCAGGACAGTGAGAGGATCTTCACTGAGCTGATCTGCTCCATTGAGAGAAGGCGCTCTGAGGTGAAGGAGCTGATCAGAGCCCAGCAGAGGGCAGCAGTGAGTGAGGCTGAAGGACTGGTGGAGAGACTGGAGCAGGAGATAGCTGAGCTGAGGAGGAGAGACGCGGAGCTGGAGCAGCTCTCACACACAGAAGACCACATCCACTTCCTCCAGGTACAGTAGCTGGACTCTCCTGGCACCTGACATGTGAACATCAACTGGTTTGGTCTATTGATTAGGCCAGCGTATTCTGTACACTCGGTATGTGTTTCCTATCTCTCTCTCTTTCTCTCTCTCTCTTTCTCTCTCGCTCTCTCTTTCTCTCTCTCTCTCTCTCTCTCTGTCTCTCTCTCTCTCTCTCTCTCTCTCCAGAGTTACCAGTCTGTTTCCAGTCCCAGTGTATCTTCAGACCTCCCCAGCGTCTCTGTCCCTTCTCTTCAGTACTTCAGTGATGTGACTAAGGCTCTCTCTGAGCTGAGAGAGAAACTAGAGGACGTGATCAAGGGAGAGTGGTCCAGCATCTCCTTCACAGGTGTGTTGGAGGAGTTTTGAGAAAAACAATCTGTAAAAATATCACTAAAGTACGGAGAGCAACAAGTGATCCTGTCTCGTCCAATAAGAAACAATGTGACCAGAGGAAAGATTTGGGGTTCACAATGAAACACATTGAACACATCTGTGTGTGTGTGTGTATGTGTGTGTGTGTGTGTGTGTGTGTGTGTGTGTGTGTGTGTGTGTGTGTGTGTGTGTGTGTGTGTGTGTGTGTGTGTGTGTGTGTGTGTGTGTGTGTGTAAAGTCTCTTTAGTGGATGTGTTGTCTCCTCCAGAGCCCAGGACCAGAGCACATTTCTTACATTGTGAGTGTCTGAAGTCTCCACCTCTCTCTGTTGAATGATAAATCAACAATACCAGCTTTAAGGGCGACAGATGAACGGTCATGTTATTAACTCTGATCTGGTCTCTGCTCTGTTCCCAGATTCCTGTCCGCTCACTCTGGACCCAAACACAGCACACAAATACCTCTCTCTGTCTGGGGAGAACAGGAAGGTGACATGTTCAAAGCAGATCCAGTCATATCCTGACCATCCAGACAGATTCACCTGCTACCCCCAGGTGCTGTGTAGAGAGGCTCTGTCTGGGCGCTGTTACTGGGAGGTGGAATGGGGAAATGGTGTTCACATAGCAGTCTCATATAAAGACATCAGCAGAACAGAGAGCAACTCCTCCTTGTTTGGTAACAATAACAAGTCCTGGTGTTTATTGTGCTCTAGAGATGGTTACAGGTTCAGTCAAAATAATGTTGAGACTAATGTATCAGGCCCTCAGTCCTCCAGAGTAGGAGTGTACCTGGATCACAAGGCAGGTTCTCTGTCCTTCTACAGCATCTCTGACACAGTGACCCTCCTCCACAAAGTCCAGACCACATTCACCCAGCCACTCTATCCAGGGTTTAGGTTTTGTTATTATAATTACTGTGCAGAGATCAGTAAACTGTGGTAGAGGTAGGGGGATCCTTCGAGAGGATGGGGGGAGAGTAGGGGGGAGGAGATGAGAGATGACAACTAATAATTGTTCTAGCATTGTACTTCAGGAGGCCTAATAGAATGCAATCTTCATACCATCATTTGTTTATAATTGTTGAACTTTGGTTCTTTAATATTGTCATTTCAACTTGATCATTGTATACAATAATTTTGTCTTAGATTCATTTATAAGCATATATTATAAAAGATGATATTGTGGATGTACTTTGATACTGTATAAAGGGTCTTTTTTCTCTGTACAATGACTGAATCAGGTATTCATGAATGTTGGTGTTCATGACTGCTGTTTAAATGATTGGTTAGTTGTTTTCTCTCCTACTGTTACCCAAGTGGCTGTTATATTTCATCCTGAAGTAAAGATTAAATAAAGGCATATGAAACGGAAAGACATCTCATTACTGTATGAAAATGTGTCAAAATTGCTCTTATTACTAAAACTCTTTCCCTCCCTTCCTCCCCGTCCCCACCTTACATCCTTCTCTCCGTCTTTCCATCTCTCCCTCTCTCTCTCTCTGTTTGGCTGTTGTTTTTCCTCTTCCATCTCTGCACCCTATCACTATCATAATCACTATGCGTAAACATGTTGTAATAGATTCTGTTAGGGCTAGTGGAGGAGGACCCAAGAGCAGACATGACAGGCGTATGGGGACAAACCCACGTTGGGGCACATTTACTGGCAAGGGGTCAGGCAGGAACATGGCAGTCAGACAGACGAGGGGGTCAGACAGGTTCTTGGTTCTCCAGTCAGGCAAGGTTCAGGAAGAACATGGCAGGGAGGTTAGACTAGGATGAAAGAAAACAAAAGGGTGAGGTAGGGTTAGGATAAAGGCAGGTTTTGGTTAGAGGTACAGTAGAGACTTGACATGATACCCACTAGGTTGGTCAACGATCTGGCACAGACTGCTGATTAGCCCTGCTTCTTAACCCGGCTGAGATGGGTTGATTGGAGATGCAAGGCAGGTGTGAAGCGAGAACACGCCCGGCTCGTGGCTGATTGGTGAGCTCAGGCAGGTGTGGAGTGGGAGCGCGCCCGGCTCGTTGGTGAGAGCGCAGTTCCCGCTGCGCCGTCTGGGATGTACCAGGGGAACCTGTGTGGTTTCTTTTCTTCTTGACTTTTGGGCAAAAAATGAAAGGACTTCAGGAGCAAAATGCAGTTAAACCAAATATTTATTGAGCACGCCACACAGGTCAAAATTTCGGCAGTAGCCTACTAAAGTTCTTTTCACGAGGTGGCGAGTTTATATCTTGGCTGCAGGCCAAGTATCACATGACAAACAAATTTGCATACAAGGGATGTACATTTAACACAGATAGTCTTGTAATTGGTCAACAGGTCACTAAGCTCTGCCCCCCTCCGGACATGGGGGCAATCTTGGGTTCTTCCTGTCCTGCTTAGATCACGTTTCAACTGTAGACGAGGTGTTATCTTTATTGACCCAGAGGACAAAGGAATGTTTACTCAGGACAGGGCATCTGTTGTCAATATCCTGTTACATTAACACAGTTCTTACCTAAAGTGAAGTTTATTCATTAAGCCTTAGTACATTGATTACTACATGAGAGTAATACAAATGTATTGATGTAATACAGTATAAAAATATACTACACCTGCTACCTGCTATGTAGCAGGCGAGAAGTAGCATGCTATATAGTAGCCTACCTACTACTCCAAGAAAACGATATAGCAGGCGAGAAAAATGTAGCATGCTACTCGAGTCAGGTGACGGGAATGCGTGGGTTACGTCGTTACGCTGAGGCGAAAAGGCGTTCAGTTACCCAGACCTCGAACCTGTGGTTAGTTTATATTCTGGTTATATTCTGTCAAATATGTCGTTTCGCGATCGTACTGCCTGGCTACAGAGCTCCAGAAACCGTAGCCGTAGCAGAGGACTCTGGGCCGGACACAATGTGATGCAGCATAGGGGTTCCTGGAGCTCTGTAGCCTGGCTGATCGCGAAGTTGTGAACAGAATAAATACAACATACGAGCAAATCCCTCCCCTATAATGAAACTGTTAAAACTAATATGCCTGGATAAAGAAATAATTTTTCGAAACGATATATTTGACAGAATGGTGATTTGATGGCAGGTACTCGGCCATGACCGGCCGCTCCTCTGCTATAGAGTTCTCTATTGTATAGACGAGGTGTTCAATTGCTCAAGTGTTGTCAGGTGTTGATTCAAGTGATAGTGTAGGCTACAGTAGTGCAGAGTCAGTTGTCTATTGTATAGACGAGGTGTTCAATTGCTCAAGTGTTGTCAAGTGTACAGTGGTGCAGAGTCAGTTGTTTATAGTAGGCCTACTTTGGTTGTACTATACATAGGCCCTCACTCTAATTATAACAATGGCACACACATGCCACCCCCTGGACCAACAAGTGAACACGTGACACCTTGTCTATACAATAGACAACTGACTATGCACCACTGTACACTCGAACCAACACCTGACAACACTTGAGCAATTGAACACCTCTATACAATAGACAACTGACTCTGTACTACTGTATACATGTGCATTACATGCCTCTCTTCTTTATAAAGATGGTCACAACCACAACATGTCCTGAGAGCACATGCAAAATAGCAACTTATGGCTAGTTTTAATGTGCATGTCTGTATGTTTAATAAAGCATTTAGGAAAAGTTTAAATCAAGACTTGCGTATTACCTATTCTGTTGAGTACTATGTTTGTTAATATGTTGTTCATTCATGATATTATTACAATTGACCTTTCAAGTCTGCCTACACTTAGGTTACTTAGCTAAGAACCATTTTAATTACAATTTACTTCTAAGGGCAAATACTTTACTTTCATATCTTCATATCAATATAATATCAAGATCCTATGTCCAAATAACCCACTGTGTCATGGGTCTACTTATTCACCACCTAAAGGGAAGGGCAAAACAGCAAGTCATAACCTTTATCCAGAAACAAAAGTTGAACCCATTGCAGCAAAATAGCTAACATTACAGGAATCATCAAAGCGTGACCTGGCCTGGTTTCGACAATATAGCAGGGGAGGTTCTCGCCTGCTATATAGCAAGTAGCAGGCATTTCGGACACGATTATGACATCATAATGGGGGAAGCAATGGAATTTAGAATTTGGAGTTGGAATTTGGAATGGGGTTCAATTATGACCCCCAAGAACTTGTTCTTGTTTGTGAATTTGAAAGGAAACATTCAGATTAATTTGGGCATTGCGCATGTGGAGAGCTTTGGAGAAAGACACAGTTATTGCAGTTCAGTTATTATAGTGAAATTATGTTCAGCAAGTTGCTACCCAAGTTTGGGTGCAACACAGTGCACCCGTTGGTGTGGACGGCCGGCGCGGTGTTAACGGCAGCTGGGGGCGTCTACATTTACCAGCGTTTCTGGGGATCCTCACCCTCATCTGAGGAAGGTGAGAAACAAACTAGCCTTCATATGCTAATGTGTTTTGTCACAAAACCAAATAACTACGTAGCTCATATGGCTATTAAAAATAATGCAGAACCCTAGAAGTAGAAATCTAGAAGAGGCCTTTAGAATATGTTTGCTCTAAATTTGTATTAATTCATTCAGTAGACGTTGGTGGACCGCTCTTGGTTTATTGTTGTGGTCAGAGACCTATCAATTTACTTTGACTGTTGCCATGGTAGCTAGTTTCCAAACATGATTGCTGACACTGTCAGCAAATAGAAATGCTTCTACCATCCTGACATAAAACTCAACCTTTCAGAGGGTATGTGGGTGGCATGGCTTCATGTGGCTGATCTACTCGTAGGGCGAGTTCAGCCCAGACAAAACGGAGAAAAACGTTTATTGAAACAGAAATGATGGTGCATTACAAAATTATGCTGATTGGGTAACACAGAGAAAATATTTCTTTCAACCTGGAAAATGTTTTTTTTTAATAATGCTCATGAAAACCAATAAGAGGAGGAGCTTATATATTTGGGTTGTGGTCAAGGCCTTTAGCCAACTACTAAAAGGGTAAAGGCTAGTTCACATAAAGGCAAAGGCCGTTTAGGGTTAAGGTTACTGTAGGGTTAAAGTTAGGGTTAAGGTTAGGGGTGGTGGATTAGGTTTAGGGTTCGACCAGTCTCTGCGTTTATGGGAACTAGCCACTACCCCAACCGAAAGGTCAAAACCCGTGATGGATGTTATCAGCCAATGAAAAAACAGCTTGACACTGAAACAGAAAAACAGAAAATCTGAACAGATAGGCTGCATTCCAAATCTGAACAGATAGGCTGCATTCCAAATCTGAACAGATAGGCTGCATTCCAAATTGCTTCTTCCACATTTTACTACCAGTACGTACTACAGCTGCCCATAGAATGTACGCACTTTGCACACAGTATGCAACCAATTGGGACTACTTTGTCATAACATTGTGCCATCAAATGATCACATCCGTCGCTGTCCATGATGCGACATTCGTCCACAGCTGGGATTCATAAAAACACCTCTGGCGCGACTCGCACATGTCACATAGTTTCCGCTGAATACAGGATTGTGGGTGAAAAAATAGCCAAAAAGGTGTACTGGCTTGCATACTGCAAAATACAACCGAATGTACAGTAGGACATCCTGATAGTTTTTCCATACTGCATGTTGGGACATACTACATACATTTCTGGCATACTATATAGCATGGAAGTACATGATTTGGAAAGCAGCCATAGATTTTCATGTGAACTCCAACTGCAGTAGTTGATTGGTTTCTGGTTGGTTGAGTAACCAGCTAATTGTCTGTTCTCAAGACCTGAATCATCAGTCTCCAGATGATCTCCCCATCGCTCCTGACGCCCCAAAAGCTGAACCATCCCAAGTAAAGTTTCACTTCTCATTGTTTCCCACAAGTCATTCATTAAACAAATGTAGACCTTATAAAGGCATCATCTGGACAGGCTCTGTACTGTGTCTTTTGGCAGGATGTTGGCGGGGAGACTGGCCAGCGCCTGCTTCTACCGTGGAAGTACAGCCCAATGCGCTGTGGCCCGGTCACCATCTACAGAGTGAGAGCCCAGTCACCTCAGTGACAAGACCCATCAGCATAATGGGTACATTTATCAATGAACTGAAAACTCTCTAAAGCTCTTCTGAGGGTTTTTGTTTTGCTGTCTTTTTTTTAAGGAGGTCAATCAGGAGAGCGGCCGGCACCTTGCTAACAACACCTGCTGTGGTCCGGTTGTCCCATTCCAGGTCAATGTTACATCCTCTATTATATGTCAAGCATTAGCTCAAAGCTCTTTGATTGACATGAAATGGGGAAAAAAAAGTTTTTTGAAAATACTTCAAAGTGTTCCTATTGCTGCGTAGCTGCTTTTGCAAATAGTAGTTTGAGAGAAACAGTAGTCTAAGGTGTGGGGATGTATGTGCTGGTTATGTGCAGGCCCCTCCAGAGTCAAGGCTGGGAACCAGACAGTCATACTGTAACCGGTCTGAGTTCTCCTTCTGGACTGATTCTGAGGTCAGTGTGATATTCTGTTATGTCATTCCTACATAATAATAATAATATTATATTATATTATATAAAAGTATTATTATTATTATTGTTGTTATTATTATTGTTGTTATTTTATTTTGAATCTCAAAGTGCTGAAATTATCTGTGCCCCATCACTATCCAGAATATTAGAAATCCTTCCATTAAAAAAAAAGGAGAGGTAAAAGAAAAAACTTGAGGATTTACAGTAGAACCCCCCCCCCCCCCAACACACACACACACACACACACAAAGTGCAGAATTATGACTATCAGACCCTGATGTGATAGTCTGACTTGACTGTGCTTATGTTTTGGTTGTGTAGCAAATCTCAGTCACAACTCAATACGTGTGGCTGACCAGTGGACGTATGACCCAACTGTGGCGGAGCGATCTAGAGACTAGAGTCAGCCTGCAGGTAACGTGTTGGTTTGTTATTGACTTAATAGTGTGTTCCAGTAACAAATACTACATTTATTATCCTTTGCTAAAGAGTGTTTGTCTGACCTGAACCTAAAAATATTAACTTTATGGTTACCTCTCTTGATACTGAAGGGTGCACCGATCCTTCACTCCGCCACAAACCATGTCATGGGAGTTAAAGTACGTATCTTCATTTATTTTTTAATATATATAACATTTTTAACAAACGTAAGAGATGAAAATACCTATCATCCTTGTTTGGTCTGCTTATATTTCTTTAGCTAGTGGGAGGCGCTCTAGAGGAGTATATCTCCTACAGCTACAAGCAGAACACCTGCCTCACCCTGTTTGATGGCTTTGACGTGAGTGGTCGTTAAACCTTCAGCACTAACCAGATGTTGTTTGTTGACTCACCCCTACATGAATCAGTTAGTGATCGGGTGCTTTTGCGTATTAAAACAGCAGCGGGACGTGACGGTGGAGTTCTCCGGGTTCTACGTGGATCCTAGCGGCGGGGTCCATCCCTCCCACTGGACGGCTGCTCGGACGTTCCACGGATATTCCCAGCATCCCCACGGCCGCCAACATGCCGACGGTCCCGGCTGCGCCCATAGCCCCGGGAACACTGACGGGGAGTCACGGGAGACTCCGTACCCTGAGAAGGAGAAGAAGAAGAAGAGGAAGAGGAGGAGGCAGAAGAAGAAGAAGAAGAAGGAGGAGGAGGAGGACAGGGATGTGTCCTGCCTCATGTTAGTCCTGTTAGACTGGCACTCTGACACTTAATTATGTGGTTTGATATAAAGGTTTTCTTCTAAGGAGCCACTGAGCCAAATCCAGCCATAGCCAGGACAGTGCTGACTTGTTTGCTCTGCTGTTCCTAGGCTGTATCTGCAGAGAAAAGGGTTAATCCAGGGCTTGAGTGCCAAAATGGCCGCCCTTCGCAAGGCATTTGACGTGAGTTCAAATCATGTACAAACGTGCCTCTTCTTATGTATTCTGTCCATGTGCATGAGTCTAGATGTCCAATTTGAGCTCACATTGTTTTTCCACAGTCCCTCCTGACCCAGGAAACCACAAAAAACTACCTGACAGTGGCATCGAAGATGATCCTGTGTGGGCTGGTCACCCTCAACCAGGCGGTTAGTAGACCTAACCAGGCGTCTCAGGCTGAGAGCCACAGGGAATGTGTATCCATGGCCATTCACAAATCACCTCAATGATTATCTCGGTCTCTCTGATTGGTCAGGATGCCAGGTTCATTGGTGCTGCATTCGACCGCCTGGTGAGCTACATTGAAGCCCCAGGTCACAAGGCTGGTATAGAGAGGGAGTTGGCCTCTGTCCAAGTAAGCTACTGTCTATATGCGACCTTCTGCTGTGATATTGTCTGGTATTCCACTAAGCAGCATATTTCTGCGTTGTTTTGTCGTTGGTTATTTAGGTGTACCACGCCAACTTCCTGGACATTGTGTACGAGTACATCCTCCTGGGAAAGATGAGGAACGGTGTCCCCCCACTGGCGAAGAGAGTAAGCTGTAGTTAGTGTGTTGAGGGAAGCCATTTCAAACTTCATTAAGGAAATCTCACTCTGACCTAGTTAATGTGCTCTTTCCCCTAAAAGAAGGAGCGAGAATTCCTTGATCATCTCTTCCAGGTCCTGGACCACATTTTTATACCCCCTACTGGATGGCAGCCGCGGGCTAAAAGGTTCCTGGAGGTCCTCCAGGTACACACTTTGATTTTCTTTGTCAAGCTTGTTTTTGTTTACATCACGCTCTGGATCTTTGTATGGGGTACTAGTAACATGTGTCAATGTGTCTCCCTGCTCTCAGGTCCAGCTGATAAAACTTCTGGAGAGCATGGTGGAGATGGATGAGTCCATATTCAGCCAGCCAGATGAGCTGTCAGCTGTCCTCTTTGGCCGGCTGGAGGAAATTGTTCAGTACCTCTTGGAGGATCTCGAGGGCTGATAAAACATTTTATTCATATTTTCATAACTAAGTATTTGATAGTTATTTTATATTAGTAATTTGCAAAGTAATTATTATCAACTCATTTGTATAAGGTCAGTTAATATATTTGATAATACCATGTTCATGAGTTGTAGACCTTTTTTGGACATTATTCTGAAGTGCAACTATTCCTAATTTACACTAGTTTACAGTGCCCATGCAGCCGTTGTGGTAGTTCTCTTCCATCCATCCATCCATCCATCCATCCATCCATCTGTGTTAGTCCACTAGTGTTATGTTGAGATATAGATTATGACATCATCATCATTGTCCTTCTAACCCTTCTTTTAGCACTTAGTTGGGTGTATATATAAGAATACAATAAGATCATACCTTTGTTCTGATGTTTACGTTTGTTCAATTTATGGACATTCAATTTTGTTTGAAAATGTCCCCCCCTCTGGGTTTTTTACAAATCGCACCCTGGCAACTTGTATCCAATTCCTGTTTTGATTTGTGATCATTGACTCACACGAACAGACTAATTCCGATTCCGATTTCAGAACGATTAAACTGTAACATAGGCTATTTGCGGGACATCGACGTATTCGTTGGTGTATTCGTAAAAACATTTACACACCCCAATATATATTCACAAACAACAACTTCTGCGTAATGATTGTTGACATAAACCCATTCTTACGTCTCGTCATATTCAAGTCTCGTCATAATATGGGAGCTATAACGTGCGGGAATGGATGAAGGACTTAAAACAAATTGATAATAAGGACTGTATATTGGAACATTTTGACAGAATTAGATTATTGAATACAGAATATTATTTAAAAAAGAAAAGGGCAGGAGTTCTGGAGAACCTATACCCACACCCTAGCGGCATATCTCAATAAAGGCTTTTTAACTTTTGGCAGTTGCTTTATTTTGAACGAGAGAATATTATTATAATATTAACGCCAAATCCAGGATACTCGTGAAGGCGCCTGCGTTGTTATGAACGGAACGCTGCTAGGCTGCTAGAATCGGCTGCTAGAATAAGACAGCTAATTTATGTCAACAAAGCCTTTATTGAGATATGCCGCTATAGCGTGGGTGGGCTCCCCAGCTCAGTCTTGTTGTTCCGATCATGGTTTAATTTGCAATAGCTCTTTCATCACACCTGTCTGAAAGTGCCAATCGAGTGATTTACAGTGATTTTAGAAAGTTGGTGGTTTTGTCAAAAGAGCCTTGCAATTTTTTTTTTATAAAAACTAAATAAAAACAGATTGTAATCATAAAAACTGATTCCGATTCTAATTGTTAGCTATAGTGTTGTTATTAAGATATCCATGTTAGCATATAGGAGTACTGTTACTATAGTTACTGTTAGCACTTCAGACTTAGGGGCTGGGCAGCCTCAGCTGGAGACCAGACCTCCACCTCTGACCAGCCCTCTACCTCTGACCAGCCCAACACATCTGACCAGACCTCCCCCTCTGACCAGACCTCCACTCTGACCAACCCTCCACCTCTGACCAGATCTCCACCTCTGACCAGACCTCCCCCTCTGACCAGACCTCCACCTCTGACCTCCACCTCTGACCTCCACCTCTGACCAGACCTCCACCTCTCGCTGATTTGCTCCTCTGCTACAAGAGCCAGCCAGACCTTCCGTTCGTCGTCAGATCGTAGCCAAATGTTAACAGTACACTTCCCACTCCTTGCCATTATGCCTCAGAACCTGCGTGGTATTCTATGGGTTCACCACTAGATGGCGCACTAACACTGATAAATGTAGCCTATCTCTTCTCCTTCATCAAATGTCATGTGTTATGTCATGTCATTTAAATTCACAGCTATTTCAGTGGCATGACTAACTTCCGTCCTACCAGTCCTGAACAGAAACAAGCCAGCCACGCACATACGCCAGGCTGGACCTGGCCTGGTTTAAATTAACGTTGGAGATTTATTGAACGAGAAATTGCAGTAGCTGCATACAGTATAAGCTACTATTTACTGTTGATGCACTGTGGGCTCAATTGTGGTGACGATTGACCCAAAAACGTGGGAGGAGATAGGTGTAATAGGTTTCATAGTTTTTGAGAAAAACTGCGATGGAATTCATAATCCTACCAGCTAGAAGCATGGACGTTTCTGCTCACTTGGTGGTGGTTCTTGCATATCAGACAGTTCTTGCAGCCAACAATAAAATAATTCATAGGTGATTCATGTAGCTGACATTGTGCTACTGATAGACTGTCTGGTGTGTCCAATTCCTGCTCTAGTTCAAACACAAGCATTATTTTAGTATTCATATGTGCGTACATAGCATTTCATCACAATACCGGTACATCAAAAACCGACCCCTGCATGTAGTCCTGATTTTATACACTCCGGTCCAGTAGGTGGCGGTATGCACCTGCACACGCTGGTCTGTGGTCCGCCATTAACTGGGAGAAGAAGAAGACGTTAGCAGATGGCAGAGGAAGCTAACACGCTAGCAACAAGCCCTAGCTTGTACCTGTGAACTCATCTATGATATACCACATTCAGATTGAAGACTTTCGGAGCATCACGTTAAATGCAGTCATAGCCTAATGTTATAGTATTGCAATTGCTTGTTGATTCAGTATTTAACTATCTGGCTACTTTCCTGGTCCGCTAGCTTGCTAACGTTACAGACGTTGGTGCTAGCTAGCTAGCCCTGTCTCCCAGCTACAACCAGCATAGTTCCGTCTAGCTAGCGGTCTAGCTAGCTAACCTTAGCCCGAAATCCCAGTCGCTTGACCCCACACTGTGTTTGCAGGATGGCGTTGAAATCGGGAGAGGAGCGGTTGAAAGAGATGGAAGCCGAAATGGCGCTGTAAGTAGCTACATTGTCTAAAGCCCATTGAGTTTGGCCTGGGGATAGTGGTTGTAACATTATTGATGCTCTGTTTGTGGTGCTACTTGGCAGCCAACTGGCTAAATAGCTTGCAAGTCATGACTATCCCCATCATGCAGGTTTGAGCAGGAGGTCCTGGGTGGTCCTGTGGCCGGGTCCGGGGGGGGTCCAGCCATGATGGAGGCGGTTCCCGTGGCCCTAGCGGTTCCAATAGTCCGAGCTATCATCGGAACCAACACCTACAGACAAGTACTGTCATCTAATAAAACATGTGCAGACAAGTGGCTATTGCTTGAGGTGCCTTGGAACCACACTATATGCCAAAACGCACAATATACTGGCCCAAAAGAAATAGTTCATTTGGATACCCTTTTGTTCTGATGGTAGATGTAAGTTGGGCTTGGTGAGCACGAAATGTGACTCTGCTGAATATCTTTTTCGCGCGCTTGAGTAGGCTGGGCTTTAGCTCCAGACTGATTTGACGTATTAGCGTTACATGTTCTACATGTCGTCATACTAGTCCCATGTGTGTGAGTCCCTTTCCTCTCCTCCTCGTCTCCCTCAGGTACAGCAGACTCTGGATGCCAGGGCTGCCACCTTCGTAGGTCCCCCTCCGCCTGCCTTCGTAGGCCCAGGTAACGCTGCTAGCACCTCTCCACGGGGCGGCTGGGGCTCAGGAGGTAGAGCGCGTCGTCCAGCGATCGTAGGGTCAGCGGTGCGAATCCCGCCTCCTCCTGTCCACATGTCGAAGATTCCTTGGGCAAGACTCTGAACCCCAAATTGCTCCCAATGAGCAGGCCAGCTGCCGCCATTGGTGTGTGAATTGAGAGGCCATTGTAAAGCGCTCTGGATAAAAGTGCTATATGAGTGCAGTCCATTTACCATATACTTCTACTCCTGGCACATTGCTTCACAGGTGTACCTTATTCATGTACTCACAGCGATAATGACTAACCATACCGTCTCTTTAGTATTTCTTATTCTTACGCTCAAGGCACACTGAGTGTCGGAGTGGTATAGTTGGTGAGAAGCTCAGGTCTGGAATGTGAAGTCTCTTAACTAGGTACTTATCAAGTTAGCTAGATCTTTTAGGATCTGGATAAATGTAGATCATAAGTGTGTGTGTGTGTTTATTTGTTTGTTTGTTTGTCTCCAGTGCCCCCAGTCCGACCTCCACCCATGATGAGACCAGCATTTGTACCTCACATCCTGCAGAGACCAGGTCAGTGCTCCTCCCATCATCTATGCTTGTTTTTACGTTCTGTCACACTCACCCCCATTTTTGCCCACACACTCACACTCTCCCTAATCTCTCACCGTGGTCTGCTTTACACTGTGTGGACAACAGGTTTCGCTGAGAAGACTTGCCAACAAGCATTGTTTTTCTGTTGTAAAGAAAGAATCCATCATGTACTGTTTTGCCAAAACCTGGTTTCCATGCTGGCTTTCGAGTTGGCAGTAGATACTTAGTTGCCTCCCAGTATCTCCCTGTGTAAAGAAACAGCTGCCCCACCAAATTCTCTGCCTCCATTGAATCCTACTGTAAAGGCTGCATGTGTGAACTAAGCACAGCATCCACAGTGATATTTTTTTTAGTTTAATGTACTGAAAGAAATGTACTGTATATACGTAGATGCAATATGCAATGTATCTTCCACAAACTACACCTGTGGAAAATACAGGGACAAAGTAGAGGCCCTTATTCACATCCAGTGAAAAGTATTAGCAGTATTATCCTCAAGTATTATCCTCACTTGACTGCATATCTACAGTATATACACTGTACTGTAGTCATCGGATGAGCTACTGTGGAATTATATATTATGTGTCTCTGTATCCATTCCTCCAGTAGGACAGAGGATGCCAGGGATGCGTGGACCCCCCCCTCAGGGCATGATGGCCCCCCCTCTGCCACGGCCCCCTCCGCCTCCACCCATGATGATGGCGCCCCCGATGCAAGGCCCCCCTCAACACTCCATGGCCCCCCCCCTGCAAGGACCCCCCCAGCCTCAGCACCAACACCAGCATCAGCCCCAGCATCAGCCCCAACACCAGCATCAGCCCCAACACCAGCATCAGCCCCAACATCAGCCTCAGCCCCAACATCAGCCTCAGCCCCAGCACCAACACAGCATGGCCCCTATGGGACACATGGGCTCCACACCCTCGGTCAGTGTCTGCCGGGCTAGGGCGTAGGGAAAGCGGGATTCGGGGGGGGGGGTGAGGCTGGGCCTACGCTACTGGGAGGGAACAGGGGCGTGCTGTTAGCCAGCAGAAAGCTTGGAGTATACAGCTAGGCTTCAGGGGTTAGAGTTGTGGGAAGGTGGTACTCTGTGTAGGGTCAGGGGGTTGAAGATGTAGGGCTAGTGGGAGGTAGCAGTGCTTAGGGGTGGAGGTAGTGGAGCAGGTGATGGGAGATTTGATATCTCCTCCAGTGTCCAGCGGAGAGAGAACACATCGGCTGTCTCCGCCATAGCACTCTGCTAAGGGAAATCGAATGCTCGGTAACTTGTTTCTGTGGCGTGCAGAAGCAGGCGCGGTCGACTCAACCATTCGCTTCTCTCCCTCCCATCCCTCTCTCCCTCCGCTCTCCCCGCCCCCTTCTCTTTCCTCAGGCCGGGGGCATGAACCCGATGGCGTCACCCCCCTCCAGCAGGCCAGCGGCGCAGCAGCAGCCCGCCAAGATCACCCCGTCGGTCTTCCAGGCGGCTCCCACCGTCTACACGGCCCCCCCGGCCCCCAAGAGGCCTGACCTCCGTGCCCAGAGACAGGCGCGCATGGTACACAGCCCCCCTCCCTAAGAGTGACACTGACGTGTGACATGGTACAGCCCCCCTCCCTAAGAGTGACACTGACGTGTGACATGGTACAGCCCCCCTCCCTAAGAGTGACACTGACGTGTGACATGGTACAGCCCCCCTCCCTAAGAGTGACACTAACGTGTGACATGGTACAGCCCCCCTCCCTAAGAGTGACACTGACATGTGACATGGTACAGCCCCCCTCCCTAAGAGTGACACTGACGTGTGACATGGTACAGCCCCCCTCCCTAAGAGTGACACTGACGTGTGACATGGTACAGCCCCCCTCCCCAAGAGTGACACTGACGTGTGACATGGTACAGCCCCCCTCCCTAAGAGTGACACTGACATGTGACATGGTACAGCCCCCCTCCCTAAGAGTGACACTGACGTGTGACTAGAGGCGGCACAGCTGACATAAGCAGCACGTTTCTGACAAACTTGGATAAATACAGAATGGAGGATTCACGTGCCGTTGACTTTGTTTCGTGAAAGTCTAGCGTGGAAGCAAGGCAGGGCTTCCCCTCCAAGTTACTCTATAATTCCGCCTCGTCGTAATCCGTGCTCCATTCACACTAGCGTTTTCAGCACCGTTTCAAAAATAATCTGTCCTTACTAACACTCCTGAAAATGCATATTTTGTGACAATTCACGTACACTGGTCACGCACGTGTCGGCGTAAACGGGAAGCAGACTACTGAATTGTCCTTAACAATATATATATTTTTAAAATTATGTATATATAACCACTGTTGTCCATCAGTGTGTAGTCAATGTATTTAGTACACAAACAGTTAACAGGTCTCGTTCTTTACTACGAGTCCTGCTTCCCTAACCCAACTTGGTTTTGACCTCTCTTGAGAAAGTGTGAGAGGCTGTGGCTGCAGAAAATAGCCGACTACGGAGGAAGTCAATGGTGAAAAATAAGACCAGAGATGTCTTTGCTTGGACCGAGGTGGAACTGTCATTTCCGTATTAAAAGGTCTTGTTTGATACTCAACCTAAGGTCTTTCCCACATGCACACTCTCGCTCAAACGGATCTTTTTTCCACCGCTCAATTTGGAGGTGGCAAACGTGCGTGTCGTCCACACGACACGGCCATTCGACAACAACATCCATCCTAGTCACACAAAGCTTGTACATTCAAATAATCTTTCTCCTTTCTGTTGATGTAGTCTGTGGATCTAGCTGGGGGTTGTGGGAAAGGAAAAGGGTGACACAAACGTGGGCGCCTGCGTCATCGGTTTCACAAGTCCCCGGTTCCGCCCATTTACACTGCAACCCCACATTTCAAATCCCAAAACACCCCCAGCAGTGAAACACTCCAGTTTGTTTCTTATCGATCGCTGTTTATATTGATCATGTTTATATTGATCATGTTTATATTGATCATGTTTATATTGATCATGTTTATATTGATCATGTTTATATTGATCATGTTTATATTGACTCCCCCAGGAGGAGCTGGCTGCGAAGGTGGCAGAGCAGCAGGCAGCAGTGATCGCCGCTGGACTGCTGGAGGCCAAGAAGGACGCGGTCTCGGACGACAACGTCATCGGACCCAGCATGCCTGAGCCCGAGCCCGTACACACTGAGGTAGGCTGCGCTCTCCACTGCTGCTCACGCATATAATACACCCCTACACCTCACCTACTACGCACCTGACGGGGAGATCTGAGGGAATTGGGCACGTTTGAGTGATGTCATAATAGCTCTGTTTGAGTGATGTAATAATAGCTCTGTTTGAGTGATGTAATAAAAGCTCTGTTTGAGTGATGTAATAATAGCTCTGTTTGAGTGATGTAATAATAGCTCTGTTTGTGGTCGCTGGATGGAAGAGTTTCCGTCAGGGTTTACAATTGCTGAAGTCTCAGTTTGCTGGACAAATGAAGAATGTACGGATATATAACGTGATATTATCGGGCTCACACATTGCATGCTTGAAATATTATGTCTATAAAACATCAAATGACATCATGCACCAGAAATATTTTATTTAAAACTGCTTTCAATAAGTGAGGAAGAATTGTATGTTGTAAAATAAAATGAACCTGTTCCAAAATTGGAATCAATTCATATGAGGAATTGATTCCAATTCCAAGTGATTCCATACATTATCATTTCATTATAATGATAATGTATAATACATTACACTCAGGATATAAAAGAAAGACAAATGGCTCTCAGTTTTCATTTGAAGGCTGCTTAAAAAAAGGCCATCATATCATAGGCAAGTTTGGTATTTCTTGTTGCAGCACAATATGACTAAACGTCTCTGACTGAATGTGTTTGTTGTACAGCCAGCAGACGGCAGCGTGGAGGACAAGAAGAAGGGCAAGCAGGAGAAAATGAAGAAGTGCATCCGCACTGCCGCAGGCACCAGCTGGGAGGACCAGAGTCTGCTGGAGTGGGACTCGGGTATGGAACAATGAACTGGTGGAGCAGAGGTGGTTTGGAACTGTATTCCCCTGATGGGGGGTACACGTTTACGCCCAAACATTGCCCACAGACTTTTAAAACCCGCAGATTGTGCCATCGTCATCCCTTTACTCTCCTCACCCCTCCCTCTCACTCTCCCTCTCCTCTCCTCACCCCTCCCTCTCCTCCCCCTCCTCTCCTCACCCCTCCCTCTCACTCTCCCCCTCCTCTCCTCACCCCTCCCTCTCCTCCCCCTCCTCTCCTCACCCCTCCCTCTCCTCCCCCTCCTCTCCTCACCCCTCCCTCTCACTCTCCCCCTCCTCTCCTCACCCCTCCCTCTCCTCCCCCTCCTCTCCTCACCCCTCCCTCTCCTCCCCCTCCTCTCCTCACCCCTCCCTCTCACTCTCCCCCTCCCTCTCCTCACCCCTCCCTCTCCTCCCCCTCCTCTCCTCACCTCTCACCCTCCCCCTCCTCTCCTCACCCCTCCCTCTCCTCCCCCTCCTCTCCTCACCCCTCTCACCCTCCCCCTCCTCTCCTCACCCCTCCCTGTCTACCCCTCCTCTCCTCACCCCTCCCCCTCCTCTCCTCACCCCTCCCTCTCCTCCCCCTCCTCTCCCCTCCCTCTCACCCTCCCCCTCCTCTCCTCACCCCTCCCTCTCCTCCCCCTCCTCTCCTCACCCCTCTCACCCTCCCCCTCCTCTCCTCACCCCTCCCTCTCCTCCCCCTCCTCTCCTCACCCCTCCCTCTCCTCCCCATCCTCTCCTCACCTCTCTCCCTCACCCTCCCCCTCCTCTCCTCACCCCTCCCTCTCCTCCCCCTCCTCTCCTCACCCCTCCCTCTCACCCTCCCCCTCCTCTCCTCACCCCTCCCTCTCACCCTCCCCCTCTCCTCACCCCTCCCTGTCTACCCCCCCCCCTCACTCTTCACCTGTTGTGAGACTCAGCCTGTGCTCGCCTCTTGTCTCTCACTCGCCCTCCTTCTAGATGATTTCCGGATCTTTTGTGGTGACCTTGGCAACGAGGTGAATGACGACATCCTGGCGCGTGCGTTCAGCCGCTATCCGTCCTTCCTGAAAGCCAAGGTGGTGCGGGACAAACGCACGGGGAAGACCAAGGGCTACGGCTTCGTCAGCTTCAAGGACCCCAACGACTACGTACGCGCTATGAGGGAAATGAACGGTGAGCCATAGGGGAGGGAGGGAAGGCTGGGTTTGGGCGCGTCCGCTTGTGTGTAGACAATATATTCTTGGGACACGGAAGCGAAAGATCATCCAAATTTCACTTCTATATAGCTTTTAAGCCAGAGACCCTCTCGTTGTCTTCTAGCCAACACACTCATGTCTTTGTTGTGTGCCCACAGGCAAGTATGTGGGCAGCAGGCCGATCAAACTGAGGAAGAGCATGTGGAAAGACAGGAACATGGAGGTGGTGCGCAAGAAACAGAAGGAGAAGAAGAAACTGGGGCTGAGATAGGAAGTGTTTTCTCTGTGCGTGCGTGTGTGTCTGTGCGGGTGTGTGCGCGTTTTCGACTGTGTGTGTGTGTGTGTGTGTGTGTGTGTGTGTGTGTGTGTGTGTGTGTGTGTATGTATGTTTTCGACTGTGTGTGTGAATCACTGAGGGTAGAGCTGCCAGTCCCCCCCAGTTCGGGGACAGCCCACCTCAACTATCAGGTAGAGCTGCCAGTCCCCCACCATGGTGCTAGATAGACCATCCCAGACTGGTGAGCTCTTATTCTCTTGACATGGCTGATCTATTAAGATACGCTGTATTAGTCTTGGGGAACTAGCATTGCATTGAGTTATATAGGATTATACGGTCACACACCCATTTGAACCCTCCCTCTCTACATGGCCCTCAGCACCAGGGCCCTCGGTACCAGGGCGCTCAACAAGTAGGGATGCCTCTAGTTCCACAGTTTGATTCTGGACGTTTCTCCTCAACCCCCCCTCTCCTCACCCCCCCCCCCCCCCCCCCCCCCCCTCAGTCCTCATCCCCCTCTCAGTCCTCATCCCCCTCTCAGTACCACTCAGGTCGTCCTCTGACAGTATGGCTGCCTCACACATCTTTGTTTCTATTAATGAGGTAACTGATATGTGAGCTCATCCAATTATAGGCTATGTGGAATGTTATGTCTCCTGTTGTGTATAATCTGGAAAGTGTCATGTATACAGGCCAACATTTAAGATTTAAAAACTCGATATTTGTACTTTAATTGCTTTGGATGAATATGATGAGGCTGAATGAAAACTCAACTTTTCAATAAAATACATTATTTCTTAGCTGTTCTGTTGTTTTGCCTTCACTTGTCGTGTATATTGCAATCAGTCTCTGTGGTCACACGGGGGCGCTCTAACATCATGGTGTTGAGTTTACCGGTAGTGAGTCACTACATGACTACAGAAAGATTGTCACCCCAAAATCTGTATTCACGCAACCAGTCTTCCCTGCCTACACACTGGTAAAGGGCCAAAAAGACTCAGGGGAATTGGGTTCGCATCCCATTGCCAGCCTTCATAATTCTCCAGTGTAAAAAGTGAGACATCTTGGTAACTAACAATCTTCAAACATAGACGATCAAATAACATCCAGCTTTCAGCTTGTTTGGGATTCGAACACAGACCCCGCGCGAACGTCGACCGCACTGTTTGCTCCAACGAGCCAAGGTTTTGAATCTCCAGCCAGACACTCAAAGGTCCACACTACTTGCGATATGTGCCGCCTTCATGGTACCCCAGACAGCATTTATTGCAGATTTCGTAAGGTAGCCTACCGTAGATAGAAGGCAATTACCCAATGATTTTACAGCATCACACCAAAGATTTTGTCAGTCACTCGCTATCCCCCCGCCCCCTTCTCCCCCCCCCAAGCCCTCGGTCTACCACAGACTCGTCTGATAGTCTGGCAGGCTCGCGCTGTCGGTAGTCTGTCAGATTGTCTGTAACGTTAGTTACGTTAGTAACGTTAGTTACCTGGCGAACGTTACTACAGTAGCTGCGACTGTAGCTAGCTCGCGTTCGCCAACAACAGACCTACAAAGACGTTTGGATATTTTCAAGATGTGAGAAACTGTTAGCTAGCTACAGGACGTCGTCAGGCATCACCGTGCGACCAGGCGGGGTGGCTACTTTATAAATGGCTCGCTAGCCAAATGAATTCATTCATTTAGATGTTTTTTTTGCTAGCGAGTGAGATTGGGATTTAAAGACGGAGTCCTTCCGACACAAAGTCCCCCCTCCGACCCTGGATATCGGAATGGTGGTAAGTCGATATCTTGTCTATTATTCACAATAACTAGTTATTCTATGAGGGACTTGAAGCCATTCGCTTATTGGTGCGACTAGCCGGCTAGTGATGTAGCTTCTAAGGTAATAATAGATTTAATTTAAAGTTTATTCGGGTTTCTTTGCTAGCAGCTAGCTAACGGCCCCCCAGCGAAGATGCTGCAACCGCCGCTGTTGCTATTAGTAACAGGGACCCTGAATGGACAGGGACTTTGTCCCCGCGCTGTAACGTTAGGCTACTGAAGCCCCTGACATGGCTATTGTACTGGTGGAGCTAATTATCTTGCCAGTTACTCTAACGGACTACTGCTTGCTACTGGGTTCTTGTCCTAGTTCTTGTAGCTTATTCTTTCACCAACTTGTCTATTTTAGCCTCAACGTGCCCCTCCCTTGAATCGCGATTATGAATGGCGATGAAACGACCAGACGCTTGATAGTTCGTTTGGGCTTTTAGCAAATATCACGACTCCTAAACATGACTCATAGTGCTAGTGTATACTGTTATTGTGACATTCATTTGCATCGACCAACGGCGTTATTTTGAATGCTGTTTAATTGTCACAACGGGGCGATTTCCCAGTTCACTGGCCATCTTTTGTTTGAAGTCTCTCGTGCTCCAACTCGCGCTGTCCCATAACAAAGGCACGAGCCACTAGCTTAGCACGGGTCAGGACACCATGGTTTTACCATCACGAGCCACTAGCTTAGCACGGGTCAGGACACCATGGTTTTACTATCACGAGATACCAGCCAAGTGCATTTAGAGCTGAAGTGATCCAGCAAACTAGACGGATGCACTAAGCTCATTCTCCTGTCAGTACTTTACCGATTACATGGAGTAGAGCTCCCAGCAGTGTACGTTTTGAACCCTGACCCGAGAGGGAATTCAAGTGCAGTGTCAGGAAAGGTCTCTAGCTTACGTTACACGGAGATGAGAGAAGTAGGCAGCAGCACCTGAAATAGCCTTGGCTACTATTTTGGCAGGTTGACTCCTTACTCACAGGTACATGATGACAACCTTTGAGCTCATGTTTTCCTGGTACTTAAACATTGTTGTGTTCAAACACAGAGACTCCCGTTGGCCAGTACTGGACAAACCAGCTCACCACTGCTCTCCCTGGTCAATACACTCAATCATATCACTTGTCTGCCAACCGCATGCCTGATTATCTCAGACCAGTATACTACCGCCATCCTTTCCTCTCTTGCAGTGTATAACAACCAGGATCATAAGGGAACTGAAACTAGATGGTGGGTATGCAAAGCAAATTGACTTATCTGTAGAGCAACCCGTGGCCATCATGACACCAGCTCACATGAGGGACTGTCTGTCTGTTAGCAGGATTACATCAGACTGAGTCACTGTGACAGCATGGCTGTCAGGCAACAGGCAGACAGGCTAGCTCTAGTCTTGTTGGCCTGATTCCATACTGCCTGTTCAGGCGAACAAACGCAGAGGTCAGTCAGTCTGGCTGACCAGGCTTCCATTGCCCGGACTACACCAGGACAAATTCCTGGTACAAAAATGTAGGCTACTTGGTTAATAAAGGGGATTAAGATATCTGCATGACAATAGTCTAGTTAACTATTTCAAGAGTAGACCAGACCCCCTCTTTAAACTGCTAAGTGTGCGATCTATCTAGCTAAAGTAGCTAGTTATCTGGGAAGATATAGTGGATGCGTGTGTGGAATTCAGGACATATTAAGGCTGTCCGTCGTTGTGATCGTGATCAGTCCATCACAGACCAACCATCACGTACAGCATGTCTCATACACAACCTGCTGAACAGGGAGAGAGACGTACAGCATGTCTCATACACAACCTGCTGAACAGGGAGAGAGACGTACAGCATGTCTCATACACAACCTGCTGAACAGGGAGAGAGACGTACAGCATGTCTCATACACAACCTGCTGAACAGGGAGAGAGACGTACAGCATGTCTCATACACAACCTGCTGAACAGGGAGAGAGACGTACAGCATGTCTCATACACAACCTGCTGAACAGGGAGAGAGACGTACAGCATGTCTCATACATAACCTGCTGAACAGGGAGAGAGACGTACAGCATGTCTCATACACAACCTGCTGAACAGGGAGAGAGACGTACAGCATGTCTCATACACAACCTGCTGAACAGGGAGAGAGACGTACAGCATGTCTCATACACAACCTGCTGAACAGGGAGAGAGACGTACAGCATGTCTCATACACAACCTGCTGAACAGGGAGAGAGACGTACAGCATGTCTCATACACAACCTGCTGAGCAGGGAGAGAGACGTACAGCATGTCTCATACACAACCTGCTGAACAGGGAGAGAGACGTACAGCATGTCTCATACACAACCTGCTGAACAGGGAGAGAGACGTACAGCATGTCTCATACACAACCTGCTGAACAGGGAGAGAGACGTACAGCATGTCTCATACACAACCTGCTGAACAGGGAGAGAGACAAGGAGACATGCGGCTGCTAGTCTGCCCATCCTCAACCTCATGTCTCGTCATCCCAGGCAGCTGATCAGTCCCATCGGAGCGGAGGAGCGGGGCAGGATGTGGAACCTGTTGCAGCCTATTTGATGTTTGCCAAGTGACTAGACACCAGTGCTCTAGTTGTAACATGCCATCATTGTGGCTGTTTAGTCCCTCCCTAGCCTCTACGCTACCCTAGATGGACAGCCCAGCTCAGCCCCATCCCCATCCCCACCCCGCCCCATCCTACCCCCGAGTCCTCAGCCTGTACTGGGTGATCATGACCTGGGGCTGCTCTCCCTCTGAGGGACAGGCTGGACCAGTGTTACCTCCAGTTAGTCAGGCTCAGGGAGCAGAAGGTGAGCACGGTGTTTCATTACAGACGCAGCAGCACAGTACTGCGTGGCACCTGGTCAGAGAGAGAGTGTGAGTGTGTGTGTGGTTTAAATTACAGGATCCAAGGGGGGGGGGGGGGGGGTCTGTATTCGGCCACAGGGTGATCACACACATTGCACACACAGTGGGCGGTGACACGGCACACAGCGCACACACACACACACATACACATGCAACTTTTCAGGGGTCGCCGCCAGTGGAAATTGTTCCCTGCACTTCTCCCATCCAAGCCATCCTCCTCCAGGGGCAGCCAGGAGCAGTGGGCAGCCATCGTTCATGGCACCCGGGGACCAAGTCCAAGTGCTCAGTCCAAGTCCTGGTCAGGGACTGGACTGAAGAGCATCTCTTCTTCTGCATGTTTTTCGTATTGGGTTCTTTTGGGAGGAAACCCTTGCAAACACGGGTAGAACATTCAAACTCTTCACATAAAGGCTCAGAGACCTTCTTGCTGTGAGGCGACTGTATGTGTGTGTGTGTGCGTGCGTGCATGTGTGTGTGGGTGTGTGAGAGAGAGGGGGAGAGATCTGAGTGTTGTTGTATTGCACTGGGTCTGCCTCTCCTCTTGGATAGACTCCCAGGCTGCAGACTTGATTGATTTCCTATTCATCGTCTCCCGAACGCTGACTGACATCGTTAGGGGGACCTTTCAGAGTAGACGGATCCCGAGCCTCTCCAGAGCTCTGAAGCATGGCACAGTTGGCACAGATGCCAGCTGGCAGGGAGACAGAATGTTTATGGAAGTATAGTGAAGTAGTATTAGGATGTGGAGTTGAGTGACTGTTATGATGATGGTGCTGTTAGGCTCCGTTCCAGCCCTACTGAACTCCTACACCAGTCCGACGCCTCTCAGCTCCGTGGTGGCTGGTTGTGTTGGGGCAGAGATTAGGTTGAAGGGGTATTGGTGGTGGTGGGTGGTTTGTTTGTTTGATGCATGAACCCCCCCCCCCCCCCGCAGGCCCCAGCACAAGACCAAGGTCAAGGAGATAGTGGGCTAGGAGGCTGGAAGGCACACCAGCCCGGTCAGACGTAGCTAGACGGCAGGAGAGGAACGGAGAGTCTGCTATCAGAGTCACAATCAGCTCTGTTACGTAATCTCACATTCTGCTGCCCCCCCCCCCCTCTCTCCAAGCTCCAGGCCCATCCTCTCTTCTCTTCAACGTTTCTCTTGCTCACTCTCTCTCTCTCTCTGTCTTTCTTTCTCTCCCTGTCTCTCTCTCCTCTCCGTCCCTCTGGACCACTCGGGCTGCAGAAAGCTGTGCACAGTCAGGTGGGGTTATACTGGCCTGGGAGAGAGAAGGTGGGGTTATACTGGCCTGGGAGAGAGAAGGTGGGGTTATACTGGCCTGGGAGAGAGAAGGTGGGGTTATACTGGCCTGGGAGAGAGAAGGTGGGGTTATAATACTGGCCTGGGAGAGAGAAGGTGGGGTTATACTGGCCTGGGAGAGAGAAGGTGGGGTTATACTGGCCTGGGAGAGAGAAGGTGGGGTTATACTGGCCTGGGAGAGAGAAGGTGGGGTTATAATACTGGCCTGGGAGAGAGAAGGTGGGGTTATAATACTGGCCTGGGAGAGAGAAGGTGGGGTTATAATACTGGCCTGGGAGAGAGAAGGTGGGGTTATACTGGCCTGGGAGAGGGAAGGTGGGGTTATAATACTGGCCTGGGAGAGAGAAGGTGGGGTTATAATACTGGCCTGGGAGAGGGAAGGTGGGGTTATAATACTGGCCTGGGAGAGAGAAGGTGGGGTTATTATCCTGGCCTGGGAGAGAGAAGGTGGGGTTCTACTGGCCTGGGAGAGGGAAGCTCCTCGATGGGAAGGAAGGGGCAGTGCAGAGAGAGAGAGAAAGGCAGGAATATCTAAAGAGAGATGGTACAATACTGGAATGTCTCTAATCATCTCTATCGGTCTCGGTTTCCTGTTTACAGAGTTGCTCTCCTCTCTGTCCCTCTCTTCCTCACCTCCCACCCCCTCTCTCCAAACTCTCCTCTCTCTTTTCCCTCCTCCTATCCACCAGTTTTCTTTTCTGTATAGTAGAATGGACATGTACAGGCTCGCCCTGATACTCCCGTTTCGCCCAGCCTCAGGGTCAACCGTCTTCGTTTGTTGGAGCTGAAAGGAGGATGTGGAGAGGCAGGGGGGGACGGGGGGGACGGACGGACGGACCGTTTTAGGCAGCACACAGTTTGTTGTCAAGGGCGATGCTCTCTTCTGTGTTCCACTTCCTCCTCTATGTGGGCTGAGGTCAGCCTCTCGACCAGGGAGCTTGACTGGCCTGGAGGCTGGCTACTGGAACTCCACAGGGTCCTGCCATGCTAGCTCCAAACATCACCCAGACCCAGCCTCAGAACCCGCCCCGCTACCCAGACCCAGATCCAGCTGAAACCTACCCACTAGACCTAGCACTAGAAACCTACCCACTAGACCTAGCACTAGAAACCTACCCACTAGACCTAGCACTAGAAACCTACCCACTAGACCTAGCACTAGAAACCTACCCACTAGACCCAGCACTAGAAACCTACCCGCTAGACCCAGCACTAGAAACCTACCCGCTAACCAGACCCAGCACTAGAAACCTACCCACTAGACCCAGCACTAGAAACCTACCCACTAGACCCAGCACTAGAAACCTACCCACTAGACCCAGCACTAGAAACCTACCCACTAGACCCAGCACTAGAAACCTACCCACTAGACCTAGCACTAGAAACTTACCCACTAGACCCAGCACTAGAAACCTACCCACTAGACCCAGCACTAGAAACCTACCCACTAGACCCAGCACTAGAAACCTACCCACTAGACCTAGCACTAGAAACCTACCCACTAGACCTAGCACTAGAAACCTACCCACTAGACCCAGCACTAGAAACCTACCCACTAGACCTAGCACTAGAAACCTACCCACTAGACCTAGCACTAGAAACCTACCCACTAGACCCAGCACTAGAAACCTACCCACTAGACCCAGCACTAGAAACCTACCCACTAGACCTAGCACTAGAAACCTACCCACTAGACCTAGCACTAGAAACCTACCCACTAGACCTAGCACTAGAAACCTACCCACTAGACCCAGCACTAGAAACCTACCCACTAGACCCAGCACTAGAAACCTACCCACTAGACCTAGCACTAGAAACCTACCCACTAGACCCAGCACTAGAAACCTACCCACTAGACCTAGCACTAGAAACCTACCCACTAGACCCAGCACTAGAAACCTACCCACTAGACCCAGCACTAGAAACCTACCCACTAGACCCAGCACTAGAAACCTACCCACTAGACCCAGCACTAGAAACCTACCCACTAGACCTAGCACTAGAAACTTACCCACTAGACCCAGCACTAGACACCTACCCACTAGACCCAGCACTAGAAACCTACCCACTAGACCCAGCACTAGAAACCTACCCACTAGACCCAGCACTAGAAACCTACCCACTAGACCTAGCACTAGAAACTTACCCACTAGACCCAGCACTAGAAACCTACCCACTAGACCCAGCACTAGAAACCTACCCACTAGACCCAGCACTAGAAACCTACCCACTAGACCCAGCACTAGAAACCTACCCACTAGACCCAGCACTAGAAACCTACCCAGACCCAGCACTAGAAACCTACCCAGTCCCAGCACTAGAAACCTACCCACTAGACCCAGCACTAGAAACCTACCCAGACCCAGCACTAGAAACCTACCCACTAGACCCAGCACTAGAAACCTACCCACTAGACCCAGCACTAGAAACCTACCCACTAGACCCAGCACTAGAAACCTACCCACTAGACCCAGCACTAGAAACCTACCCACTAGACCCAGCACTAGAAACTTACCCAGACCCAGCACTAGAAACCTACCCACTAGACCCAGCACTAGAAACCTACCCACTAGACCCAGCACTAGAAACCTACCCACTAGACCCAGCACTAGAAACCTACCCACTAGACCCAGCACTAGAAACCTACCCACTAGACCTAGCACTAGAAACCTACCCACTAGACCCAGCACTAGAAACCTACCCACTAGACCCAGCACTAGAAACCTACCCACTAGACCTAGCACTAGAAACCTACCCACTAACCTGACCCAGCACTAGAAACCTACCCACTAGACCTAGCACTAGAAACCTACCCACTAGACCCAGCACTAGAAACCTACCCACTAGACCCAGCACTAGAAACCTACCCACTAGACCTAGCACTAGAAACCTACCCACTAGACCCAGCACTAGAAACCTACCCACTAGACCTAGCACTAGAAACCTACCCACTAGACCCAGCACTAGAAACCTACCCACTAGACCCAGCACTAGAAACCTACCCACTAGACCCAGCACTAGAAACCTACCCACTAGACCCAGCACTAGAAACCTACCCACTAGACCTAGCACTAGAAACCTACCCACTAACCTGACCCAGCACTAGAAACCTACCCACTAGACCTAGCACTAGAAACCTACCCACTAGACCCAGCACTAGAAACCTACCCACTAGACCCAGCACTAGAAACCTACCCACTAGACCTAGCACTAGAAACCTACCCACTAGACCCAGCACTAGAAACCTACCCACTAGACCCAGCACTAGAAACCTACCCACTAGACCCAGCACTAGAAACCTACCCACTAGACCTAGCACTAGAAACCTACCCACTAGACCCAGCACTAGAAACCTACCCACTAGACCCAGCACTAGAAACCTACCCACTAGACCTAGCACTAGAAACCTACCCACTAGACCCAGCACTAGAAACCTACCCACTAGACCCAGCACTAGAAACCTACCCACTAGACCTAGCACTAGAAACCTACCCACTAGACCTAGCACTAGAAACCTACCCACTAGACCTAGCACTAGAAACCTACCCACTAACCTGACCCAGCACTAGAAACCTACCCACTAGACCCAGCACTAGAAACCTACCCACTAGACCTAGCACTAGAAACCTACCCACTAGACCCAGCACTAGAAACCTACCCACTAGACCCAGCACTAGAAACCTACCCACTAGACCCAGCACTAGAAACCTACCCACTAGACCCAGCACTAGAAACCTACCCACTAGACCCAGCACTAGAAACCTACCCACTAGACCCAGCACTAGAAACCTACCCACTAGACCCAGCACTAGAAACCTACCCACTAGACCTAGCACTAGAAACCTACCCACTAGACCCAGAACTAGAAACCTACCCACTAGACCTAGCACTAGAAACCTACCCACTAGACCCAGCACTAGAAACCTACCCACTAGACCCAGCACTAGAAACCTACCCACTAGACCTAGCACTAGAAACCTACCCACTAGACCCAGCACTAGAAACCTACCCACTAGACCCAGCACTAGAAACCTACCCACTAGACCTAGCACTAGAAACCTACCCACTAGACCCAGCACTAGAAACCTACCCACTAGACCTAGCACTAGAAACCTACCCACTAGACCCAGCACTAGAAACCTACCCACTAGACCCAGCACTAGAAACCTACCCACTAGACCCAGCACTAGAAACCTACCCACTAGACCCAGCACTAGAAACCTACCCACTAGACCCAGCACTATAAACCTACCCACTAGACCCAGCACTAGAAACCTACCCACTAGACCCAGCACTAGAAACCTACCCACTAGACCTAGCACTAGAAACCTACCCACTAGACCCAGCACTAGAAACCTACCCACTAGACCCAGCACTAGAAACCTACCCACTAGACCCAGCACTAGAAACCTACCCACTAGACCCAGCACTAGAAACCTACCCACTAGACCCAGCACTAGAAACCTACCCACTAGACCCAGCACTAGAAACCTACCCACTAGACCTAGCACTAGAAACCTACCCACTACCCTGACCCAGCACTAGAAACCTACCCAGTCCCAGCACTAGAAACCTACCCAGACCCAGCACTAGTACCTTACCATCTGCCCAGGTCCAGCCCCAGCTCCAGCCCTAGAATGTTCCCAGCTACCCATCCCCGGACCCAGCACTAGAAACCTACTAGCCATCCAGGTCCAGCCCCATTCCCAGCCTTAGCCACTATCTGTCTGTCAGCTGGTTTTCATCATGTTACTCGCAGTTTCTATGGTCATCTGAGGATGAATGTAATTCACAGCTTCAGCCTGGGTCTGATTTGGATACCCAAATTTAGCCTTGGCGTGTTAACTAGCAAAGCTTGTCTCTTACTTCTCATAGTATGCTTTCAGAGATCAGAGCTGCCGGTATTGTTTGTTCTGGTTTAGTATAGAGATAAATACTGTCTTTAATGTGTCACTGTAGACTGTCCTCAAACTACCTCGGTACACCTTGCTTTCACCTGGCCTAAAGTTTGTCAACAGCCAGACTTAACAGGACCCTGCCAGGACCTGGGGAACACACACACATGCGAACACACACACACACACGCAAACCATACCACTCACACACGTCCCACACCGACTGAAGGACAGTCTTCAATACCAGGCTGTCCCACTGAAATCGTCCCACTGGTATGTCTTTTTCGGAGAATCGTGTCCTCCGAGAATGAACTGGAGAATTCAATTAGCCTCCTAGCCTGTTTTAGTACCGCCACCACCTCCTTCCAGCTTCATGGAGCTCTAGCTAGATGGGTTCCTGTTACCGGGGAGGAAGAGTGAGCCGAGTGAGGCGTTGGGTCTGCATCCCCAGGCCCTGCCCCAGGCCCAGCTCCACCTCTGCCTGTGACCTGGTTCCCAGGGCCTATGCTGAGCTGGACTGAGTTCAGAGGGCTGATGGTGAGTGACAGCTTGGGCTGAGGGGCGTCATGGAGCCCCCCCCCCCCCCCCTCCCGTCACCCCCAAGCCTGGGAGGAGGGGCTTGGCTGGGCGAGGGCCAGCCCTCACACCCTGTCACCCCTCATCTCCTCAAACAGGGTTATAGAGGAGCAGCCAGCTACCAACACTAGCCACACCCTATACACAAACACGCTGACTCTCCCTCTCTCTCTCTCTCTCTCTCTCTCTCTCTGTCACTCTCACTCTCTTTCTCTCTCACTCACTCACTCACACACACACATGCAACACACACTCCCACGCAGGACACACATCACACAAAAACCTGCTCACTACCGAAGTATCCACCGCTCCTATTTTTTCCCCTCCTCCACGTTCATCCTCAACCTTCCCACTTTCTCTCTCCCTCCCTCCCTCTCTTCCCACTTTCTCTCTCTCTACCTCCCTCTCTTCCCACTTTCTCTCTCTCTCTCCCTCCCTCTCTTCCTCCACGGGCCGCAGCTGGTATGGAGGAGCGTGTGTGTGGTGTTTAGTATGCTGCCGGTGGCTGCATGTCTTTCCTGTCGTGCAGAAGAAAGGAGACTGGGTGCCCGGGGAGGGGGCGTGGCTAACCGTGCGGAGGGAGAAAGGGTCTGAGGCTGAAGGACTGTATAGAGGACTGTTTCCCAGGGAGTCTCTCCTGGAATGTCAAAGAACAACTGGGCCTGCTCTTCCACATCCCTCTGCCCCCAGACCGCCCTTACACACACACACACACACACACACACACACCAAACACACCCTTCACAGTACACACACACACACAGAACGCATGCCAAGCTCAGCCTGCTCGGGGAGAGGCTCTGGTAGAGTGCGGGTGGGGTTGGTGGCGCTGGAGGGTAGTATTGGAGCGAGGGGGACGGACAGATGTGGGAATAGTGCTGCGCTGAGGGGCTGGGAGAGCTGCTCTGGAGGCTGAGAGGAGGGGGCAGGCTGTGTTTAGGGTCCATGTCTGCATGGGAAGGCCAAGGCCTGTTGTGTTGTGGGAGGGGTTAAAGGTCTGGGGTTGTTGTAGAGGCTAAACAGAAGGCTCCGCCCCCCCCCCACCCCCCCCACCCCCAGGGCCACAGCTGTAGCTAGAGTTCCTGTGTAAACTAGGGGGGTTATAAGAGGCTCTAACCAATAAATATCTGAGTGTGGTCTGTTGGCGAGAGGCCTGTTCTTTTTTTTCTTTTTCTTTTTACTCTATCATTTGTCACTCGTGAAAGTGAATAAACTCAACAATACATGCATTATCTGGGGCTTTTCTCTGTATCTATAGAACCCCCCCCCCCCAGTAGGGCTGTGTCCATTAACAAGATCCAGGGCCATATATTAAAGAGTTGCCTCAATGAGGGGACCAAACGTTCAGACGTCCAAATTATTTATGGAGGCTTAAATTGTTCCTCGGCAGCACATTTCTGTTGGGAACTTTTAGAGCAAGCCACTAAAGTAGACAAATTGGGTTTTTCGAAAATCATGAATAAAATTGAAAATGTATAGCATATCTGTCATCCATCGGCTGAGTTCAGTAATCACAAACGTTTATGGAAAATCAAGTACTGTTTGTTCAGATTGCCTGCCCTTGAGAGGTTTTGATCCCATCTCTTATTGTTGCCGGAAAGAGGCAACATTGGCAAG